>NC_088378.1:43532500-43840241 GCF_037993035.2 Macaca fascicularis
GGATCTATGTTCATCTTATCTCTTAATTACTAGAGGAGTCATGGTTGTTTCTTCTCCTTGCCATTCATTCTGTTTTAACTGCTTTATGGTTTCAGCCATTTTATTTTGCAGATCAGTCAGTTTCTCTAGATCACCAACTTGGCCAAATCCTTCTTCCCCTTTAGGTATCAACTCAAACACAATTTAGAAAACTGGCCTGTTCTTCTGTTATTGCACTAGCGCATTGCATTATGAATTCTTGCTTGTCTATTTCCCCATTCAAAGTGTTCTCACAATTACTCACAGTGCCAGGCACATGGGAGAAACACAGAAAATATTTGTTGAAAAATAGTTAGGCGAAAATTTCCCCTTGATGACTTTATGATTGTGCTTTGACATTCCCATGGTATTCCCAGCATTTTGTGGGGTAGTAAGTAAATATTTCTAAAGAGTCCTAGGTGCGGTGGCTCATGCCTGTAATCCCAGCACTTTGGGAGGCCGAGGCAGGCAGATCACCTGAGGTCGGGGGTTCAAGACCAGCCTGACCAACATGATGAAACCCTGTCTCTACTAAAAATACAAAATTAGCTAGGCGTGGTTGCAGGAGCCCATAATCCCAGCTACCGGGGAGGCTGAGACAGGAGAATCACTTGAACTTGGGAGGTGGAGGTTGCAGTGAGCCAAGATTGTACCATTGCACTCCAGCCTGGGTGACATGAGCAAAACTCTGTCTCAACAACAACAACAACAACAAACAAAACCACACACAAAAAACAAAACAAAACAGAGTCCTGAAAGTTTCATGAACCACAGACCTTAGAGATTTATTTGTAATCCCATTTTCATAATAGTATGGTAACCACAAACTAAGGGGCCCAGGATTATCTCTGGAGAAGCTTCACAGAGCAGCCATTTGGGCTTTGATTAACTTATCATAGTTTGTCTTTAGTCCCAAGGCTTGTAGGCCCAGAATGCTGATGTGTCAGCATTTTGAGCAAGTGTTCCTTTCTCAGTGGGGTGACTCACATTAACCCAGCTTTTAAGATTGATGTATAATTTAGAAAGTCAACCCATTTATTGACTGTGAGAAGTTATGGCATTAAGAACCAGAATACTGGAACCTCCATGATTAGCCCTTTCCTTGAGTACTCAAACTTTAAGGCAAGTCAACCCATACTTCAAATTTGTTTCAAAGGGCAGAACCTGAAAGGTAGGATTTAGATACATCGGATGTATGGTGGCATCAGGTTAAGTTGGCTTGAAACATCTAAACAGCATTTGGAATAATCTTGCCAACAGTACCAGAAATTGTTAAGGTCTAGCAGCACGTTTTGCATTCATCTCTACTAAAAGAATGAATTTTCAGTTGACCCAAAAATGCTCAATCAACCTCGAAGTCTGATAATGGAGCGGACATTCCCAGAGCACCTGGATGGGTCCTACCATTGTTTGCCTCTGAGAGTCTTCCTTTACCATCTTTCCATGGCAATGAGCCCCCTTTAGGGTAGAGTCATTTTTTTAACAGAGCAATTCTTCCTTTTTAAAGGTGACTTCACATAATTCTGCTCTGATCCTTCATGTCTTGTTTTCCATTATTTCTAAGACCTAGGAACCACTTTCCAACAAACTTCCAAGTAATGCTTAAAAAATAACCGTCTGCCTCTGCAGTGAAGGCAGGGCTGGCCTTATGAACAAGGCTTGTAAGACCTGATAAAGGGAACATCCTCCAGCCCAACTTCTTGGTATAAAAAGGAAAAAATAAAATTTCTTTTCTTCTGCCAAATACTATAGATTCAGTCATTTCTTTTACTCAAATAAAAATGCCTCTGGGAGAGTAATACTATTCTCACCCTTCTCTCTCTCTGTAAGGTTTCACTGGGTGTGATGGAGGATGAAGCACCTATCACAGTATTAAATATCTGAGTGGGTAGAGAGTATTGGGGCCTTAGGTCTTTGTTCCAAATCCCACCATTTTTAGACTGTAGTTATCCTTTTTTTTGTTTGTTTTGTTTTTGAGAAAGGGTCTCACTCTGTCGCCCAGGCTGGAGTGCAGTGGAGCAATCTTGGCTCACTGTGACCTCCACCTCCCTGGTTCAAGCTATTCCCCTGCCTCAGCCTCCTGAGTAAGTGGGATTACAGGTATGTGGCACGATGGCCAGCTATTTTTTTTCTTTTTTTGAATTTTTAGTAGACACTGGGTTTCACCATGTTGGCCAGATTGGTCTTGAACTCCTGACCTCAAATGATCTGCCCGCCTCAGCCTCCCAAAGTGCTGAGATTACAGATGTGAGCCATCTCATCCAACCAGACTGTAGTTACCTTACATTGCCATGAAGTTGTTGGGAGAATAGGAATCTGCACATACAGCAAAAAAAAAAAAAAAAAAAAAAAAAAAAAATCCAATAAATTATGAGAAAGCTGATGGGTGAAGGGTGAGGAGTGTAGTTGCATCTTGATTACGTAGGCTAATAGTTCTTGGAATATGTACCAAGGGAAGTTATGAGTTTTCTCCCCATTGGATATAGATATTTAAATCATTGACAAGTGTCTTCAGTGGAGACTGACACAGTGAAATGTTTCTCTGTCTTTAATGTGCATTCAGTAGGTCTGATGCAGAGTAGGCATTTTTCTTTTCTGGAGATGGGGGGTCTCACTATGTTGCCCAGGCTGGTGTTGAACTCCTGGGCTCAAGTGACCCTCTCACCTCAGCCTCCCGAGGGGTTGGGACTACAGGTGTGTGCCACCATGTCTGGCTAATTTTTAAATTCTTTGTAGAGATGGGGTTTCTCTATGTTGCCCAGGCAGGTCTCAAACTCCTGGGCTCGAGAGATCCTCCTGGGGTGCAGTGTACACTATTCAGGTGATGGGTGTACCAAAATCTCAAAAATCACCACCAAAGAACTTATCCATGTAACCAAACACCACCTATTTCCCCAAAACTATTGAAATAATAATAATAATAAAGAAATCCGCTGGACACGGTGGGTCATGCCTGTAATCTTTGGGAGGCTGAGGTGGGCAGATCACCTGAGGTCAGGAGTTCGAGACCAACATGGGGAAACCCCGTCTATAATAAAAGTACAAAAATTAGCTGGGCATGGTGGCGGGCGCTTGTAATCCCAGCTACTCAGGAGGCTGAGGCATGAGAATCACTTGAACCCAGGAGGTGGAAGTTGCAGGGAGCTGATATCCCGTCACTGCACCCTCTCAATTCCCACCCTCTCAATTACCAGCCAAGTCAAAGCCTCTTCCTTTTTTTTGCCATTTGTTCTGTTTTACCTGCTCTCTGACTACAGCTGTTTTATTTTGCAGAATCAACCATGTCATATGGTAGAAAAGCTTTCTCAGGCATGCGGATTTGCATGGCCTTGGAAACATTCAGTAATGGGGAAGTGTTGAACAACAAATAAAAAATACTAGAGGGGGATGGTACTGTGTGGGTAGAGAATGAGAGAGAGTGGTGTGTGTGTGCGCACTGCAACACACAATAGTGTACACTGCACCCCAGGAGGATCTCTTGAGCCCAGGAGTTTGAGACCTGCCTGGGCAACATAGAGAAACCCCATCTCTACAAAGAATTTAAAAATTAGCCAGACGTGGTAGCACACGCCTGGGCGACAAGAGCGAGACTCCATCTCAAAAAAAAAGAAAAGAAAAGAAAAGAAAAGAAAAGAAATCCTCCTGCCTTAAACTTCCAAAGTGCTCAGATTATAGTTGTAGCCACTGTGCCTAGCTGAAACTCTGCATTTTTAACAAGCTCCCAGCTGATGCTATGGGTCCATAGATTGCATATTGAGTAGCAAGGGTTACAAGATCCCCTGAGGTCTATTCCCACCCTCTCAATTACCAGCCAAGTCAAAGCCTCTTCCTTTTTTTTTGCCATTTGTTCTGTTTTACCTGCTCTCTGTCTACAGCTGTTTTATTTTGCAGAATCAACCATGTCATATGGTAGAAAACCTTTCTCAGGCATGTGGATTTGCATGGCCTTGGAAACATTCAGTAATGGGGAAGTGTTGAACAACAAATAAAAAATACTAGAGGGGGATGGTACTGTGTGGGTGGAGAAGGAGAGAGAGCGGTGTGTGTGTGTGCACTGCAAGGGTGGGGTAGGGAGGAAAAGGATATAATAGGTCTCACTGGAATGTGGAATTGTGTGTATGTAAAGAGACCTGTTAACTCATGTCTAAAATAGCATAACACCCCAGCATGGTTGGGCAAGTACAGTAGCGAAATGGAAAAAAAAAATCTAGGGAATGTCAAAGAATATTTTGGAGTAATATAAGCCCACTTCATGGTTTCTTTTCTCTTCTTTGCTGTTGGTGGTTGGATGTAGTTTTCTGCTGTTCAGAGTTTGCTCCGTTCCCTATCCTGTTTTGCAAGGATGAGGTGGAAGGCATTACAAAGGGAGAAATTTCTACTGTTTGTGGCCAAACAATATTCAGGATGTCATTATTCCAGTTTCACTTAAGTCATCTATCCAAAGTGTTATTATACAATTTCTCTGCACAAATCCGATGTAACACCCTGACCTTCCTGACTCTGCTCTCTTTTTTTTTAACCTTGTCTTTGTGCAGATTACACATTAATGGTGAAGAATTTTTTTTTCCCATTAAAAATACAACTGCTTGAAATTTCACTTGTCAACTTTTCTCTTCATTTTAATCACCCTCTCCCCATTTCAATTCTTTGGAGTCAGGAATTCCATATGTATTTTATATTGTTACTGTTAGTTTTCTCTTATTTATTAAATTGTTTTCCACAATTATGCATCCTTTTACCAGGCTTTAGAGTACAAAGACATTTCAAAATAATGCAAATAACAAAATTTTAACCCATCAAGTGGCAGTAAAAACACTTCAAAGAATTTCCCTTGGAGAAGTTTTTTGAAAACATAATCTTTCACCAGAAAACTCAGCAAGTGTATGTTAGGCCTGCTTTAACATCATTTTCTGTGATATCTTTTCTTCATTATGGTAAGAAAAATAACATATAGTAACTAAAACAAGGAAGACTGTTAGATGTATTGCAATTGTGATAAAACTCCAATGTTCAAATGCAGATTTCGTTTCATTTCTCTGTTTCTCTGTAGGGTTTACATTTCCCATCTGCCTGTGCAGTTCTGTGGCTTAGACATCTCTGGAAAGTTTGTATTTGTTCAGAAGAAAGTGGCTTTTATGGAGATGTCACTGGGAAGTGTTACTTTTGATTGCTTGGACTACTTAGGATTTTATGTGTGTAAAGTGCCATATAATCCCATCAGTGGTTATTCCTCATAAACAATTTCATGACTTAGTTTATTATCACTACATCCATTTTATAGATGGTAATACTGAGGAATGGGTTACCAAAGAGTTGAAATTAGCACCTACAATCACAAGAGTGTCCCAGACAGTTGTTTAGTTTAAACTATAGACTGCAAAAGTGTTTCTTTGTGCCAAATATCTGATAAAAAGTGAAATCTCTGGGGTCTCAGCATCTCTGGGGTTGTCTGGGTATGTAAAGGAAAAATGAGATCTGAGTCAGTTACATAATGTCACTGAGAGAAAAAAAATCTCTTGAAGTGGGAAAAATGTGGGTCCCATTGGTTCAATGGTCCTCCCTGGCAAACAAAATCTGCTGGATCATTGCTCAACTTGAATTTGTTTTCGTAAACATGGCTATCTATTACAGTGCCATAAACAGCTGCCTTCCACATTCTTTTAATTTTACTTTAAATCCTGAAAATGTGTCAATCAAATTTTAATGGTCACCTTAAGATTATACTGCTGTGACCTCAGAGAACCAGACAGTTCTGTAGAGACCAGTTCTGTAGAAAGAACTGGGTAGAGGTATCTTGACAATCCTGCCCCACTTGTCTACAGCCATTAGTATTGGCTTTAGAAAGTGTATTCTAAAGTGAATGAGCTGGTAGGATCAGTGTGCATTGCTGTTCTCAGGGGAGTTTTTCATAGCCCTTCATCAAATGGTGCAGTACCAGAGGTTCTCAATGACAGCCGGACTCTTAACTTCAATAAGGACATAAGCAGCATGGGGCAGAGGACATAGAGAGGCAAAGGAGGGTTATGTCTTACTGCAGTGCTCTCGCTGCTCCCTCACAGGATGTAGGATCCTCAGTTCTTCCTCCCTGTCGACTTCTGGATTTTGGTCGTGTAAGACCCATTTCGGACTTCTGACCGCCAGAACTGTAAGATAATGAAGTCACCAAGTGTGTAGGAACTTGTAACAGCAGGAATAGGAAACTAACCCAGCCATGTTTTGCCTTCGTGGGCTCTTTCCCCCAGTGAAAAAGTAAAAAATTGTATTTTATGATCATGTTGGTATAAAGATGAATATGGTATATATTAAAAAAGCTTTCTAGGCCGGGCGTGGTGGCTCACGCCTGTAATCTCAGCACTAGGAGGCTGAGGCAGGTGGATCACGAGGTCAGGAGTTCAAGATCAGCCTGGCCAAGGTGGTGAAACCCCATCTCTACTAAAAATACAAAAAAATTAGCCGGATGTGGTGGCTGGTGCCTGTAATCCCAGCTACTAGGGAGGCTGAGGCAGAGAACTGTTTGAACCTGGAAGGCGGAGCTTACAGCGAGCTGAGATTGCGCCACTGTACTCCAGCCTGGGTGACAGAGCAACACTCTCTCTAGAAACAAATAAATAAATAAATAAATAAATCTTTCTTTGACCTAGAAGTTCCTTTTTTTCCTTCAGATTTTAAAAGTAATTAAAACATTTTCATGGGCACCTAAAAGTATCATGGCCTCTGAGCACGACGTCAGGTGAGCCTCACGGATAGGTCTGCCCTGGGTAGGAGTCGCTCTGTCCAAATCAGCCCCACCGTTCACCGCTCTGGATCTAGCATAGCTGGGTGCATGCCAGCTGAGGGATTTCAGAGATACTGGCCTCTCATTCTGTTGTGTAGTTTCCTGATTTTTGAATGGGAGGGCACTATACATGGGTGGAGATACATATTTTGAGAAGGAAGAAGTTATTCAGAGTGTGTCTTCAGTTGCATGACATCAGGATTGCCCCGTTACTACACACACAGTAAACAGACAATACATTCTAATTGAGTGAAGAATTGTTACAAGATTTTTGTCTTTTAGTTCTGTTTCTTGGAAGATTTTGCAGTCAATATACCTTTGTTTACCTATCTTCAAATAAAAGATAGAATAGATTTTTTATTTGTTTATGTGTTTGTTTGAAAAGGAGCCTCACTCTGTTACCCAGGATGGAGTGCAGTGGCCTGATCTTGGCTCACTGCAATCTCTGCCTCCCAGGTTCTGCCACCTTGGCTCACTGCATCCTCCGTCTTTCAGGTTCAAGCAATTCTCCTGCCTCAGCCTCCCAAGTAGGAGTGGCAGACACGTGCCACCATGACTAGCTATTTAATTTTTTTTTTTGTAGAGATGGGATCTCCCTGTGTTGTCCAGGCTGGTCTCAAACTCCTGGGTTCAAGCAATCCTCCCATCTCAACCTCCAAAGGTGCTGGGATTACAGGTGTGAGCCACTGCACCCAGCCCTTAGAATAGAATTTTACTGGTTAAAATTTGGAGAGAGGCCGGGCGCAGTGGCTCACGCCTATAATCTCAGCACTTTTGGGAGGCCGAGGCGGGTGAATCATGAGGTCAGGAGATCGAGACCATCCTGGCTAACATGGTGAAATCTCATCTCTACTAAAAATATAAAAAATTAGCCAGGCGTGGTGGTGGGCGCCTGTAGTCCCAGCTACTTGGGAGGCTGAGGCAGGAGAATGGCGTGAACCCGGGAGGCGGAACTTGCAGTGAGCCGAGATCTCGCCACTGCACTCCAGCCTGGGTGACACAGCAAGACTCCACCTTAAAAAAAAAAAATTTGGAGACAGATGTGATAACAATGTCAATAATCCTTATGTTCAAATAGCATCCATAGTTGACAAAACACTTTCATGTGCATTATCTCTTTTGATAATCTGTAAAGTCACATAAGATATTAGGAGGAAAAATGCTTCATATTTATATAAAAATATTAATAGTAATGGTGGTTTTAATTTTAGATAAGTCATTTATAATTCTATGAAGAAAAATGCTATGAAAGACAATTATATATCTGACTTTTGTTACTCTATAATTTGGCCTGTGCTCTCATATGTAAGCAAAAATGCAAAACAACATTTGTACTCCTTAGTCATATATATGCTTTCCACACTTTCCCTCTGTGAAAAATGCTACATTTCAAGCTCATGACTACAAGCGTTAATGCTGTGAATTGGAAATTACAACATACCCCGTTGCATACTCCATTAACTGTTTCCACTTCTCCAACAATTAGACGCCAGAGAGGTTTGATTTTTAGCTAAAAAGCAAAGCTAGATTGAGGGAAGTTCAGAGACGTAATGAAGGAACCGGTGACCAGAGTGCCTTGCTGCTTATGGAGCCCACAAGAATAAAAATAGCCGCTTTTCGAAATTACGATTCTAATTCAGGATTTGTGGCGTTTAATTTGGTGCTGTTCGGGAAAAGGCTATGTCGAAAAGGATTTGTTTCTAGAGATTTTCAGGAAAGTAGCCAATTCAAACTGCTCAACCCTATGAGATCATTCCTGGCTGGTAGCAAGAACTTTCTGTCATGTGGGTCTTGCTTGAGAGTGAAGAGTACCCGCATATCCACTGCTTCTGAATTCATACCTGTTGGGGCTTATACGCACACGCACACACCAGCATCTGGGTCTTCATACCCGCTCTTCACACTGATCGTGTGAACTGATTCACAAGCCTTCAAGTGTCCTAGTTAGACTAATTTAGTCCAGCTCTGAAAGAATAGATAGGTAAGATAGGCTGTCACATTCCATCAAGTTAATTTCTAATTTCACAATTGAGGTTTTAATAGGACGTCTGGCCTATTAAGGTCTTTTACTCTGTTCAAGAGCAACCAAACACTGCTGCTAATTCTATCATTAAGAAGAGCAAGCTGCTGTTGAGCGACCCTCCCCTCCTCTGCTCGGCTGCCCTTCCCTCTTGCAGCCTTCCTAGCCTGCCTATATGGTTAGGTGCCTTTTAAAAAGTTGCACTCATTCTAGTTACACCCTGTCACACCTCCAAGCCTGAGGAGGCTTTCGTCTGAGTTCCCAGCAGTCTTAAAGCTTTGCCAACAGCAGACGGAGGTATCACGCTGAGCCCTGTGGAGAGAAAGCCCTTGCACTGTGCAAGTGACCCATTTGGCACCAGAGAGGGGGAGGGGAAGAGTAATCCTGATGGGCTCCAGGGACTCCTCATCCATCTACTTCCCCTGGGATCCTCTCCTGGAGGGCTCTTGCAAACACAGTTGCCCCGCCATGGTGGAGGATCATCAATAGAAACCCATGAAACAAGGCCATGCCCCGTGGCACTCTGAGTCAGTTCCGTAGCGTGATTTACCAGCTCTCTGAAAAAAGAAATCTGCTAGGACCTGGGCTGGGACCATAAGATGTAAAGGTGTCAAGTTGAAAAACCTAGGGTGGGCCCAAACCTCCACCTCCCCAACCCCCTTCCCACCCCTGGGAAAATCATTCCCGTGTAAACATTTCTTTTTGCATTTAGTATATCTGTGCAAGAAAAACTACTTTATTACTCAACATAAATAACATTCACTTTGAACCTTAATTCTGAAAACCACGGAATTTTTAAAATGCTGTAAATAGCTGACATGGGTGTTCTTCCCTTGCTTTCAAAGGAATTGTTTTTGTAATTACCGAGCAGGGTGAAACTGAATTTTCCCTGCAGTAAACAGGAGAGTGTGTAATGAGATATCTCAACTAAAAACATGAATCGTATTCAAACTAATTAATAATAGAAAACTTTCAGGTCATTCTTAATACTTAAAAAAAAAACAACTTTTATTTTTTGAAGTTGTTAGGTCTCCATTCTAGTTCTGAGTACAAATAAATGCCTGACACATGGTCTAAGCCAAATTCCAAAATGTAGCAAAAACAGTGCCTGCATATTTGGCAGGAATTTAAACCAGTTCAGGTCAGTGTCTGTTTCTGTCCAAAGAAGAGTTTCTGCATTTACACTGAGCTAGGAAAATAACACAGGAAAACATGGGGAACAACACGGAATATTGTAAGCTCCAGTGCCCGGCTGGCCAAAGAATAATGTTTGGGGCAACTCTGAAATTACCGCCCAGGCTGCAGTTTGGGTTTGCATAGCGTTTTGGAGGACGGTGAGCAAGAGAGAAAGTACCGATTGCATTGTTGTGAGGAAACTGCCTTCCCCATTCTAAGGCTCTCACCTTGCAAATCACCCCCTTTTAGCAAAAGCACATCTTACTTCTTAACTCTTCCCCTGCTACTAACCTTTTCAATCATCCCCCTTCATCATTGCAGAACGGCCTTTGGAACAAAGCAGCATTTTAAAGCCTTTCCCACTAAAAGTTTGCCCCTCCCCCCTTTTAAAGAGGCAGTGTGGGGGTAATTTTCTTTCTTCCTTTCTTTTTTTTTTTTTTTGTTTTTTAAATTTGTTTTTCTGCAGTCTACTCTTGTGAGGCTGTCATTGTTTGGGGGTTGATGGATATTTCTTCAGAGATACCATCATATCGCTTGTTATTGTAACACTTATTGGTGATAAAGTTCAGACTAAAAATTAAGCAGCTGCAATGTAGCAGCACAAATTAGTTTAATGTAAGCAGTCAGGAGCAGCTGGCTGGCTCAGGACTTGAATTTAGCTGTGGGGGGAAGGGTTCTGTGACGCTGACAGTGTTTTTTTCCTCTACATAAACATTTTTGGCTGTTGCAGCTTTTGTGCTGATCATGTGACAGTGTCCCTAGGCAGATAATTTATTTCTGTGGCTTTCATGAGCAATCATTAACCTTCAGACACCGAGTTTGCTTTTTGCTTTGTGGCATTTGTTATTATTATTATTTTATTATTATTATTATTTTTCGTATACTAACTAGTTTAATTCAGAAAGTGTCAGGAGAAAATTACAACCAATTTACAATAGACTGTAATGTACAATACTTATGTTTGTATTAAAGCAGACCTTGCTTGTAAGACCATTCTCATAGCTTTGTGGGTGTTTGTGGATCAGGATAATTATTTTCAGTGTGTCTGTCGTTGGAATGCTCCTTTAGTATCCTCTTCTGATTGCCAGGCCTCTGCAAGCTGGCCTTGGAGAAACTCAATTTGGAGATCAACCTTTGGCAGTCTTCATCTACTCGCTAGGAGGCTGGAACCCCAAAGGGGTTAGAAATTGGGCTTCTGGAGACAGGCACTACTTGGGTCCCTTCTTCCTTCAACAACTGACACACCAGCCTTCAGTAAACAGTGTGGCCATTTGTAATGAATACTGGAGCTGGAATATATTGGGGTTGAAAAACAAAGGAAATCAGAAACAGTGTCCTGCATAAATCAGAAGGGGGTGGGGGACAGAAAAGTATCATTTCTGACGTCTACTAATCACGCTGACCCTGTTTTCTGAATTTATCTGTTTTGTCCTTCTCAGATCTGTTTGTGTTGCTCAGCCATTTCTGCCAACCAGTAATTCAGGAGTGAAATGCGCAGGGTCACTCTTTGGTGTCTATCATACATGATATCTTCAGACACTTTCAGAATGCCGATTATCTCGTGGGTATTGTGTGGGCCCTGTTAGATATTCATTTATTCATTCTCTCATGGTGCAGGGTTGGTAGGGGGAGCACTCGGGACTACTTGCACAGAGGGATTTGATAAAGTGTATTTATAAGCCCCAGTGTACTGTGTTTGGTGAAAAATAACAGAAAGACATAACTCCTTTTCTATTTTCTTCATTTAGAATATTCCAATGATGAGAGTTATTTCATAATTAATACATAGACTGCAGCATGAAAATTCCGTGTTTCCAAATGTTTGATTCAAAAGCTAAAAAAAGTAGGAGAAATTGATCATTGTCATTCTTTAAACATTTTAAAGCACCCTCAACAAACTAGGTACTACGTACGCTGAAAGGGAAGAAGAGCTTGACCACTGAACGATAGAAACAGAAACGAGGATGCCTAAGTAGCCAGGTGATCTCTGACGAGTGAATGGGTCCCCTAGATGTAATGAATGTGATAGGGCACAGAATGTTCTATGAGTTGCATTGTTGCTGGGGTGGGGGCAGGAGAATGAGTAGGATATGGGAACTTCTTTGTCCTCACCCAAAAGAGACAGATTTCTTTTCCAAACATAGGGCGCTAGTGTTTGGGAATTTTCTGTACTTCTTCTTCCTGATGTTATTTTCTTGCTCACTGGATTCCAGCTCACACAACTGTCAACACTGCATTATGACTTCCGTGGCTGGTGGTAAGTGGTTCACTTACTTTGCTTTTGCCTTTGTGGGCCTCTTCCTCCATAAAAATATTGACAATCATATTTTACAACTGTACTGGTATAAGATCACATAATCCAGGCTGGATTCACTTTTACATATTTATTATTATTATATGGTTCTTTTTCTTATGATTTTAAATAAAATGAAAATCTTGTAAACCCCTAAAATTATTGTGGGCCCTGGGTACTGTGCTTCCTGTGCCTAAGGGAGAATTCAGCCCTAAGGGTGGGCAAAAACACACAACTGACCTTTGCTCAAGTTGAAGATACCCTGGGGGAACAAACCAAATAGGGGAGAGAAGTCACAGTCCATTTTCCTCAGGTTAAAGCATTCACAGTTCATTCCAGACACTCCCAGATTCTACTTTCTATGGGGGGCCCTTCTTGGGGAGCTCACCCTTATCTGGCCCTCTTCCCCCAGTGGTGGAGGCCACTCTTAAGGGGCCCAGAAAATACAGCAGTCAGAGGTTTGGGGTTAATGGGAGGGTAGCTGGGAAGGCACTTTGGAGAAAGAAAAGTTTAGACCTTAAAGGAAGGATAAATTGTAGATAATGGAAAAAGGGGGGAGGGAGTTTCCATGTCAAAGCAAAGGTTGGGCAGAAGGCCAAATATTTTTCTGGTTTCAACCATAAGCTTTAAAATAGTCAACACCTGGCAGTTATAGAATAGCCCAGAAACCACTGTCCTCTTCGCTGAGTGGATAGTTACTAAATTATAATGACTTTAAGCAGGTGGAATGCTGGGGCCAAGGATGAGGTTCACCTAAGACACAGGAGAAAAAGTCAAAGTGATGTCTGTGGCAATTAGGCCATTCATTTGTTCACACATTTGATTTTTCACCATCCCTTATTGAATACGATTTTTCAAACAGTATAGGAAACTTCTCATGAGATCGAGCTTGAAAGGCCAGCCCTTGTTCTCAAGAAGCTCAGCCTAGTAGGGCAAAGGAGTAGGAAAATGTAAATAGTTACTCTTAAATATGACCAAGGCAATTAGAAAATTATGCACTGGGGCAGAAGTAGCACTGAGCAAGGAGCTCCTGCCTCTTTCTTGGGATCAGAGAAAGTTTCACTTTGGAGGTGTGGGTTGAGTTGTGTTTAGATGGATGAATAGGTTTTCCCCAACTTAAAAAGGTAAGAAAAGACATCCTAGGTAGGGAGATAAACATATGCAAAGAAGAGGTGAGAAGGTTGACAAATGCAGAGAACTCCAACAGTTTGTTATCACTGGACTTTTAAATTTTCCCCTGGGGAATTTGGAGTCGAGGTGTGGTCTCAGGCATGGTGAGATTGCAGAGGTAAGGTTTTAAGCAGAGAAAGTCAGTCAGTTCACAGGGGCAGAGGATGAACTGCAAGGTAAAATATGGAAGTAGGAAGACATGTTAGGAGCCCATTGTGATTAATTTCCATGCTAGATAATGAGGACCTTATTCAAGGTAGTGGGGATGAGGACAGAACGTGTTTATTTAGGCTGAGGACCGATTGGTTGTGTTTAGAAGGAGAAGGTTAAGATAACTCTCAGGTTTCTGGGACATTATGTAGTTTATGGATGCTAATGGAAAATTAAGATGGGGTAAAGAGATGGTTACAGTTTGATTCTCATTATTTACTGTAGTTACTTCTATAAAGTTGTCTAAAACACTGAATTAAGAAACAGTAAACTACTGTTCCTAGGGGAAATACAGAGTTAGTTTCCTTTGAGCCTCTGGTCACAACATTTTCATCAACCGATGATACATAACCTTATTTTAGGTGTTTCTGTTTAAAGACACCTTATTTAATATGTATTGTTGATTCATTAACATCAAAGTCACAGCTAAAAACACTGCAACTCATACCTACATGAAGCTAACCCAACACATGCATTTGCTCTACAAGGCACATCACACTCTTCATATGCTTAGGAATACTAGAGAATATTTCAGCACTATGCTTGGGTATAGTATTTAATTTAATTTAATTTAATTAATTTATTATTTTTTTTGAGATAGAGTCTCTGTTGAACAGGCTGGAGTGCAGTGGCACAATCTCAGCTTACTGCAACCTCCGCCTCTCGGGTTCAAGTGACTCTCCTGCCTCAGCCTCCCGAATAGCTGAGATTACAGGCGTGTACCACTACACCCATTCATTTTTTGTATTTTTAGTAGAGACAGGGTTTCACTGTATTGGCCAGGCTGGTTTTGAACTCCTGACCTCAAGTGATCAACCCGCCTCGGCCTCCCAAAGTGCTATGCCAGGATTACAGGTGTGAGCCACTATCACGCCTCGCCAAGGGGGTAACATTTTTTTTTTTTTCTGGACAACAGTCTTGTTCTTGTCGCCCAAGCTGGAGTGCAGTGGCACGATCTCGGCTCACTGCAACCTCCACCACCCAGGTTCAAGCAATTCTCCTGCCCCAGTCTCCCAAGTAGCTAGGATTACAGGCGCCCACCACCACACCCAGCTAATTTTTGTACTTTTAGTAGAGACGGGGTTTCGCCATGTTGGCCAGGCTGGTCTCAAATTCCTGACTTCAGGTGATCTGCCCACCTCGGCCTCCCGAAGTGCTGGGATTATAGGCATGAACCACCGTGCCTGGCTGGGGGTAGTATTTTAAAAAGTGAAATCCCCAACAAAAAGCACAAAAATATGATGAATGTGGCACTACATAGACTGCAGAAAGGACACTTGTT
The DNA here is from genome assembly GCF_037993035.2 of Macaca fascicularis. Taxonomy (NCBI): domain Eukaryota; kingdom Metazoa; phylum Chordata; class Mammalia; order Primates; family Cercopithecidae; genus Macaca; species Macaca fascicularis. The sequence continues at coordinate 43,547,445 of NC_088378.1, forward strand.
AACTGTGTAAGAGCTGAAGGAAGAAAGTAGAGCATTGCCTTGTTTGACCCTGCTGGGAACATGTGTGACCAACACACAACCCAAAATTTTCACTGCTTTCTGAATGTCTGGAAGTGAGTGTGAAAACAGTGTGAGTTTTTATTTTCAGGTTTTCAAATAAATTTTAGGAAGGAGAAAAATTCACAAATGTGGGATCTGTGAATCATAAAGATTGACTGTAATCATTTGGAATTTGGAAATTTTGCTTTTGACGTGCCTCGAAGACATGCAGCTGCAATGTCTTAGAATGAAAATGGCGAGAGATGTTGACCCAGAAAGTAGATCCTGACTTTGTGAGAGATCATGATGGAGTATGAGATTATTTACATAATGTAAACACAGAGTGCCAGGATGGAGGGGGTTGAGGGGGGGCTGCTTCAATGCTGCGGCAAGATTGGCAGGGTGCGTGAGGTCTTAAAAGGATCTTTTGATCCTCAAGTGGTGAGTTTCTACCTGCGCTGCTTCCCTTCACATCTTGCAGTAGAATCTAGTGTAAGCTGGGCTATGGCTGACATCCTTGTGAGGGGTCCAGGGAACTGGATTCAAAATTGCTACTGCAAAAGTTACTTTTTGAGCTATGCTTCGTGGAGAACAAAGTCTTCTAGAAGAGGAGCATGGGTCAGAACTCAGTGGAGAGGAGAGCTCTGTGAAGTGTCCACGTCTCATGCTCTGGGCTGCTGCCTTGGTAGGGAAAATGAGTGTATCAGCTGCTCTGTCCTGGATCTCTTGTACCCCCTTTACACTCACACCAACACAACTTCTTTGAGATATGTGACTTTAGAGAGCCATACTTTGGGGCCAGACGTTCTGCTGTGATGTTCTTTCTTCAGTTATAAGTTTCTGGTATTTCAAGCCAACCCCATCCTTTCTCTGCAAACCTCGTGGTCCTTTTGTCTGAGTCTATCTTTTCTCCACCATAATCTCATTCTGACAGATCCCTCTAACTAAGCTGAAACATTTAAGACAAAAAGATGAGTTAGATTTGGAACTCAACTGCTAAATACTCTTTCTTTCTTTCCTTTCCTCTGTGCTATGTGTTAGACACTGTGCTAGAATGTGTGTATGTAGTGACAAATGAACTAGGTGCAATCCCTGCATTCTTTCTTGCACCTTATAGTGTAGGACATACGACACAGTGAGAGGCAGGCTGAAGCCAGGACACCCCAGGGGTCAAGGCCCAGGTTGTGTCAGTATTTGCTGATGTAAGATTGCACAAGTCATTTTAGCTCTTAGAATCTCTTCTCTCATTTGTAAAACATTTGGATTTGGGTTCCTAGGTTCTTTTCTGCCCCTTTATGTTCAATGATTCTATAAAGTGAAATTCTCTCACATTATGTTTCAGGGTGGTGGCAAATGTTATCTTTGAACTTGGTTGTTGTAAGCAAGACTCAGTCAAGATTGTCTAAGTTCCTGAAAGCTTTGAGCCACCAGCACTGCGTATGCGTACCCCTGCAGAAAGTACAGGGTGATTGTCAATGCTTACCATGCAACTGTTGAACCCTGAAGTATTTGGATTCTGTAGAGAAATTTACTGAATGGAAGGGAAGATGCCAGCCTTGGGAAAAGGATTTGATAATACCTTGCACAATTTAACACCAGCTGGAGAGTGGATCCACCATTCCCATTGTTATGCTCGGGTTTAACTGAATGACTCCATTTGAAAGCCACTGCTGTGCTGTTGTGAACAGTAGCAGGAGCTCATGTATTGTTCAGGGTCCCCAGGAACATCTTAGAGATATGAGGAGACCCTATTCGAAATACCGAAGTTGAGTTACTTTACCAGAGGCAAACACAGAGCTGAAAACCTGTCTCAGGTGCAGTAATTTTTGCATCGCAATCCCTGCTTTCTCAGATGCAGATCTAGTGAAAGCATGAAATGAAGCATGAATCCTAATAATTTTTTTTTTTTTTTTTAGAGGGAGTTTCGCTCTTGTCGCCCAGGCTGGAGTGCAGTGGCGTGATCTCAGCTCACTGCAGCCTCTGCCTCCTGGGTTCAAGTGATTCTCCTGCTCAGCCTCCCCAAGTAGCTGGGATTACAGTTGCCTGCCAGCACACCTAGCTGATTTTTATATTTTTGGTAGAGACAGGGTTTCACCATGTTAGCCAGGCTGGTCTTGAACACCTGACCTCATGACCCGCCCACCTCGGCCTCCCAAAGTGCTGGGATTACAGGCATGAGCCACTGTGTCTGGCTTAAAAATTGTTTTTCAAGTAAGTATTAGGTAACACCCCAGCAGAGGCTGGTGGTTCCTCTACTGTACAATGTACACCTGTGGTTCACATTTTCCCTCTCAGCAGAAGAAAGCTTAGAGAGATGTTATACGTGAAAGAACCTCACACCTGCAATGAATGACTCAAAAACTTACAGGAAGTGTTTTACTACACTTTATTGTGTAAATATATTCCTTCTGCAAAAGGTAATTTTAAGGAAAAAAATTATACTCATCACAGAAGATCCCTGTTTTGTTTGCTTTATGGCTAAAGAATGGTTCTATTTAAACTAATCATCTATTATAAGACATTGAGGTTGAACCCACAGAGTAGGGCATGGCTCTTGGGGTTGGCATTGCCCTTGATTGGCCACGTGACCTTAGGCATTAGAATAAATTTCTTTGGCACTTTCCCTGACTGCAATGTGCAGACAGCAGCAATTTCTATCCTTTTTTCTTACCCTGTATGTTGATTACTACATAGTAAAGTGGATGGAGTTCTTCAAGAGAAAGGCTTGCTTTGAGTACAGGCCCACTGGGTCATGTGGATGGGATGCACCAGTATATTTAGAACTGTGATCAGAATTGAACTGAGTTACTAAAAAATGCAAGGCATTTAGACTCTTGGGAATACTTGATCATTCATTACAAAATTGGCCAAAATTGTAATGAAATTACTGCTTAGGCTTTTCGAACTTCAGAAACTCTGGTCACCTCCGACAAAGAAGGGGCTCGAGTTCGTGGGCATTGTCTTCTGGCTGTTTTCTATAGTAAATTGTTTTACCTTTTTCCTTTCCAGACCTCTTGTTTCCTGCCTCTTGTTCTCTGCTTCCTCCATTTCTGCTTCTTCTTATTCTTTTCTCAGTGTTCCTCTGCTACTCACACAAGTGTGGGAATCGGTATTTAAACTCAAACACTTGGGGTCTAAGGAGTCTGTGGGAGTCAAGTGACACAGTCTTTTGTTGGGACCCAGAGAAGGATTATATTACAACGTTCCAGTTCCCCAGGGAAAAGAGGAGTTTGCTATTTCAGCAGTTTAATTAAGAAAGAGCTGATACTGACGGTCATGTCTGAAGAGACAACAAACCAAACCCCCAAATGAACATCTTCTAGAATGCCAAGCCATTGTAAAGAGCCTACTATCAAAGTTGCAACACTTAGGAAATGCTGAGATAGTGTGGTTTCCATTATTAGCATTATTTTTTAAAAAGGTAAGGGATATCTATCATAAGGCCCATATGTACAACTGGGCCTCTTGAGATTCAGCAGATGAGAGCTGCTAAATTTAAAAAGTTTGACTGAAATCTAAACATGGAGTTTTAAGAGAACACACTTCCACTGAATTGAGAAAAACAGTGAGTTGTAAAAAATTAAAATAATACTGAATCACTTGGATTTGCTTTTAAAGTGACATGAAATTTTTTTCGGCATATTAATTTAATTTTAGGTATAATTCAACTTATTTCCTTTCTAAAACAAGTTTTAAGGTTTATTTGGTCACATGCTGTCTGTCCCCTTCAAATGCCTCCCTCGTACTCTGTCCTCCTTCAAGGCCCTCCCAGGCTCTTTGACATTTGCAGGCAAAATAATCTCCCATCAGCCATCCTGTAGCTTTTGCTGAGGCTGCTATTGTAGCACTTACCACTCAGCACATCTCCAATTATATGCCACTTCCGCAGGAGGCCTCCTTTGAAGTTAATGGCCCCTTCTGGGGTTGTCTTACCTCTTTGTCCTAGCCCCTTTCCCAAGACTTGCTCCTCCTTCCTGTAATGGTCTGTCAACCTCCTCTTCTGGCTGAACCACAAGCCTCCTGGGGAGGGGGGGGGGCTCACACTGTCTTGCTCACCTGGTATTAACACCTACCATGATGGTTGATCCATAGTGGAATGCACATTTCACTGTCAAACCTAAAAGTGTGCTTTCTTATCATTGTTTTTGAAGTAAGCAATTTTTTTTTTTTTTTTTCAGATGGAGTCTCATTCTGTCACCCAGGCTGGAGTACAGTGGCATGATCTTGGCTCACTGCAACCTCTGCCTCCTGGGTTCAAGCGATTCTCCTGCTTCAGCCTCCCATGTAGCTGTGATTACAGGTGCCCGCCACCACAACCAGCTAATTTTTGTATTTTTAGTAGAGACAGGTTTTCACAATGTTGGCCAGGCTGGTCTGCAACTCCTGACCTCAGGTGATTTGCCCACGTTGGCCTCCCAAAATGCTGGGATTACAGGCATAAGCCACTGCGCCTGGCCTGAAGTAAGCACATTTTAAAAAAACTTTTATTTTAAGTTTTCAATCAAATTTATCATAGGCCGGGCGCGGTGGCTCACGCCTGTAATCCCAGCACTTTGGGAGACCGAGGCAGGCAGATCACCTGAGGTTGGGTGTTCAAGACCAGCCTGACCAACACGGAGAAACACTGTCTCTACTAAAAACACAAAAATTAGGCGGGCGTGGTGGCACATGCCTGTAATCCCAGCTACTTGGGAGGCTGAGGCCGGAGAATCGCTTGAACCTGGGAGGTGGAGGTTGTGGCGAGTGGAGATTGCGCCATGGTGCTCCAGCTTGGGCAACAAGAGTGAAACTTTGTCTCAAAAAAAAAAAAAAAAAAAGAATTATCTCTGAATTATGTTGTTATAAATTGCAAATAGACCTATTCCTCCGCACATGGTAACATTGAAGATTCCTGTTTACGTCCACATGGTATTACTTCTGCCTAGAATTCTGCATCAATCAGTTTTGTTGATTAACTCCCACGCATCCTTTGGATCTCAGCTTTAAGGTGGCTTCCTTTCCTAGCATCTCCCTCTCCTCCTGTTCACCAATTTTGAAACAATTTCCTCTAAACTCATCGCTCATCACACCTTTTATTTTTATTTCACGACACTTATCAAAAGTATAGATTTCTTTTTTTTTTTTTTTGAGACAGAATTTCGCTCTTATTGCCCAGGCTGGAGTGCAATGGCACGATCTCGGCTCACCGCAACCTCCACTTCTGGGGTTCAAGCGAGTCTCCTGTCTCAGCGTCCCGAGTAGCTGGGATTACAGGCATACGCCACCACACCTGGCTACTTTTGTATTTTTAGTAGAGACGGGGTTTCTCCATGCTGGTCAGGCTCTCAAACTCCTGACCTCAAGTGATGTGCCCACCTCAGCTTCCCAAAGTCCTGGGAATGCAGGCATGAGCCACCGCGCCCAGCCAGATTTATTTTTTATGATTTGTTTTTTTCTACTAGACTGTAAGCTACCTGTAAATAGATAACTAATATATTTAGTTTAACATTGTATTGTTAGGACCTGGCACAAACCAAGTGTGCAATAAATCTTTGTAAAATTATGATATATTTTGCTTTTTCTACTGTATAAGAGATACTATATCTAGATAATTGTTAGCCCTTACCAGGATGTTTGGTGTCTCCATTGCCTTCAGGATGAAAATATACATTGTATTAGTGTTAAAGAGGAATACAAAAAGTTTAGCGATTGACTGGTGGAAATATTTTCTTAACATAATGTGTGTGGTTTTTTTCCCTTTTTTTCAGACAGAGTCTTGCTCTTATTGAACAGTCTGGAGTGCAGTGGCATGATCTCAGGTCACTGCAACCTCTGCCTTCCAGGTTCAAGTGATTCTCCTGCCTCAGCCTCCTGAGTAGCTGGGATTATAGGCAACTGCCACCATGCCCAGCTACTTTTTGTGTTTTTAGTAGAGATGGGGTTTCACCATGTTGGCTAGGCTGGTCTCGAACTCCTGACCTCGTGATCAGCCTGCCTCAGCCTCCCAAAGTGCTGGGATTACAGGCGTGAGCCACCGAGCCCGGCCAATAATATTTGTAAATATTAAACATTAAGGAAATTCATGATGCTAGAGAACTACATATTTATTCAATAATGCCATTAAATGAGTTTATACATTATTAATTACAGTATTATATAATTTTGAGGGATGATGTATATGGTGAAAGAAATAGACTATTAATTATTTCTAAATTTATTTTTAATTGACAAAAATTGCATATATTTATCATGTACAACCTGTTTTGAAATAGGTATACATTATAGAATGGCTAAATTTAATTAACATATGTATTACCTCATATGCTTATTTTTGTTGTGATGAGAACACTTAACATCTACTGTCAACAATTTTTGAGAATACAATACATTGTTATTAACTACAGATAACCATGTTGTTTAATAGATCTTTTGAATTTCTTCCTCCTCTCTAGCTGAAATTTTGCATTCTTTGGCCAACAAATGTACAACCTTTTTGGTAGCTGGATACATATATCACACCCTTTGCAATATTAGGCCCAGAGTCCCCACGCTTTTTGGTTGCTGGGTGTCTAGAGCTCAGGTTGAGGAAATTAAGACTTCAGGAATATTTCTAAGAGGAGAGAGAAGACTCAAAGGATAATTGAGAGGATTCAAGGATTTGTTGAGTTCTAGTGCTGGTGGCATTTACACATGCCTTTCAATTTTGTATTGTTTAAAAATTTTCATCTTCCTTTTCAAGACTACATGGATTAATTTTAAATACTCTTTAAATAACCAGCAGTTGCTCTGGCATGTGTTCATTGATGACCATATTTAGTTAAGAAGACACCGTTCTTCTGTATCTGCTTTCAGCTCTGATTGATGGTATGGAAATATGCACTTATTAAAGTACAACAAACCAAAGCATTATGTAATAGGTAGAAGCAAACACATAATCAGATAAATGCATAAATATTTACAGAGTTTAGCTGCATTTGGCATTAAAACAAATAAACAAAAAACCACATTGTCACCATTCTTTCAAAATTTTAGTCAGGCAGCCTTCAGGTAAAGCAAAGAGACCTTCTAGGCAGTGAAATTGATGTGAGAGCTAATACTTACCTTGGGCTAAAATATGCCAGCTAAGTGATTTATAGGTATTAATTCATATAGTGCTTATACTAACTGTAGTGGATGCTGTAGTGTGTCACACAGATGTTCCCCTATAGGCCCAATGCATTGCTCCCATTTCCTGAAGTGTTGTCTGCTGATAGCTCATAGCTAAATCCTTCCCTAGAAATTGCTCTTGGCAGGGAGGAGCTGCCTGTCCAAGGCGACATACTTTTTCATGCCTGTATCCAATCACTGGTCAATATCTCTTCAGGGCCATGCCAGCTTCGGAGCTGGAATTAGTGGGAACAGCTGAGGCCTGTGTTGCCACTGCCTCACTGTTCAACTTCTCTCTCTCTTCAGTCTTGCTTCTTCCACTGCCTTACCGGTGTTTGTCCTGAGAGCATGCCTTCCACAAATTTAACATCTCTTGGAGTGCTATTGTCAGGATTTATGAGAAAGTTGAGGTGCAGAGAGGTCAAGGAATTTGTTGCAGCTCGCTGTACTGGTAAGTTGCAGAGCTAGCACCCAGAGTGCGTGACCTTAACTACCATCTTTTGGAGCACAAGGTTGTGGTGATATAGTAGATCAGCTGTGCCACCTCATGAGGCTATTCAAACTGGAGGTTGGAAGAGTTTTGACAGATCCATTGGGTAATTGAGGGCCTTCGTATTCAGGGGAAAGCATGGGTTTGGAAGTCGAACTGATGAGAATTCTAATTTGAGCGCTAGTCCTTCCTGGAAAAGTTGCTTATTTATTTTGTCTCAGTTTTCTCTATTATAAAATGACAATAACGACACCAAACTTATAGGGTGATAGTAAGATTAAATATAACTTATGAAAAGCAATTTGTATAGCACCTAGCATGATTGCAGCAGGTAACCAGCTAATGCATGGTCATTGCTGTTGTTTTAGGGTAGGGTTTTTTTTTTTTTTTTTTTCCGAGAGGGAGTCTCGCTCTGTCGCCCAGGCTGGAGTGCAGTGGCACGATCTCAGCTCACTGCAACCTCCGCCTCCTCTTCGCTCCATTCTCCTGCCTCAGCCTCCCCATTAGCTGGAACTACAGGCACCCGCCACCATGCCCCCCTAAGTTTTTTGTATTTTTGGTAGAGACAGGGTTTCACCGTGTTAGCCAAGATGGTCTCAATCTCCTGACCTAGTGATCTGCGCGCCTCGGCCTTCCAAAGTACTGGGATTACAGGCGTGAGCCACCGTACCCAGCCGTTTTAGGGTAGATTCTTAAGCCAGGGTGGAAATTCCTAGAGAAGATGGGAATAGAAGTCAAAATACTGAAAAGGGTATTTTAGAAAGGTAGAGATGGCTACATGGTGTGTGATGGTGTATGATGGGATGGAAGAGCTGGATGCGGGTATGTTAAGTACCAATAATTAGAATTTTCTAGTAATATAAAGATATGTAGCAAAGAGGGTCAAATGGCTGTGGAAACACAGAGGAAAATAGTAAACCTGGGTGATATCTTAAAGAATTGGCAAGATTCTGTGCATAGAGGGCAAGCAAAGAGGCAGTGAAAAGCAGCCAGGCAATTTGAAGAACAAAAGGCTGAGGAAAGTAATACCATTGAGGGAAAATATAGGGAAACCGAGGGAGGTGCAGTAGTTGCGGCCGTGGTGAAAAATTCCGATGTTGAGGTGAAGGTGAGTAATAGATGTGAAAAGGATTGAGAAGAATCTGAACAATGAAAAAGGATTTTTTTCTGCAAAGCCAATGGTTTTATTAATTTTGATCTTTAAAAGGCAGGATTTCTGGTTGTAGCTTTTCTGGCTAAAATTTTGAGGACAGAGAGACAACAGATGTGGCTGCTGCCTGTAACAGATGCCATCCTTGCATGAAAGGGAGACGAAGACATTGGAATGGGAAGGGCATCAGAGATTGGGTTTGCAAAGAAAAGGGTCAAGATAGATTCATGCATGGAGATCACGTGAGGGGCAGATTCTGTCTTTTTACAAACGAAATCCCTCTCTATGTGGGTCCTGTGGGAGGTATTCTTCCGCGAAACGTTCCAATTCCAAAACTGACTCAGTGATTTTGCTATATTTTCACTTTTGGGGGTTGTTTTAGAATGAAGTTTCAAGGCCATTGTGTCTCTTCTGTTCTTTTGCTTAAGAGCAACACGGTAGAATGCCTAGGCAGGCAACACCAAGGGGTTCAGAAGAACTATTTCTGTTTTTCTGCAGGGCTTAATAAGGAAGCAGCGTATTCTCCCTGAGGAAAATGACAGTTCATGAAGGCCAAATATATTTCTGTAAATTGTGAAGGATAATAATATTGTTCCAATTAAGCTCTTCATGCTCACAGTATAGAGGCCAACCTGACCTTATACAAATAGGACGGTAGGAAAAGAAAGAGGTGCTATTGCCAAAATGCTCTCACCTAGAAGATAAATGTTTCAAATAAGCAGTTGCCAAAAAACTCTAGAGAAGCTAGGAGCATCATTTTATTGTTTCAAACAGATGAATAGATGAATTTTTAAATTGAGAAACTATAGGGAGCTGGAATCAAGGAATTTGAAAGTATCAGCCATGCTGAGCCAAGTGGCCTCTCAGAGTCTAGGATTTCTTACGTTCCAATAACAAAGCTGAAATCCTTTAGGCAAACAGTCTTAGAAAAAATTTTTTTTATTATTGGCTCACTAGATGAATTTAACTTTGAGCTCCTAAAGTATATTTGTTTTACTGAGTATTGGTGGTGTTTTCTAGGAGGCTTTCCTATAATTCATTTGCACTAAAAATGGTCAAGGCCAAATTTTAATGAAGGTTCACCTTTTCTTTTCTCTCAGACTTTGAAGACCAAAAACCTGAGAAGTAGCCTTTCCTTAGTTCATCTGTGGGCAGTAATGTTGTCTATTATTGCACTTTTAAATATACAGTGAAAAAAATTATCTCTACAGTCAGTAAAATACACTACAGGTGGGAAGAAAGAAGAACTCACAACTGTACTTAAAATTCAGTTAGATTGGCTGCAGGCTTAGCAAAAGATTAGCTTTCATACTGATTTTTTTTTCTCCCCTTAAATGCTTAAATTTTATTCTCAACCATTAATATAAATGTTCATACTGAAGGATCAATACATGCCCTGGAAGCCTTTTTTCTTTTTTTTTTAAGTGAATTTTTGCCTTATTTAAGGAAACAAAATGCATTTGGGAAAGAAAGAAAGAAAGTATAATTTCATGCCCATTAAGCAGACATATACTCATGCTACCTGTGGCTCTTCTGGGAAATGCCTCCCATTTGAAGATTCCTAATTCTTATTCTGTAATATGCTATGCTTGACTCTAAAGGGCAAAATGTAGCTATATGGCTTTTTCTCATTGATGATTGAAATGTATGCCAGTCAAATCTATGGTGGTAAAAAACCATTCATCCATCATTTTATAAGGCCACTTTCTCAAGTGACACCCTCACACTACAGCAGTTTTCAATGGAGACTTACTCCTCCAACTTCTTTCTTTCCAGGGGAAAAACTTCAAGATGGCTCATTTGATTGTCTAGAATCTCTTAAACTTGGTTACTTGGGAGTCTATCATCAGTCCAAATGTTTAATCCCCTGAATTCTTTTTAAAAATGACATCTGGCCAGACACGGTGGCTCATGCCTATAATCCCAGTACTTTGCTGAAGTGGGAGGATTGCTTGATGCCAGGAGATGAAGACCAGCCTGGGCAACATCGTTAAGACTTGTCTTTACAAAAAAATTAAAAAATTAGCCAAACATGGTGGAAGGCACCTATAGTCCCAGCTACTTGGGAGGCTGAGGTGAGAGGATTGCTTGAGCCCAGGAGTTTGAGGCTACCGTGTGCTATAATTGCACCACTGCACTTTAGCATACGTGCAGAGTGAGACCGTATCTCCATTTAAAAACAAAAAACAAAAAACAAAACAAAAACATCTTATAGGGAGCTCCACAGAAAAAGGAGCTTATGAGGCTGGGGGTGGTGAGAGGATGAAGGGGTGAGGAGGTAGGGAGAATAGAGTTAAACTTTTGCTGATTTTAAGGCCCAATTAGTGCTATTCTATACTGCTGCTATCTGGGAAAGAGGAAAAATATCACCCAAATTCTTCTTGCCTCATGGGTTTCTGTTTGTGAAACGTGAAGAATGATTGTATCTCTGAGAATAGTCTTTACCTCTTAGGCGTTATGCTAGGAACGGGTGCTAACTCTTGTTTCTTTATCTACCTCAAGTCTCTTTTGCCTCAAGCCTCTTTTGCCTGGAATGTATTAGCAGCAATCCCTGTATGAAAAATACCCTCCTCTTACAGAAAGTAACTAAGCTATCATGGACATGGTGTTCTTTCTTTGGAGACAATAAAAAGAGCATTTCTTATGTTAAAAGAAAAACTTTAGACTAATTAAATTTAACAGAATTTAATTGATCAAAGAACAGTTCAAGAATCAGGCAGCCTCCGGAACCAGAATAGACTGTGGCACTGCCACGTGGTGAAGAAAAATTTATGAACAGAGAAGGAAAGTGACAGACAGAAAACGGAAGTGAGGTACAGAAACAGCTGAATTGGTTACAACTTGGCATTTGACTTATTTGAACACAGTTTGAACAGTTGGCTGCCTGTGATTGGCTGAAACTCAGTGATTGGTACAAGAGTAGGTTACAGTCTGTTTACACATCCCGTTAGATTACAGTTCACTATGTATGGAGAAACCTTTACGGCAAATTTAAAATATGTAAGGAAGCAGCTTTAGGCCGAACTTAATTTAACACTTAAAGGGCCAATAGTTTTGAAAGGGTTGACTAAGATTCTACTTATAAATATTCTAGTTATTTAAGTGTGGAATGCTGAAAAGAGTCCAATCTTAAAAAACTCCTTTGCCGTGAACCTATTTCTTTTCACTACATTGTGAATTGGACACTTTTGTTTCTTTTAAGCTTTAGTATTTTATTTTGCTTTTCCAACTTGGTTATTTGATAACAATAATCCTGTCACACCTGAAGACTCTCTTTTTTTTTTTCCTTCATGCTCTCTTTCATTTGCTTTCATGCTAGCTTAAAGGCAGCTTCATTCCTGCATATATTTGTTATTTATTTATATAATTATTCATTTATCAATTTGGTTAAGAAATGTTATTTTCATATACTACTTTTCCCTTCAATCACTTATCTGGTCTATTTTTTATTTCTTTATAGGCCTGCACTTTCTTATTTATGTTTCTTTTAAAATGAAACTGTGCAAGGATTATATGAACTTTTTACTAAATATTGCTTAAGTTTATGAATATATTTCTTTATTTTTGTGGAGAGGGGGAGAGCAAGGTTGTGTTTTATTTTTTAAGGAAAAATTTATTGTTTCAGTTTGTTAAAAATGTTAGTGTGAAAAATTAGCAAAATAGTAATTACTTGTTGAAAAAAATTATCAAAAATATGAAAGTGTGAAAAAAGGCAGAGAATGAAACTCTTCTAATAGGTCCTTAATCCCACTCTCCAGAGGTAACTGCTATTAACAGTTTATATACGTCCAGATATTTTGCTATTTAGAAAATAGGTATGTCTACACAAATCAATCTATGACTGTGGCTGTATTATATCTATTATATATATATATTTTAGCAAATGTAACATCTATGTACAATCAATTCTCATTATTTACAGTAGTTATGTTTTATCAAATTGTCATGAACACTGAATTAGTTAATACTAAAACATTGCTCCTAGGGGAAATACAGAGTTAGGTTCCTGTGAGCCTATGGTTACATATTTTCCAACTGTATTAGTCATTTTCATACAGCTATAAAGAACTATCCTAGACTGGCCAGGTGCAGTGGTTCACACCTGTAATCCCAGCACTTTGGGAGGCCGAGGCAGGCGGATCTCGAGGTCAGGAGATTGAGACCATCCTGGCTAACACGGTGAAACCCTGTCTCTACTAAAAATACAAAAAATTAGCCAGGCGTCATGGTGTGTGCCTGTAGTCCCAGTTGCTGGGGAGGCGGAGGCAGGAGAATGGTGTGAACCCAGGAGGTGGAGCTTGCAGTGAACTGAGATCGAGCCACTGCATTCCAGCCTGGGCGACAGAGCAAGACTCCGTCTAAAAAAAAAAAGAAAAAAAAAAAAGTACCCGAGACTGGATAATTTATAAAGGAAAGAGGTTTAATTGACACACAGTTCAGCATGGCTGGGGAGGCCTCAGGAAACTTACAATCATGGTGGAAGGTGAACGGGAAGCAAGGACCCTTCTTCATAAGGTGGCAGGAAAGACAGTTGAACACAGGAGGAACTACCAAGCACTTATAAAACTATCAGATAGGCTGAGTGCAGTGGCTCATGCCTGTAATCCCAACACTTTGGGAGGCTGAGGCAGGTGGATCACCTGAGGTCAGAAGTTTGAGACCAACCTGGCCAACATGGTGAAACCCTGTCTCTACTAAAAATACAAAAATCAGCCAGGTAGGCTGGGCACCGTGGCTCACACCTGTAATCCCAACACTTTGGGAGGCTGAGGCAGGTGGATCACCTGAGGTCGGGAGTTTGAGACCAGCCTGACCAACATGGAGAAACCCCATCTGTACTAAAAATACAAAATTAGCCAGGCATGGTGGCGCATGCCTGTAATCCCAGCTACTTGGGAGGCTGAAGCAGGAGAACTGCTTGAACCCGGGAGGTGGAGGTTGCAGTGAGCTGAGATTGTGCCATAGCACTCCAGCCTGGGCAACAAGAGCAAAACTCCATCTCAAAAAACAAAAAAGTCAGCCAGGTGTGGTGGCACGTGCCTGTAATCACAGCTACTCGGGAGGCTGAGGCAGAAGAATTGCTTGAACCCAGGAGGTGAAAGTTGCAGTGAGCCAAGATCACGCCACTACACTCCAGCCTGGGCAACAGAGTGAGACTCCATCTCAAAACAAACAAATAAACAAACAAACAAAAAAACCAAAAAGCAAAAAACAAAAACAAAAAACCATCAATTCTCATGAGAACTCACTCACTATCATGGGAACAGCATGGAGGATTATGGGGACTACAATTAAAGATGAGATTTTGGGTGGGGGCACAGCCAAACCGTATCACCAACTTATCAATACATAATCTTGTTCTATGTGTATTTCTGTTTAAAGACACCTTATTCAGTATATATCATTAATTCATTAACAATGAACATTAATTCATTCACATTGAACTCATAGCCAACAGTACTATAACTCATGTCTGAAAAAAGCTTATCAAACACACATATTTCCTCCAGTGGCATAAGTGGTCCTTTTCCCTGTAAGGCACATCACAGACTCTGTGCCCTTAAAAACACTAGATAGAGGCCAGGCGTGGTGGCTCACGCCTGTAATCCCAGCACTTTAGGAGGCAGAGGCAGGCAGATCACAATGTCAAGAGATCGAGACCATCCTGGCCAACATGGTGAAAGCCCGTCTCTACTAAAAATACAAAAATTAGTTGGGCGCGGTGGTGCGCACTTGTAGTCCCAGTTACTCAGGAGGCTGAGGCAGGAGAATCACATGAACCCGGGAGGCAGAGGTTGCAGTGAGCGGAGATTGCACCACTGCACTCCAATCTGGGCGACAGTGAGAGACTCCATCTCAAAAACAAAAACAAAAAACACTAGATAGCACTTCAGCACTATGTTTGGGGACATTATAAACAGCAAAAGCAAATACAAAAACATGGCACTAAATAGATTGCAGAAAGGACACTTGTTTACAGTATGAGAGCTGAAACAAGAAGGCAGAGTGTCACTTTCTTCTTCAGCCTCAGCTAGAAATGCACATAGTTGTGTGTAACGGAGAAAGTGTCATGAGTGTTGCTTTTGGGATTACAAATTGGCTTAGTAAGTAGATGAATTAACAAACATCGAATCAATGAATAATGAGGATCAACTCTTTATCTTTCTATAATGTGTTTTCTTTTCCCTCCTCAACAATAATGTAGGCACATCTTTCCATATCATTGCCTATGGTTTTTAATTTATTCATCCCATGTTTGTTGAGCACCTACCAGGCACCGTGCTTATGGCTGGGACACTGCACTGAGAAAAACAGAACAGAATCTGAGTTCATGGAGCATAAGTTCATTATGAATAGAAAATATATTGTTATAATAGAGAGTGGTAAGCACCCCGAAGAAAAATGAAACAGTATTAAGTGTAGAGAATGACAAAGAGAGTGATTAGCTAGAGTGGTTATGTAAGGCTTTTCTGATGAGTTGACATTTGCACAAGATTTGAATGACCAGAAAGAATCAGCCAAGCAGACCAAGAAGCTAATGAAGATTATGTTTCAAGGCTCCCTCACCAGCAGTGGCCTTATGTCTTTTTAAGATTGCAAAGCAAGATATTTTGCAATTGGCTATGACCAGTTGCAATCTGGGCTTTCCTTTTCCTTTTCAATTTCCCCTCTAGCATGCTCCTCCTTGTATTGGGTGGTATTGGCCATGGGCATTTTCGGAATTGACAAAGGCAGTGGTATTCAGGTAAATGTTTAACGACTGGCTCTCAGGAAATAAAAACCTTAGACTGCAGCATTTGTCATTTTTTTGTGCTGTAGGCATTCCCACCATGGCCAGTTTCAATCTACCAGCATGAGGTTACGTAATGTGAAGGTGGGAAGATATGTGCAGTGGCACATGATGTAGCATTTCCACCATACAGATACTTTTTTTTTTTTGAGCGAGTCTTGCTCTGTCCCCCAGGCCAGAGTGCAGTGGTGTGATCTTGGCTCACTGCAAGCTCCACCTCCTGGGTTCACACCATTCTCCTACCTCAGCCTCCTGAGTAGCTGGGACTACAGGCGCCCACCACCACACCCAGCTAATTTTTTGTATTTTTAGTAGAGATGGGGTTTCACCGTGTTAGCCAGGATGATCTCGATCTCCTGACCTCATGATCCGCCTGCCTCAACCTCCCAAAGTGCTGAGATTACAGGTGTAAGCCACCACGCCTGGCCTCCACCATACAAATACTTAACATGCTCCATTGATCCTTGAATTTTCTCTAAATTGGTAGCTAGATTTGGAAGCTTGATGAGACTAAGGCTTGATTTTTTTTGTTTTTTGTTTTGTTTTTAGTGTTACACACATCCATCAGGAGATCTGTAATGTAATAGTCTTATCTTAAATGATTTAATTATTTACCACCCTGGAGTCAAAGGACAGATGTAAGTGATTTATTGAAAATCCTTTTGGAAAAATGGCTATAAAAACAGGTACACCTGGTTTGCATTTGTGAGGATAACCCTGGAAAAAAATGTTTATACCATGACCATAATCTTTTCAATAAGTAACATTACTGACCACAGTACTGAATTCTGACTCTGGAATCTTGGCAGTACATGTAAGTTAAATAATGTCATTTCTAATTGGCGAATTGGGGTCCTAGTGGAATAATTTGGAGTCTTTTATGCTGATCAATGTTGAGGTTAAGGGATTGAAGGCATTTCTTAAAGATTTTTTTATTTTTTTTTTTAAGGTTAAAACAAAGCACTGCATTTCCCATTGCTATATGGTAGGAAAATCTTTTAAGGCTACAAGATTTTTGATGAGTGTTTTCACCCTTTGAGCGTCTACGGGATTGCCTCTCTGGCTTGAACTTGGTGTCTTCAAGAGTATAATTTTTGACTGTAGCCATTTTAGTTCCTGGGAGTCTCTATCTCCCCTTTATCCTGTACATGCCTGAGTTATTACCGCCCACTTCATCTGTGGCTGTGGTCTGACTGATAAATTAGACAATCCTTTTTTCTTTGCCTTCCAGGATTAGGACCACTCTCAGCCCCCACTCCTCATTCTGGACAAATACTTGCAAACCAGCGCATTCTCATACTTTGGTTATCACAGATTCCTCCAATTTCCGATGTAAAAGTCCATAGGTCTAATGTGAAGGATTCTTATGTTTCATATTTATTTATTTATTTGAGATGGTTTCTTGCTTTTTTGTCCAGGCTGGAGTGCAGCGGCAAAATCTAGGCTCACCACAACCTCCACCTCCAGGATTCAAGCGATTCTCCTGCCTCAGCCTCCCAAGTGGCTGGGATTACAGTTGTGTGCTGCCACGCCTGGCTAATTTTTATATTTTTAGTAAAGATGGGTTTCACCATGTTGGCCAGGTTAGTCTCAAACTCCTGATCTCAGGTGATCCGTCCGCTTTGGCCTCCCAAAGTGCTGGAATTACAGGTGTGAGCCACCGTGCCTTGCCAGACTTCTTATTTAGTATGAGGCAATGAAGGTCAGTAACAGCATCTAGCTTCAATGAATGGATCTGGAAGGAGTGAGGAGAGATATGAGTGGGGAGCAGATTTGGGATTTTGCTGTTTGGAAATATTGGAGAGATGCAGAGAGAGCAGTGATGCTGAGAGCCTGCAGCCAGGGCTCACAGTGGCTCTGAGGCCAACAGGCCACCCTTAATAACCAGAACTGACATCCACAGGCATCAGGTATGGGTGGGAGCCTGTGTTCTGAACCTGTTGGCTCTGTGCTACTCAATTCTGACTCAATAATCAAAGTCCCTGTGTTTAGCAGCAGCTTAGCTCTACCATACTTTGAAGTTGAAAGTAATTTGCAACATGTGCACTACAGATCTGCAGCATACTCACAATGGCTAGACCCATGGGCATCTCCCAAATGGTCCTTTACTGACAAGTAAACCCAGAATTGGGAGTAGAGATGTGAGATGGACATGACTGGTACTCTGCCCAGAGCTCTTCAGAACCCATTTGATGGACTGTGTGCTCCTCAGTTGTCTTCTGGGTTACTGTGCTTTGACAAGCCTGCACCTGACACTTTTCAGAGGTCAGTCCTGGAATTATCCAAGTAATTTTGGCCAGAAAGACAAAGACCTGGAAGTGCCTGAGAATGTGGATCTCTCACAGGAAGCCCTGAGCCAGTGACAGTCTATGTAGGAGCAGAGAATCCCAGCTTTCTTGCCTCCATTTGAAACAAACGCAGGCAAAATATATACTCCAGAAGTTCTGAAGGATCCAGTTGAAGCTATCCCTTGGGACTTTGCCTGAACTTGCAATCCTTGTCTGCCTATAGTTATCTTCTTCTCCTTCTTTCCTGTTCCCATTCCTTCCATTCCCTTCGTTGCTTCTCTTGGGAGAATTTCTTCATAAGCCACCTGCACATGAACTCTTATCTTAGGGTCCCATTCTGGGAAAGCAGAGTAAGGTAAGGAGCCACAGTGAGTACTCAAACAGCAGTTTTGGGGCAGGATTCCCTGGCCCCACCCTTCATGGTCTAGGCGTCAGAACTTGCCTCTGACTTTGATCTCTCATAGTCTCCGTTGTCTTCCTACCTTTCCTGGCTGGGACCACAGATCCCTCAGAATTAGGGCCCTGCTGGTATGGTTGAATGCAAATATCCTTTCTTATTCTCGCCAAACCTCTTTTCTTTCCTTTCTTCTTTCTTTCTCTTTTTTTTTTTTTTTTTTTTTTTTGAGACAGGGTCTTGCTTTGTCACCCAGGCTGCAGTGCAGTGGCACAATTTTGGCTCACTGAAATCTCTGCCCCCTGGGTTCAAGCAATTCTCCCACCTCAGCCTCCCAAGTAGCTAGGACCACAGATGTGCACCACTACGCCCGGCCAATTTTTTATTTTTATTTTTGTATTTTTAGTATAGACAGAGTCTCACCGTGTTGCCCAGGATGGTCTTGGAGCTCCTGAGCTCAAGCAATCTGCCCGCCTCAGCCTCCCAAAGTGCTGGGATTACAGTTGTGAGCCACTGCCCCCAGCCTCAAACCTTGTTTCTGAAATTGAAATCTTCTCTTCCATTCCCCAACTTCTTAAAAAAAATTCTTCTGTGGATGGACAGAGTTCAGAAAACACTTCTGCTGCTCACTGGCTGGTTCCCACACATTTGACCATTGCCCAGAGTCACTGTGGCTGAGATCTGCCTATTGGTTTATTCCTACAACTGCTGATGATTTCCAGAATTGCACTGGAGTTGATTAAATCCTGGACTTACTGCTTGTTGGTCATTGATGGGCCAGCCTCGGAGGATGGATCTCTCTGCCCCACTTGGCATCCTTTGTCTCCCAGCTAGCTCTGTAGTTGAAGTCCCAACATGGTTCCTGATTAGTAAACTTGTGAGAACAGTGGCTGTGTCTACTTTATTAAATTGCTCTTATCTATTGCAGAGCCAAGTTTAGTGAATATGTGTTGAATGAATCAATGAATCCATGGATATTCACTTAAGTTACTATATACGATTCTGTTAACAGCACAATCTTCTTTTTTGGCATATCCTAAATTTTGCTGCTGATATTTAAAATTTAGGATGTGCCTAACAGGGTGGCTGAAGTGGCTTTGGCAGAGATTACTGAAAACTGATGCACACGTACATATATACCTACCATCCTCCAGGCAGCAAAGTGCAGGATGATAGTTTCTAGGCCAAACAAATCTTAGATCATATCCCAGCTCTATCACTTATTAATAACAAGCCTAATAGTTAAATTGTGTCACTAATTCATTGTTTAATCCTTACTACAATCCTATGAAGTAGCAAATATTATTGCCTCCCCATTTTAGAGATAAGGAAATTGAGACTAGTTGGCCCAGTAGCCACTGGCAGAACTGAGATTTGAAACTAGGAGGCCTGAATCCCTGCAACGCCTGCTGTGTGAGGATGTGACTGTGAGAATTCAATGGGAGAATGGAAGTGGTGGTAGGAGCTCAAGAAAAGTAGGAGGCACTTGCCAAAGCTGACTTTTGTCTGATTTTTTCTCCAAAGCTGACTTCATTTTATTTTTTCAACTAATCTTTGACTTCAGAAAAATTCAAACTTCTAATTATTTTCCAAAGAGATTAATATAAGGCATACCCATGTACCATTCACCAGTTACTTTACCAATTATCAGCTCGTACATTCTTGCTCTATTTATACCCCATTATTTTGCAGTAAATCCACAGCATCATATTATTTCATCCATAAATATTTCAAAGGATATCTCTAAAAAATAAGAGCTCTTTTTAAGAACACATAATCAAATACCATTATCATGTCTAAAAATGACTAACAATAATTCCTTAACATCATTGAATATCCCAGCCATGTTTACATTTTCCAGTAGTCTCTCTCATACTTTTTTCCTCCATAAGTTTCTTTGCATGAGTGAAGATTATAAATAAGGTCTATAAGTCGCAATAGGTTTTTACATCTTCTAAGTTTCTTTTAAGATATAGTTGTCCCTCTCCACATTTTTTCCTCTAGTAATTTAACTGGGCAAGAACTAGGTTGTTTGGCCTGTAGATCTCCCAGGAAGTTCTTCCCAGATGTGAATGACTGCATCCCCATGGTGATGTTTACCATGTTGCTCTGTCCCCACCCACCACATGCCCCCACCTCCCCGTTTCCTCTATATTGATAGCTAAACGTAGAAACTTGGTCAGATCAGAGTTTTGTTGTTGTCTGATTTGGCAAGACTACGTTATGGGTGGTACTGTCTACTTCCATCAGAAGGTATGTATATTTTGGCGTTTTTCTTTAGCATGCTGGTTGGCAGTTATGTCTAGATCTATTAATCTATTAGGAGTTACAAATGGTACTACTCAACTTCTACTCCATTTATTGCACAGAAAATATCTATATAAAGAAACTTCCTTAGTGAACTGTTTGGTTACTCTGCACTACGGTTCTTTTAGGGAAGGCAGAATAAATGCTGGATGCCTTTCCTTTCCCAGTTTTAAAATAATGTATTGGTTCCCTATCAACTTATGGATTAAATCTGATCTTTTTCCGTCACTTCCATTTTAAATGAAACACTTCAAATCTGTAGAAAAGTTGACAGAGTATGCCCCTTACTTTAATGCTCCAGTTGTTAAAAGTTTGTCACATCTGCGATATCTATCTATCTATGTGAACCACCTGAAAGTAAGTTTATTCCTAAATACTTTGACATATATTTCCTAAGGAAAAGCACACGTCTACCTAAACACAATTCTATTAGCATCGGAATGAAATTTAACATAAATAAACTAATAGTATTTAATAATTAATCCGTATTCAAATTGCATCTTGTTCCAGTATAATGTCTTTTTAAATTAATATTTTTTTAACTCACTGAAAGCTTATGCATACTATTTAATCATGTCTCTTTTTAAAATTCTTGTGGTTATCTCATCTTGCTGGGATAGCAAGTGAAATTTGCCTGACCCACAGCCCCTTACCCTGCTGCCTGGGGGATGGTGCATGTATATTACAGAAGTGATGCAGTTTACTTCCTATTATGGCATATCTTGTCACTTATTCCAATATTGGTGATGCAAAGCTTGACTTTTTGGTTAAGTTGAAGTCTGCCAGATGTTACAATAGGGGAACTCTTTCCTTTTATAATTAATAAGCAATATATGGGGTAGTATTTTGAGATTGTTTGGGCCTATGACCTCCCAAAAGGTTTTAGCATCCACTTCTGATCTTGCCTGCATCGATTATTACATTGGTGGTTGCAAAATGCGATTTTCTAATATTAACATATTGTCTATAGTTGATATTCTTCTGTGAATAAGAACTTTGTCTAATCTCCCATTTTTTGAATAACAATATGAACTCATGTATTCTTTTGGATTTAATGTATTATACTTTATTATCATTGTTATTCTTTTTCATATTATTCTAATTTGGCCAATAGAGCTCCTTCAAGATGGTTCCTATAGTTCTTTTAGTATACTGTCATTGGTCTTTGAGCACTTTCTTGCTTTCTGGCACAGCTAGATATTCTGACTCACCTTGTCCCTTAGCCCTTGAGTCAGCAGCTTCCCAAGGACACCTGGCTACTTTTTGCAAACAGTGGTATTTAGAAACCATGATTTGAATACTAAGTGTGCTATGGCTACTGAGGTGTCATTACTTTAGGCCTTTTCAGTGAGAAAAGCTAGGAGATCTCTTTTTCCTTTTTGTTAAATCAGGAGTTCATACTCAACAATCACAGGTTTTCTGGTCTTCCCCTATTCCCTAGTTATAGCTTCCTCCTCTTACAGTGAGAACCTTGGTTCTCAACAATGTGAATACATTTGCTTATTTGCTCTATTATGTAATCTACACAAAATTGTTTTAGAGTGATTACATCAGTACTTCTCCCAACAACAAAACTATAGTAAAGTTAAAAAACTGTGGCCAGGCGCAGTGGCTCACGCCTGTAGTCCCAGCACTTTGGGAGGCTGAGGTGGGTGGATCACCAGGTCAGGAGATCCTGACCATCCTGGCTAACATGGTGAAACCCCGTCTCTACTAAAAATACAAAAAATTAGTTGGGCGTGGTGGCATGCGCCTATAATCCCAGCTACTTGGGAGGCTGAGGCAGGAGAATCACTTGAACCCGGGAGGCGGAGGTTGCGGTGAGCCGAGATTGTGCCACTGCACTCTGGCCTGGGCTACAGAGTGAGACTCCATCTCAAAAATAAATAAAGAAATAATAAATAAATAAATAATAAAAATAAATAAAAATAAAAATAATAATATACCCTGGAAATCATTCCAAAATAATTCATACAGATTTTCCTCACTTTTTAAAAACAATTTCTTAGTATTCCATTGTGTGACACTTCCATAGTCGATTCCACTGTCTCTTAGGAATGGGCAGTTAGGTTATTTCTAGTACTTTGTCAATACAAATAATTCCACAATGAATACCTTTGTGCATATGTTATTTTGGATTTCTGGAGGTGCATCTATGAGGTAAATTCATAGAAATGGGATTGTTAGATTGAAGAGTAAATGCATATGTAGTTTTATTAAATACTGCTAAATTCTCATCCATAGGGTATACCATTTTGCACTCCCGACTGCAAGATGTAAGAAAATGTGTTATTGAACTTTGAATTTGTGCCAATTTGATAAGTAAGAAAGTATCTTGGTATAGATTTAGTATAGTTTTGACTTGCATTTCTTTAATTATGAATAAAGTTGAACATCTTTACTTATGTTTGTATCCTTTTATATCTTTTTTTTTTGGTGAACTCTTTGTACATGTCTTCTGCTCATTTTCCTATTAGGTTTTCGGTTATTTCCTTCCTGACATTTTTTAGAGATATTAATATATTGGGCAGATTAGGTCTTTATCTGTGATGTATATTTCAAATCTTTTCTCTCAATTTGTCACTTTTAATCTTGCTCATGACTTTTTTGTCATGCCAAGCTATTTTTAAAACTTTATTTAGATCCACTTAGTGTATTTTTACATATCTGGATCTGAATCATAGTTAGATTTTCTCTACAACATGTTTTAAAGATATTTACTCCTCTGTTTTCTTCTACTACTTAAGTGATTTCATCTTTCACGATTGAATCTGTAATTGTTGAAATTTATTCTGTTGTATGGATCTAGCCTTATCTTTTTCCAAATAGGGTTACATTTTTCTTTTTTTTTCTTTTTTTCTTTTTTTCTGAGACGGAGTCTCGCTCTGTCGCCCAGGCTGTAGTGCAGTGGCGATGTTGGCTCACTGCAAGCTCCGCCTCCCGGGTTCACGCCATTCTCCTGCCTCAGCCTCCTGAGTAGCTGGGACTACAGGCGCCTGCCACCACGCCCGGCTAATTTTTTGTATTTTTAGTAGAGACGGGGTTTCACCGTGTTAGCCAGGATGGTCTCGATCTTCTGACCTTGAGATCCGCGCACCTCCTCGGCCTCCCAAAGTGCTGGGATTACAGGCTTGAACCACTGCGCAGAGAGGGGACTTCCAGGTCACAAACAGGTGAGAGACAAATGGTTGCATTCTTTTGAGTTTCAGATTAGCCTTTCCAAAGGAGGCAATCAGATATGCATCTATATCAGCCAGCAGAGGGGTGACTTTGAATAGAACGGGAGGCAGGTTGGCCCTAAGCAGTTCCCAGCTTGACTTTTCCCTTTAGCTTAGTGATTTGGGGGCCCCAAGATTTATTTTCCTTTCACACAAGCATGATGTATTACAGGCTTACACCCTTCTAGGTATGATCCTAGTGAGAGCATTACCTAAAACAAGGAATGTATCAATGTGTCCCAAGTGACACTGTCAACTTCACCTCCAAACCAGGTCTTCCACCTCATTCCTAGGTATTTCCTGGGTGTTCCTAAACCTTGGCTTTTGCTCTCCTTTCTCCTTCCACCTTTAATCATGCCAGCTGGTATTTCATGCAGATTTTAATTCAGCAAACTTTTCCCCTTTTCCCCAATATTCAGTGGCTGGTCTACTTGTGGGTGCAAAGGCCCAGACCCATTGTTTCCATTGGAGACCTGCGAAGGGCGATCCCAGCCTCAGAACCTCGCCTGGGATTGACTCAGTACTCTGCTGCAACTGCATTTCAGTTTAACTTCTCCCTCTACCCAGTCCTAACTTCCTTATTCCCTAAAAAATGTTTCTGGGAGTGCCCCTCAGTAAACTTCATGCATAAACACTTCAGAGGCTCAGAGTATGTTTCCTGGAGAATTCCATCTATGGCGTTTCCTTTTCATGCCTACTGCCACTATCCAGGTTTAGGACCCCATTACCGCTTACCTGAAATATTACAAAAGCTTTATCACTATTCTCTTTGCTCACTGGCTCTCTTGTAATCAGTTTACACAACAGCAGACTAATTTTTTTTTAATCCCAGATCATAGCTCTTATGCTGTTTCCCTGCTCAAAAATTTTGGTGGCTCCCCAGTCTATTTGATTAGGTTCTTACTCCTTGTTGTGATTTTCAAGACCCTTCCCAATTTAGCCCCCACTATTTTCAGCTCTCATCTTTTACTCCAGTGTAAGTAAGCTCTGCTCCATTTAAACTGGAACATTTGCAATCCTCCAAATCTACTGTAAAAATTCATTCTTCCTACATTTGTTTCAAATTTTCTCTTCTATTTTCTTCTTTATAAAATTTGAACCATATTTTAAGGTCCATTTTCTTTTTTCTTTCTCTCTTTTTTTTTTTTTTTTTGAGACGGAGTCTGGCTCTGTCACCCAGGCTAGAGTGCAGTGACGCGATCTGGCTCACTGCAACCTCTGCCTCACGGGTTCAAGCGATTCTCCTGCCTCAGCCTCCTGAGTAGCTGGGATTACAGGTGCCTACCACCACACCCAGCTAAATTTTGTATTTTTAGTAGAGACGGGGTCTTGAACTCCTAACCTCATGATCTACCCACCTTGGTCTCCCAAAGTGCTGGGATTACAGGCGTGAGCCACCGCGCTCAGCCAAGCTTAAGGTCCATCGTGAGAGCAATATTCATTCTTGGCGTACCTGTATCAATGTATCTTATGTACCCCACAAATATATATACCTACTATGTGACCAAAATAAAATAAAATAAAATAAAATTTTAAAACCAATACATTCTCCATGCAGATTTTCCTCATACCACAACCCGATGTCATCTCTTCTTCCTTAGTTATCCCAGTGCAGTTTGTACATCTCCGTGGTGTCTATTGATTATGTTTACTGTGTGTCAGTTTCACCGTTTTACCTCTCTTCCCTATCCTTTCACCTGCACTGATAGAATATAATCGTGAGAGCAAGATTTTACGTCAATCATCTTTGTATCACTTGAAAGAAGAAGCATCATCCTTGATCCTGGAGTTCAATAAATCGTTAATAAATTCAATTGAATGCAAGCTGCCAATTTGTTTGACATTTTCGTGAGTGCTTTCTGTCTTTCTAGCTTCTCAAGTTTGGTATAGGAGGGTTTCATATGTAAATAAATATTTAACTATGGGTTTTTTTTTAAATAAAATCATTTATGTTTTTTCCCAGCACAATTTTTATTGGAAGATCTTTGAGGATTCCTTAAATAAGGTTCTAAAACTAAAGACGGAATGTGCCCCCATAAGGGAATGGCCATATCCTGTGAGACATAGGCAGGAATAGTCAGGAATTCCTGAGGGTGGAGAGGAGAACCCTGGCACGTGTAATCAGATGATGTGACATCAAATCCATGGTGTAATTCAAAACACAGCTGTGGAGCAAGAATCTGGAACAAACCATAAGTCCTTTTTTCCATCCTACAATGGAGGCGACATGGGTTTTAGCTTCCTTATTCTATACAGGCAGCTTCACTCTTATCAAGATGTAGCTTCTCTTTTTCCATGTCTCAGTTCAGTAACTAATATCTTCTTTTCAGTCAAGTCAAATGAGAACAGCGGTGCTTTCCAAAGCACCTTTGATTGATGTTGCCCATAACACTTCAATTAGAAACATGAAAATGGGTCACTAATTAAAAATAAGCTTTTGGTGTTAAAAATAATATTTATGTAGGCAATCTTTGGAGAAAGAAATAAATTGAATGATATATCATATACCTCAAGATATAGTTTCAATTTTATCCATCTATTTATATGATCCTATTTCTCAGAGCAAGCTAACTACAAATAGTATAGTACTAGAAATGTGACTTCTCCTTTTTGGGGTCTAAAGGTGGAGTTTTCAACAAGCAGAGTGTGGTTATGGTTGGCTAGAATAGTACAAGGTTGTGTTTACACAGAATCTTTCATTGAAAGACCTTCGAGTGCTTCATAAACATTGCCTCACGAATGCTTCCAACATCCTTAGGAGGTGAATGGAGTTATTGTCCCCATTTAACTAATGGAAAAATTGGAAAAGAGAGGGCTTGAACTTCATATTCACCAGTCAATGGTCTATGTGACCATAAAAATACGTTCTGCTTAGCCTTGAATTAATGATATATCTCTGTTCTGATTTTATGCTATTGACATTTTTTCTGTGCATTACACCATTAAAAAGTTATCATATAGAAACTTTCATAAATATTCTGTATTATGAGATATAATATTCTGCATCATTCTTTAAACTTCCGCCAAACTTCTAGTATCACATAATTTTTTTTGGAACAGGGCTTTATTTTATTTATTTATTTATTTATTTATTTATTTATTTATTTATTTATATTTTTAGAGACAGGGTCTCACTCTGTTGCCCAACCTGGAGTGCAGTGGTGCAACCCTAGCTCACTGTAGCTGCAACCTCCTAAGTAGCTGGGACTATAGGTACATGCCATCACCCCTGGCTAATTTTAATTTTTTTCGTAGAGATGAGGTCTTGCTATGTTGCCCAGGCTGGTTTTGAATTCCTGGGCTCAAGTAATCCTCCTGCCTCTGCCTCCTAAAGTGTTGGGATCATGGGCATGGGCCTACCCCATTTATTTAGAGGTTACATTTCTCTAAATAGATCATAGTTTCCATTGCTCCATACCCTTTCCAGTCTTTGGGATAGTCATCTTAACTACCAGAAATACAGCCACAATCTCAGATTTGAACTAACACTAGCCCTAGGTCAGTAACAGCTGTCACAAAATCCTTAATTTTGCTTTGCAGAAGATAGCATCAGTTCAATCACCCAAGGAAAATGTGTAGAGTAGAGCAAGTGGTAACAGGACATAGATCCACTGACATCAGTAAGAAATGACAATTGACAACGGAGGGAGAATTTTAAAAAGCAGTTTGCTATGAGTGGTAAGATTATATGAGAGCTTTTGAATATTCTCAGAAAAAAATGCCATTTAAATGAGAATAAACTAGTTATTAAATCTTGTTTCTAGTTATTTGTCACAGCAGTTCAGAGTATGTTCTCTCTCTTACACAGCTCTGAGATGAAAAATAAAATGGCAGTGATAAATAAGCAAGGTTAGTCTGATGTGCTGATCATTCTTCGATTCAATTAGGGTTAAGTTATACTCTGTGTATAAGATATTTGTAACTGTATTTTAAAGACGAATATCACAAATGGTTAAAAAAAGAAGTCCTTGAAGCAATATATATCAGAAAATGAAGAGCTCATCATCTCCTCTAAAAGGGAATTAATTATCTTTTATCGAGTATACGTATGGAGCCAATCAGTGAGTGAGATATATACAGGCCCTCTGACAACTGTCAGAAGGTCTTGACATAGCTGCTAATGATCTGTTGACAGGAACAGCTGGTGATAGGAAGAGAGGTGAGTGTTACTAGAGAAGAAGGCATGAAGATCTCACTGCAATGGTGCAGTGAGAGAACAGTAGACACGGTGCCAGCCAGAGCCCCATTAACTGGCCCTTAGTAAACTCCAGGATCTAAATTTTATGGTCTCTACTTGGCATGGAATAAAGATAAAAAAGGATTATGTTTGACCAGCTCCTTAATATCCATATACGAACACATTCCAAGGAGAAAACTGTGCCCTTTCTGCAATCCTGCACCTGAGTCTTTAAAAAAAAGCACAGAATATTTTGGACCTGATGTTCATTGGATCATTTGTCAACGTGCCAAATAAACTTTAGCTCTCAGAGCACTTGGAAAACATGTTTTGGAGAGTCTGTGAAACATTCTGGGTGGGGCAGTTTCTAAAAGGCTCAATCTTAAACACAAAACAGAGCAGTAAGACCAGTGATTAGTATCGATGCAACAATTTTACAACTATGCTGAATGTGCACTGTGTTAGGAATGCTCTAAACCCATGCTGGGTCAACACGTCTTTCACCATATGTTGACAGAAGAGGGCTAAATAGTGTGTGTTACACATTTTTAATCTTTATCCAAATAAACTCAGTTTCTGCTAAAGTTATTTGATAATGAGAACTTATATATATTTATCTTTTGGCTTTTAAAAATTATGAAATATTTCATACATATAAAATAATAAATATAAAGTAAGTATAAGTGACAACAGTAAACTTATATCCCTGTTTTTATCACCTAGTATAAGAAAGACAACTTTCCTAATGCCTTTGGCACTCATGTGAATTATTTCTCACACTCTCTCACTTCAGAGATAACAACTGTCTTGACTTTTTGTGTTTATCATTCTCATCCTTTTCCTTAAGTTTTACTACATATAGATATAGGTAGACAAAGATACACACGCACACGTTCATACTCCTTATATATATGAATCCCTAACAAAATAGTATTAGTTTTACAAGTATTTGAACTTTTTACGAAAGGTATACTATTTCATGCCTTCTGTGATTTGCTTGTTTGTTCAGAATTTTATTTGTGAGATTCATTCATATGCATGTAGTTGATTCTCTCATGCAGAGTATTCAATTGTATAAATAGACCATAAGTTATCTATTTACTCCCCTTACCACTGACTGCCAGATTGTTTCCAAGCTATCAGGAACATTCTTGTGGATGTCTCCTGCTGTTCACAAGCAAGGCTTTCTAGAGGATTTAGAAAGTGGAATTGCTGGATAGTGCGATATACGCATCTGTAACTTTACTACATAATGCCAAATTGTTTTCCAAAATCAGTGAGCCAATTCACACTCTTACCAACAGTGGCAAATAGTTTTCATTGCTCCACATTCTTTCCAACATCTGGATAGTCAGACTTTTAAATTCTTGCTAATTCAGTGGATGTGAAATGGTAATTTGTTTATTTAGTATTATTTTCCCTGGTTACTAAAAAGGTCTAACTGCCAGACGTGGTGGCTCATGCCTGTAATCCCAGCACTTTGGGAGGCCGAGGTGGGCTGATCATGAGGTCAGGAGATTGAGACCATCCTGAATAACATGGTGAAACCCGTTCTCTACTAAAAAATACAGAAAATTATCTGGGCGTGGTGGTAGGCACCTGTAGTCCCAGCTACTCGGGAGGCTGAGGCAGGAGAATGGCATGAACCCGGGAGGTGGAGCTTGCAGTGAGCCGAGATCACACCACTGCACTCCAGCCTGGGTGACAGAGCAAGACTCTGTCTCAAAAAAACAAAAGGTCTAGCTTCAGAATATATGTTTTTCAGTCATTCATGTTTCTGCTTTGGTTAAATGTCTGTTTGCTTTGTATGGCCATTTTGTTACTGAGTTTTTGATGTTTTCTTATCTGTTTTTAGGAGTTCTTTGTATATATTATCAGGATGCAAACGCTTTTTTGGTTGTATATATTCCAAACATCTGCTCCCAAATTATCTTTTCAATTTTTTTTAAACATAGTCTGTTATTTCTTTAAAAATTTTAACCAAGGTAAACATTCTCTGCTCACTGTTTAAAGAGAGGTAAAACTAGATTAATTAAACGACTCAGAATTTTAATTCAAACATAAGAATCAGAAATAGTACAATACATTTGTGTTAATTATTTTAAAAGGCAAAATGGCAAAGATATGTTTCCTGACAGACTCTTCTGGGAAATCTATTGAGATGATTATATCTAGTCTTAACCAAATGGATTCCTTTATTTATTTAACTGAATCCTGCCATTATTACAGGCATATACAAAAAGTCTGTAAAAAATCAAATAGCAACACATTTCTCTGTTTCCTTCCAGCATCCAATTTCTGGAAAAATAGTCTACACTTGTCTCCACTTCCTTGGAATCACTTAGTTCTTATCCTCGGGTGATCTGGCTTTCCCCAGCACTCACTTGAAAACTGATCTTTCAAAGGTTGCAATGACCCTGTAATTTCCAAATTGAATGGCTTCTTAATTAGAGTTGCCAGATTTAGTATTAAAAAATACAGAATTTGCAGTTACATTAGTATTTTAGATAAGCAAAGAACAACATTTGAATATAAGTATGTCCCAAATATCCCAATATATGTTCCAAATATTTGCCCTATATCCCCTGTCCAAATACAATCAAGCACGAAGTGCCATCAATGCCTCAAGTATTTATATTTATAATTCTTTCATAATGATTATGATGTTGGAATGAAACAAAGATAGGGAAAGTTTGCTATTTAGTTTGCGTGATACGTTTATGCAACAGTGGTCTGTGATTGTATTTCCTTCTAACCAAATGTTTTTCCGCCAGTCTCCAGGCCTGAGACTTCACCCGCTTCTGCCAGATTCTCCCTAGGCAGTATGACTAAGAGAGAAGATGCTCACCGACATAAATGATCCTAGTGGGGAGAGTCTCAAAGAATGGCTCTGCCCAAGAGAATCTAACTCTGAGAGAAAAGAGAAGGTCAGGCTTGGCAAAGCAAGGGGTGGGGGTGAGCTGGGAATTGGGATTTAGGGTTCTTCTTCTTATTTTATAACCTCACTTTTTTCCCTCTCCTCACCTAATCTTCTATCATATACACCTACCTTTCCCAAACTTCTGTCTTCTGGAAGGAAATGCAAGACACTAATAAACACAAATCCCAACAATGGAAATTAAAGCAATAATAAAATGTCTTGGAAGAATTCAAACAGGTGAGGGATGTGATCAAAGATCTTTCTAAATAAATGTACTTTTGTTTGCTTTGAATTTTTAGTTGCAGCAATAATTGTAAGATGCAAATGATTTGAATTTAGAGACTTTCAATAACTTTGGAATAAGAGTAGTATACCACAAATAATGGCAATATTTAGCACTTAAAAATAGCATAGCACAACAAAAAGCAGAATTCCTAAAACCAGAAATCACTATTTCCTTCAAGAGTCTAAGCCTTGGCCAGGTGTGGTGGCTCACGCTGTAATCCTAGCAGTTTGGAAGGCCGAGGCGGGTGGACTGTCTGAGGTCAGGAGTTTGAGACCAGCCTGGCTAACACGGTGAAACCCAGTCTCTATTAAAAATACAAAAATTAGCTGGGTGTGGTGGTGGGCACCTGTAATCCCAGCTACTTGGGAGGCTGAGGCAGGAGAATCACTTGAACCCAGGAGGTGGAGGTTGCAGTGAGCTGAGATTGTGCCACTGCACTTCAGACTGGGCAACAAGGGCAAAACTCTGTCTCAAAAAAAAAAAAAAAAAAGAGTCTGGCTGGGTGCGGTGGCTCACGCCTGTAATCCCAGCACTTTGGGAGGCCGAGGCAGGTGGATCATGAGGTCAGGAGATTGAGACCATCCTGGCTAAAACGGTGAAACCCAGTCTCTACTAAAAATACAAAAAAATTAGCCGGCCATGGTGGCGGGCGCCTGTAGTCCCAGCTACTCCGGAGGCTGAGGCAGGAGAATGGCCTGAACCTGGGAGGCGGAGCTTGCAGTGAGGGGAGATCGCGCCACTGCAATGCAGACTGGGCTACAAGAGCGAAACTCTGTCTCCAAAAAAAAAAAAAAAAAAAGAGTCTAAGCCTTTGGTCATTGCTTTTGGTGTTAAAATGCAGTTCTTCATCCAAGATCCACCTTAAAAGTCATTGTCTTCTTGAAGCCTTCCCAGTCTCAATAATCTAATACTTGGCTCAGAGTCAGTTTGTATTTCAATTTAGTTTTCACTTATGGGACTGTAGTCTTTTAGAAGTCCTTGTCTCTCCTGGATCATCACCTCCTTAAGGGAAGAGACAAGGCCTTGTTTGTATTTATAGTTCCACTGTTATTTACACTGGGTTGTGCTTTTAAGCACACAGTTGACTTGAACCTCAGCCTTAAAGCAATGAATAAACATTCATTTTGCTTGTGTGAACAATAAATTATACAGCATTAGTAAAATAAATTTGTAATATATTCTATCTCCAAAATTACGCCTTGATAGGATGTTTTTGAATACACATACATTGAAGTTTTGGAAAATATTTACACCTTTCAGGAGACAGTTGTGTATTTGAGAGATAAAGAAGTATTTGAAAAGTAAGGATCTGATCATGCTTGGCCCACCAGGCAAAAGAAGGCCATTTAAAAATGATGGGTCTTTCTCTTGTCTGCAGTCAGAAGACTGGTCTCCTGCAAGGAGAGAGTTTGAGAAACAAGGAATGTGGCCTTTCCTCCAAAGACCTCAGATAGATCATAGCATGGATCCCAGTTGATACATGTGGAAACTGAGGTTAAGCAATTTGCCTAAAGGGAGTTATTGACTAGAGCTGGGAACAATCTCCAGCTTGTGCTGTAACACAGACTGTGTGGACAGAAGTCAGGTTCCACAGACTGTTTTGTGAGTGTAATGTTAGCATGATGTTAGCAAACAATAAAGCAACATCTGCTACAGACGTGGCCAGAGAAATCAGTTTTGATAAAAGCACAAATGACCTGGAAGAGAAGAGGTAAAGCTCAGAAAGACGAGCCCTGTGGTTGCTAACATTTTTATTAGAGACTTTACAGAAATGAATGTTCAAACCTCTAAGTGTTACTCAGGGAACATCCGAGCTACCACAATTATTTCTGCACAAACCTGCTGTATTCCTTGACTCTCAATACCTTTTTTCTTGTATCTGACATGAACACAGCTCTATGGAAATGATGGGGGGAAAGTGAAGGAGCTGAGCTTCATATGTGGGAAAAATGTGTTGAAATAGACTGTGAAATTAAAAAATAAGCATGGTACCAAGAGAGTGGTTTAAAGAGTGTTCCCCATAATGTTTCTATGAAAACGTAAGCATGCCGTTTAGATCATTGCTAGAATATTGAATTGCTACCATCAGCTTTTCACAGTTTGGATAAAACATGTAACCAAATCCTAACACTCATTATGAAAACACATATGGAAAATCCCTTTTCATTCAGAGCAGACGACCTAGAAGCACTGTTTGAGCCACAAGAATGTGTCCCTGTGAACATGACACCAGAGTCCCAGAATGTAGGGCTGTTTAATGTGCCACACAAGAGCTGGGATTTTTATTTTGCTTCACATTCCTCACAAGGCTCTATTTTGAAGCTCTTAGGCAAGAGGTAATGTGGGAACAGCATTGTATTCATAAAGATTTCAAAGATGTGGAGGTTCCCACCATTTGACCTATTTTGCCCCTGATGCATTATTTTGCTGCAGAAAGTCTCATGTGTACAGCAAACTCTTTAAGGCTTAATATGTTCTTACCTATGTGCATTTCTGTGATGTGTCTGTATAAATATATATGTTTTTGGTGCAAAGGCATACTTTTTCTAGACAACAAGATGAATGAATACTTTGAATATCAATTTTTTTTTTTTTTGAGATGGAGTCTTGCTTTGTCGCCCAGGCTGGAGTGCAGTGGCTTGATCTCAGCTCACTGCAAGCTCTGCCTCCCAGGTTTACGCCATTCTCTTGCCTCACCCTCCCGAGTAGCTGGGACTACAGGTGCCCGCCACCTCGCCCAGCTAGTTTTCATTTTTGCATTTTTTAGTAGAGACGGGGTTTCACCGTTTTAGCCAGGATGGTCTCGATCTCCTGACCTCATGATCCGCCTGTCTCGGCCTCCCAAAGTGCTGGGATTACAGGCTTGAGCCACCGCGCCCGGCCTGAATATCAAATTTTTTATGCCTTTTTTTGAGATGGGATCTCACTCTGTCACCCAGGCTGGAGTGCAGTGGTGCGATCATGGCTTACTGCAGCCTCAGCCTCCTGGGCTCAAGTGATCCTCCCACCTCAGCCTCCTGAGTAGCTGGGACTACAAGTGTGCACTACCATGCCTGGCTAATATTTGTATTTTTTGTAGAGATAGGATTTTGCCATGTTGCCCAGGCTAATCTCGAACCCCTGAGCTCAAGCGATCCACCTGCCTCGGCCTATTTATGCATTTTGATATAAGATTATGGCCAGATAACTTTAAGAAACTACTTTTCGGCCGGGTGCGGTGGCTCATGCCTGTAATCCCAGTACTTTGGGAGGCCAAGGCGGGCAGATCACGAGGTCAAGAGATGAAGACCATCCTGGCCAACATGATGAAACCCTGTCTCTGCTAAAAATACAAAAATTAGCCGGCATGGTGGCGCACACCTGTAGTCCCGGCTTCTCGGGTGGTTGAGGCAGGAGAATAACTTGAACTCAGGAGGTGGAGATTGCAGTGAGCTGAGATCGTGTCACTGCACTCCAGCCTGGCGACAGAGCGAGACTCCGTCTCAAAAAAAAAAAAAAAAAAAAAAGACAAAAAAACTACTTTTCAAATCCAGATTTTTTTTTTTTTGAGAGGGAGTCTCGCTCTGTCACGGCTTACTGTAAGCTCGGCCTCCCGGGTTCACACCATTCTCCTGCCTCAGCCTCCCGAGTAGCTGGGACCACAGGCGCCCACCACAACGCCTGGCTAATTGTTTTTGTATTTTTAGTAGAGACGGAATTTCACCATGTTAGCTAGGATGGTCTTGATCTCCTGACCTCGTGATCCGCCTGCCTCGGCCTCCCAAAGTGCTGGGGTTACAGGCGTGAACCACCATGCCCGGCCTCAAATCCAGAATTTTTAGGGAAAGAGAATTAGGTTTAAAATCCAGGAAGAAAACAACATTTAATTGTATAAAATGCAATGTGCCAATTCTATCATTAGCAACTTGCTAGCCATAAAAAGGATACTTTGGAAGCTTTGTCAGTTCTTTCGGGCCACTGATACCTTAGTGTACTAACAGCCTAAGAAATGATGTGACTAATAAAAGTGCCTGATTTA
The DNA here is from genome assembly GCF_037993035.2 of Macaca fascicularis. Classification (NCBI taxonomy): domain Eukaryota; kingdom Metazoa; phylum Chordata; class Mammalia; order Primates; family Cercopithecidae; genus Macaca; species Macaca fascicularis. Next base: position 43,582,647 of record NC_088378.1, read on the forward strand.
CAACTTGGAGTAGTTACACAGCGGCCGAGCGTAACTCAATATAGTGTCATCGACTGAATTTCAGAGTTGGACAATTGTTTTCTTGAAGAATTAAGGCAGTGATAGGGGAATGAGCTCCACTCTCTTATCTCTCCATCATTTGTTGATTCCTTTGTGAGACACATTTTTATTGAAGGCCTGCCCTGCGCTGGACACTATTTTATGTGCTGGTATGGAGTCTTGTGTAAGTTAGACATGTCCTTTGGGGAGCCTATATTTTAGTGAGGGAGACAGAACAATAAACAATTCCAGAGACAAATGGAAGATGATTCCCACTAGCGATGAGTGACATAACAATAAGACAGGGTGACTTGTGGCAGGAGTGTCAAGGAAGCCTTCTGAGGATATCATATTTGAGCTGAGCTCTGAATGGTAAACATAATCAGCTTTGTGAAGGACTGAGGGGTGAGAATTCCAGATGGTGGGATGGGAAGTTTAAGTCCTGAGGGGAAGGATAGTCCTGAAAAGACAGCCAAGCCTGAGGAGAGGGCAGCTGGCAGGGGACCCTCGGTAGGGGCCAAGGACAGAGAGAAGGGCGAGGACTTAGCTTTGTGAACTGTGGTCAGGATTCTGAACTTCTGTGACCAAAAGCCATTGGAGGGGCTGGGTGCGGTGGCTCAGGCCTGTAATCCCAGCACTTTGGGAGGCTGAGGCGGGTGGATTGCTTGAGGTCAGGAGTTCAAGACCAGCCTGGCCAACATGGTGAAACCCCATCTCTTCTAAAAATACAAAAAATTAGCCAAGCATGGAGGTGCATGCCTATAGTCCTAGCTACTCAGGAGGCTGAGGCAGGAGAATCGCTTGGACGCAGGAGGCAGAGGTTGCAGTGGGCCAAGATCATGCCACTGCACTGCAGCCTGGGCGACAGAGCGAGACTCTGTCTCAAAAAAAAAAAAAAAAAAAATGCCATTGGAGGATATGAAGTAGGCCACTGCCAGTGGACTGATTTATGTTTTGAAAGATCACTCTGATTATCATGTGGAGAAAGCATTGTTAAGGGATGGAACTGGAAACAAGCATTCTAGATGAGAGCCTATTAAGGCTTACATGAGGGTGATGGCAGGGGAGAGGGAGAAGGATCAATGAACGCAATGGGGATGTGTTTTGGAGGGAAAGCCTACAGGATGTTGGGAGAAGGGAAAAAACAGAATCTTGGATGGTTTGTCCATCCAGGTGCCATTTACTAACTTGGTCAGTTGCACAGTGGGATGACTATGAGCTGAGCGAGAGCCCAAGATTCCGTTGGTTTAGTTACATCGGAGATGTTGGTGAGACACTCAGGTGGAGGTTAGTGATGGGGGAGAAAGCAGGTCTGTTTGTTGATCAGCTGATCAATAAACGGCTCTGGAGAAAGCTGAGGAAGCTCCCAGAGAGGTTAAAAATGTTCTTACCAAAGCTTCCAAAGTCTGGAGTCAGGATTCCTAAGTCAGCTTCTTCCTCTGGCCTTATTTAAAATCCTCTTGACTTCTCCCCCAACTTCCCTAGGGACAAGTGCCTGGGGTGAAAGAATTAAGGACAATTTGGAAGTGTTTGTAGCACAATAAAATTTCAGCAACAATCCCACCCCCATCTTCCAAGGCACCTCTCCACCAGTCTGGTTTTCTCTAATCCATTTTGAACTGCATTCCAGTGAGGACTGTGCAAAGGAAGAAGTGGGTTGGTCTTTTTTTTTTTTTTTTTTTTTTTGAGACAGAGTCTTGCTCTGTTGCCAGGCTAGGGTGCAGTGGTGCAATCTAGGCTCACCGCAACCTCTGCCTCCCAGGTTCAAGCAATTTTCCTACCTAGGCCTTCTGAGTAGCTGGGACTTCATGTGTGTGCCACCACGCCTGGTTAATTTTTTTGTATTTTAAGTAGAGATTGGGTTTCACCATGTTAGCCAGGATGGTCTCGATCTCCTGACCTCGTGATCTGCCCACCTCGGCCTCCCAAAGTGCTGGGATTACAGACGTGAGGCACCGCACTCAGCGAGGAGCAGGTTGTTCTTGTATTGCTCATTCCACTCATCCTTCCAGGAGAACAGGCTACATGTTTATAACAAACCAGAGAACTTTGAGTGGAAGATTTGTTTGTTTGTTTGTTTGTTTGTTTTTCCCTGTTATCAGAATGTAGCCAGGCTTAAAGAAGACTGGTTATCTATTAGTCATTTGGTATTCTAAACACCTGGGTGTGGACTCCCAGCCTGCCTGCGGGTTGCCTGAATTGTAACCAAGTTCGTCCCAAACAGGTTACCTAAATGCCAGAGAGACTGTGCTTTTTGGCACTTCAACCAAAATCCCAGTGCGTGGGCTAGAATATTCATAATTTTGTAGATTCATAAAGGACAGAACTGACATCTTCAAAGAATGTAACAATGAAGTAAAATGAGTGCTTTAGGAAGAAATATAACAAAACATAAACTCAGAAATGAGCTTGATCCTTGGAAGAGTCACCTAGGGAAACAATGCAAATCCAAAGCAGTTTTTAACTCCTTTAAAAAGAGTCTTTCACGAATAGTTTTGGCTGCATGTGTGAAAATTCTTTACTGATATTTCTCATTTTCCATCAAAATCAATTTATCATATTGGGGAAAAAAAGACCCCACAGGCTTTAGAGAGTCAAAGACCTGTGTCAATCTAACTTCTGCTACATTGTACTTTTATGATCCTGGAAAGTGCTTAATGAGTTTTCGTTTACTCATCCAAGAAATGGGAAACTTTTAACAAAAAGATTCATGTCCTGGATCTAGTGGTTCTACTTCCAGGAAATTATCTTACAGGAACGATCATAAAAATCCACAAAGATTTATCTATGAAGAATGTTCCTTTGCAGCATTGAAATATTGGAATTGTGTGGGTAGACTGTGATATAGCCACAAACAGGAATACCAAATAGGGAGTAAAGGTTTTTGTGGAAGAAATTTAGTGACATGAAAAATTGTTCACACGGCCGGGCGCGGTGGCTCACGCCTGTAATCCCAGCACTTTGGGAGGCCGAGGCGGGCGGATCACAAGGTCAGGAGATCGAGACCACGGTGAAACCCCGTCTCTACTAAAAATACAAAAAATTAGCCGGGCGCGGTTGTGGGCGCCTGTAGTCCCAGCTACTCGGGAGGCTGAGGCAGGAGAATGGCGTGAACCCGGGAGGCGGAGCTTGCAGTGAGCCGAGATCGCGCCACTGCACTCCAGCCTGGGCGACAGAGCCAGACTCCGTCTCAAAAAAAAAAAAAAAGAAAAAGAAAAATTGTTCACAATATAATAGTAAGTGAAAAATTATAAAGTTATACACATTGTTTGTTATTAATTTGGGGGGAAATGTATTCTCATGCTTACCCATAGAAGAAGCACTAGGTAGATAAGCCCAGTAATATCAACAGTGATTCGGTCTGGGTAAGTGGGACACTGAAGCAGCTGTGGTCTCTACTCTTCAAGATTTTCCAACCTTCCTTCAATGACGAGCTAATTTTATAATTATTAAATATATATTAAATAGGGACATTAATATTCACCTTATAGATTTGTATTAAGAATTAAATTAGGTGAGATGATTTATGAAAAACAGTTTAGTGCCTGGCATTTAATTGGTATTTTCGATTATTTTTATCCAATTTAATCAGTCATCATGGACTTAACTGAAAATGATTTTTTTGACTTGAAACAAAACCAAAAATATTACCCTTTAACTGGTGAAAATTTATCACCGTTCAGGATATTCAAAAAAATGCACTGTAAGCGATGAAGGCAATTTCAAAAGAGATGTTTCTGAAATGCCTTGAGCAATGACAGAGACAATGAAATAAGCAATTAAACTTAAGGTGACTACTTTGCAGCATTTATTTGGACCTAGAAGCTTTGGTTTGTTTGTTTAAAAAACCTGTCATTACTATAGCCACGTTGGGTACACGGATAGATGGAACAATATCTAACTCAAAGCGGGCAATTAGTCTGTCAAGATAAATGCCCCCTCTTTTTCAAGTTGATAAAAAGTATCTTGTCAGGGCCTCTTGTGTCATCCCCCAAACACTGTGAATAAGCCGTGCTGTTTTCTCTTGCAACATGCTTCATCCCTCAGAAATGCAGAGGGAAGCTTTTTGTGGGTATTGGTGAAAGACAGTTCATATTACCCCTATCTCCCTTCCTGGACTATATATCTTTGGGGTGCTATGACCTTCTCCCCACACTCAGGGCACATGTGCATGCACACACACACACACACACACACACACACACACACACAGAGAAACATGTATATCCAGGGCCAGGCGCAGTGGCTCATGCCTGTAATCCCAGCCCTTTGGGAGGTCGAGGTGGGCAGGTCACCTGAGGTCAGGAGTTCAAGACCAGCTTGGTCAACATGGTGAAACCCTGTCTCTACAAAAATACAAAAATTAGCCAGGCGTGGTGGTGGGTGCCTGTAATCCCAGCTACTTGGGAGGCTGAGGTGAAGAATTGGTTGAACCTGGGAGGCAGAGGTTGCAGTGAGCTGAGATCGTGCCGTTGCACTCTAGCCTGGGCCACAGAGCGAGATTCTGTCAGAAAGAAAGAAAGGAAGAAAGGAAGAAAGGAAGAAAGGAAGAAAGGAAGAAAGGAAGAAAGGAAGAAAGAAAGAAAGAAAGAAAGAAAGAAAGAAAGAAAGAAAGAAAGAAAGAAAGAAAAGGAAGGAAGGAAGGAAGGGAAAGAAAGAAAGAAAGAAAGAAAGAAAGAAAGAAAGGAAGGAAGGAAGGAAGGAAGGAAGGAAGGAAGGAAGGAAGGAAGGAAGGAAGGAAGAAAGAAAGAGAAAGAAACATGTATACCCATGCACACACAGACATACACACAGGGACACACATTCTCTCCCGCCTCCCCACACACCCCCCCAGAGAGATACCTTATCTCTCTCTCTCTCACACACACTCCTACTTTCCCTTCTCCTCGCCTATTGATCTCCCGTCCCCTGTGCTGAGTTAGAAGCTCCTCCTATTATTTTTGTAATCTCTGTTTAAGCATTTCCCACAGAATATTGCAAACACGGAGTGCTTATCTCGCTCTCACACTGGAGTTCCTTGAGCCATCTGCCACTTTTCTTAGCCTCTCAGAACCCTTGTTTCTTCATCTTAGTGTTCCATTGACAAATGGGAACATAATGCCTCATTTAGAAGTTAGTTGTGGGCATTCCATTGCGTAACGGAGGTAGAATTCCTGGCACATACTAGCCATCCGATAATGGAAGCTATTATTATGATTAATTGCATTATTTATTCACTTTTATATCCTGAGGGCCTGGCATCGTGTCTGATGTGTGATGAGTGTAAAATAAATTTCTGGTGAATTAATGAATTAACTTACAAGCTTACAGAATGTGGCTTCAAAATAAAAGAAGAATGTTGTTTTGTAGTGTTTATAGTAGATTTGAGCGGCAAATTCACGTACTTCCCCTTCTTACCCCTTTCCCCAAACAACCTATCTGGTGCCAATCCCTGGGAAAAGAAACTGTTACCATCTAGATATAGAAAGCCTATTGACTATTATTTCCATGTAGATATGGCTTAGCAAGGATAAGAGGAATTTTCTCCCTTGATTATCATCTCCTTAAGCTATGTAGTTTATTTCCCAGAGACCAGTCTTCCTTAGCCTTGTTAACCTTTATACGCTCTCTAAATCCAACAAACAATTATTGGCTGCAATAACCTGATCAAGACACAATCAGCTTCACGGCTGACTCCAGACTCTACCCGATCTGTTAGCTCTAATCTATTCACCTCTCAGTGTTCACAAAACCTGTTAGCTGATTTGCATTCCACCTCCTATCTTTTCCCTACTTCCTTTGAGGAAGATGTTTGTGAATTATTTTAAGCCAGTTGAATCACTCTGGGAGTTAAGTGCTATTTTAAGCTTTTGAGGAACAGTTGAGAAGGAATGACTTAGGGATGTGAAGCATTTCCCAATAATATCCCACAGAAACTTCAACTTACCAAGTTTGTGGTAAATTTCAGGGTATTAAGACACTAGAGGTAAATGGGTCACTGTTCTTGGATATCAGATTCTAAGCTACCCATTGCAAAATGTCTTATTAAAGCCGTGGTGTACGGTGCGAGTGAAATCCACGAGAGGCCATCTGCTGCTTGAGAGAATGTCTTCCTTTCCAGCATCTGAATGCACTGCTTTCCTTGCTGTCTGCCTAGTTGCAGAACTTTGTCTTCTTTTATCAGGACCACTGTCTCTGTGTCCTTGTCAAAATTTTGCCCCCTACTGGCATCCTCTCCTTCAAATATTGTACAGCAGATCTAGGGTCCCAGGTGAATAGACCTCCGTAAGCAGACCACAAGGTGAGCACCCTCTTGAATAATTATTCCACTTGCTTTTATGAACCTTTCCTGAGCCCCCAGCCCACCAACCAATGTACATTTCCCTACCAAAAAACCCTACCAGTTCCTGGAATTCTTCCCAGACTGATAAGAACACACCCTTTATCTTATCTCAACTTTTCTAGACCTCTATGTTGATTGCCGTCATCGCATGTTGCCCCTGCTGGCTCCTTATTGGTCACCCTTATATGGAAATCTACACCTTTGTCATCAACCGTGATGTTGCATTTGGCCATCTGTATGTCCTTATTATGCTGGTTCAAAACATTCTTTTTAGTCATAGAATGTACCCAGTTAGAACGGAAGGACCATATTTCTTTCCTTTCTTTTTCTTTTTTTTTAAGGTGACTAATGAAACACCAAGTCATATAATTATGACTTAATGAATACTTTCTGTTGTTGCTGACGATGAAATGTCCTTTCATATTCAGACTGTATCTTCCTGTAAACCAGGTACAGTGGGTCATGGGGGAACAATGGTGGGATGTTACAGTGATGAAATCTGGAGTCAAATCTTTGTCATTAACAAACTGAAACCTTGGATAGAGTTTTAAACAATTTCTTTATATACATGGAACCAGCTATCTTTCGTTGGTTAGGGGTGAAAATAAGTCCACAGTTTATGGATTATGGAGTCTGGATAAAGATAAGCGATGTTCTAAATTGCCAAGTCTACTCCAAACATCAGGGAAATCCCCACTCCACGCATGAGGAGTGATTTTTTTTGCACTCATTTTTGCACACTGATTTTTTTTTTTTGCAGTGATGGTACCAAATCTATATATTTGTATGTATATATATTTAAACTCTTTTTCCTTTGATGTGGAATGCTGAGAAAATCTAACCCTAAAGTTTGGAGATGTTGCCGTAATCTAGTTTTTTTGGGGAAGGAAGATGATTGCAGTAATATTTTTGTCACTTTATTGCTGTCATGCCTGCAATAATTGTCAATGTAGGTTTATATTTTATTCAGATTTATCAGTAGGAACATGGGAATAGAGATTTTAAAATTAAGACTAAAGAGAAATCCAAGAGTGCCTTCATATTTGAAGTAAGGAAACAGACCCTTTGAAAGGTGACATATTTAAGATTAGATGGCTAACGTTGGGCCAACCCAGGCCACCTGCTTCCAGGCCCTGCTGCCCCTATGAGCTCTTGGCACTGAAAACAACGCAGGGTAGGGAGATGTTGAGAAATTGCTCTTGAGTTTTGCCTGTTTATGGAGAAGTCTTCATGGTGCTTCCTTGATGCTTTCACATTTACGGAGTGTTCTTGTGGGCATAATCAACACGTGCTTGTATATATGGCACATACGTACTGGCGTGTAAAGTAGTAAGACACTGTATTAAAAGCTCTTCTTCCAAATAGTGCCAAACCATCACTAACCTGGCCCGTAGGCTTCAGTGAGTAAAGAAAATTAAATGTTGTATCAGCAAATATTTAATGTAGGAAGAAGGCCCTGAGATTGGAGAAGGCGGGGGAAGGACAGATCTTCAGCTTTGTGCCTGCCTATGGCCATGGGATTCCAGCAGCTGTGCTCCTGGCTTATTTTCAGTGAGAGGTTGTCTTGCTCTTCCTTTCATCCTCTTATTCCCATCCCCAATCCCTCAAGATAGTTCCAGAAGTTCCTGTCTCTAGTCTCAAATTTGAAGGGAAAAAAACTTGGCAATAATGTTTTGTTGATCATATACCTTATTTCCTATTTTTTTGTAGGGATTAGGCTATGGAGATGGTTAAACTGGTCTACAAATGGAAAACAACAAGAACAACAACTGAAACAAAAATAAAACCCCTAAATCTTTTTTTTTTTTTTTTTTTTCTGAGACGGAGTCTTGCTCCATCGCCCAGGCTGGAGTGCAGTGGTGCGATCTCGGCTCATTGCAAGCTCCGCCTCCCAGAGCTTCATGCCATTCTCCTGCCTCAGCCTCCCTAGTAGCTGGCACTACAGGTGCCCGCCACCACGCCTGGCTAATTCTTTTGTATTTTTAGTAGAGTCAGGATTTCACCGTGTTAGCCAGGATGGTCTCGATCTCCTGACCTCATGATCCACCTGCCTCAGCCTCCCAAAGCGCTGGGATTACAGGCGTGACCCACCGCGCCTGGCCTAAAACCCCTGAATCTTTTGTAACTCCTCTCTCTTTCTTTGTACCTTCCTTGGAATAAATCCCACTCGGTCTTGGCTGTGTTCCTCAGGCACATGGTAGTGTATGACATTCCTCTTTTAAACCATCACAGAACTACTGAAGTGAGGGTGACCCCTGGTCCCCTGCATTATGGCAGCTCCTGTTCTTTTGTTCCACTTTTCAGGAAAATTCGTTGCCTTCAGGCACAGGTCTTCCTTCCCAACATACTTCAAAGTGTACATCTCTTTTCCAAAATTATGTAAATCTTAATTTGTAATAAAATCACATGAATGAGTTGTGGTAAGTTTTTGGCAGGATTTAGAAAATAATGCTTTCATTTAAACATGAATCACTAAAACACTACTTCCTTAACACAATTAACTCAAAGCAGCCCTTATTGCTAGAATTAAGAGATTTCCTTCACAAAGCTGCCTGCCTTATACTGACTTCCAGTATAGAGACCTAGGCACCATAAGTACAGAAATTTGCCTTAACAAATAATCTTCATTTCTCTAAAACATAGGAATGTTTTTGTAAAAATCTGTTACTTCTCATTATCTTCCTGAAGAGGCCTTCTCAAGTTTCCAGAGTATTCGTAGACTGACTAAGACATGAGTAAATAAATATACCAAAGGTGAAAAAAAGGAAAAGTTGAGGAACGTCACTTCTCCTGAAGGAGATTTTTCAACAAGCAGGTGAGAGGTGTGGGAATGTGTTTAGAATATGTACTAAGATCCTTTTGCTCTAAACAGGACTGGAGTAGGGTATACGTAGTGATGGTGAGAACAGTGACCCCTTGGCAGTGTGAAAGTTTAATGAAATATTGGTGAGGGTTTTGCTTGGCCGTGGAATCATTGTTACACAATGTTGCTCCTGAATGACAGAAAGGAAAAATGACATTATTGTCAAACAATGTTTTTGTTTTTAAACGTAGGTGGACTTGACAATGTTTAAGATGCTAAAGAAAATTAAAACCCTTTCCCTTTAGGGAAATTAAAGTTTGAAAGACAACATGATTGGCAATCTGTATAGCAATTTTTATTTCTGCTTTCCAAATTAAAGAAATTAGAAGACTTTACCTTCTTACTCTCTGCCCTGTGACACTGATCTTTTCTTTCTTTCTGTTGCAAGTCAGTGTTTGGTGGTGAGGAAAGATAAGGAGATATATGAGTGTGCTTTCATTGTAGAGGAGACAAGGCAGCTGATTAGAGAAAACAAAGCTAGCTGGAGAAGAGGGGTGGGAAAGTTCATGCATTACATTTTTAAAAATTAGGATATAATGGGCTAATTATAAAATGTCAAGATTTCACTAACACATTCCATGTTTCTTTTCTATTAAGAGAAATTGTAGTAATTGTTGAGATTGCTTCCTTCTTTTAAGTAGGAACTTATGATCTTCTCATCTTCATATGGGATGCCTTTTATGTTGAATGATGTCTAAGGAGCAGAGTAAAGCTCTAAGTCAGTATCAACCCTATAATAAAGATGAACACACCAAATGATGGATTTTGAAGGCTACTTTAGAAAATTACATTTTATTTATTTATTGTTTGACTAGGTTGAAAGACACACGATACCCAATGTTAAAACATACACAGTGAGTCCATTTCCCTTCAGTCTGCTGCCCACAACCACACAGCTTTTCTCCCTAAAGACAATCATCTTTATCATTTTGTTTTTTTCCAGAGAAGTTTATTAGAGGCTTCTTTTAAAAATACTCTTTGAATGCTTCTGATGACATCAGGTTATGAGGCTTAACCTTCCCCCAACAGGGAAATTGTTTGGCTCCTTTTCAGCAAGAGGGAAGAAGATAAGCTCAGATTTTCTTTTCCTTCCTTCCTTCCTCCCTCCCTCCCTCCCTCCCTTCTTTCCTTCCTTCCCTCCTTCCCTCCTTCCTTCCTTCCTTTCCTCTTTCCTTCCCTCCTTCCTTCCTTCCTCCCTCTCTTTCTCTCTCTCTTTCTTTCTTCTGGGTCTTACTATCACCCAGGTTTGAGTGGCGCTATCTTGGCTCACTGCAACCTCTACCTCTCAGGCTCAAGTGATTCTCCTGCTTCAGCCTCCAAAGCAGCTGGTACCACAGGTGTGCACCACCATGCCTGTCTAATTTTTTGTATTTTTGGTAGAGACAGGTTTTCACCGTGTTGCCCAGGCTAGTCTTAAACTCTGAGCTCAGGCCATCTACTTGCCTCGGCCTCCCAAAGTGCTGGCATTACAGGTGTGAGCCACCGCGCCTGGCCTCGGATTTTCTTCAGAGAGTGACTGCCTCACGACAGCTCTAAAAGGTAGCTAGAGCCAACTCTACTTTCCATATAAGGAAAATGGTGACTCCTGGGTTTAGAGTCCCTTCCTCATTTTCTTTGTGTTGCAGTGGTGCTTGGCCAACCCACAGGGCTTCTCTGGCACCAGCTCGATGGCTCCAGTGTAGGTGCAAATTGGTTTTCCTGTTTTGAAACGATGTTCCAAAATAGCTTGTAAGGGGCCAGAAAACTTCAAATTTATACCAGCAATACCCAGAGTTCCAACAGAATACTTAGTGCATGAATACAAATAAGCACACAACCTCCTCATGTCTCCCTGCCCAACTCTGATTGCAGCTTGAATGGGCTTCACAATTTGTGAAAACTCTCAGGAGGAGAGGTTGGGCTCATTTCTTCTATTTAGCCACAGTAAAACATATTAAGAATGGTGGTGATTCAAGGCAGATTCGCAGGGAGTGTCTGGCAATTGTTCATCATCATTGATGCTTTTTATCTGCAAAGCTTTTGCCATCCTTGCCCCCATCCCTCAATGCACCCCATTTCATTCTTGAGGGGGCACTTCTGGCAGCAGCAACCATGAGGCATCTGAGATCATCCGCTGCTCTCTCAGTTATCGGTGGAATTTCACTTGTTTGAGTTTTCTTATTTGTGCACATCTTGATTTGGTTATACATGCCCCAATTTCTTTCAGGCCTTTGCAGATTTGGCCATGATGGACTTATAGCATTTATTTTAGAATTGCTTTTAAAATAAGGATCATAAATAGTTTCTGAAGCTTTCAACAGAAGGACATGTTGTTCCCTGTTTGTATCACGATGTCATGTTGGATTGTCATTAATAATTGGTTTGCATCATCCATGTGCTACTACCCCCACTTTCCAAGGGTAATAATTTTGACATTATTTTTAGTCCATGTACATAGTTCTGAAAACAACCAAGAAGAGGAGGAGTGTTCTTTTAAATGACATTCTTTCTGAGCAGGGGCTTATCATCCATCTGTGTTCACAAAGAATGAAGTGTTTTGTTGTTTATCCCTGATCCTGCAACACTGAAACATTCTTCATAGCTCTGTAAGCACCTAAGAATCAAAGCCCATAAATATCAATGTATGTAGGATGTACTTTTTTTTCCCTTGTTATATTAAAAGCACAGCAACATGTCTGACCCAGATTAGTATTTCTTTCTTTTCTTTTCTTTTCTTTTTTTTTTTTTTGAGACGGAATTTTGCTCTTGTTACCCAGGCTGGAGTGCAATGGCGCCATCTCAGCTCACCGCAACCTCCGCCTCCCGAGTTCAAGCAATTCTCCTGCCTCAACCTCCCAAGTAGCTGGGATTACAGGCATGCGCCACCATGCCTGGCTACTTTTTTGTATTTTAGTAGAGACGGGGTTTCTCCATGTTGGTCAGGCTGGTCTCGAACTCCCAACCTCAGGTGATCCACCCACCTCGGCCTTCCAAAGTGCTGTGACTACAGGCATGAGCCACAGATTAGTATTTCTAGGATTAGAATAAATTGGCTTTTAGATTGCTTTGCAACTATATCAAGGTTAATTGCAATACCCTCTTAAATATTTTCTTCTCTTGGTCATGTAATAAATAATGTTCTTAAGAGTAATATTCCTTATTTGCAATATTAAAAGAAAAATTATGTGTAGCACTTTACCCACCTCTCATCCCCAGGAATCATGCCAGGTGGTGACAAGGAAATTGTCACAGAAACTTGGGACCACAAATGTATTGGTAATTGAGGCTGGGTGACACTGGAGACCCATTTGGATGCTTCCAGGGGAGTGGAGTCCTGGAGGAGAGGCAAAGACCACCTTCACCACTGCAGCAAACCATTGACAGCAGCATGGAAGCTCTGGTCTCTGAACAAAGGACAAGGCATTTCCAAGCATATTCTGGTAGGATGTTCACATCTGCTGGTATGGACTGAATGTTTGCGTCTTCCCTCCAAATTCATATGTTGAAGTTCCAATTTGTAATGTGATGGTATTTGGAAGTGGGGCCTTTGGGAGGTCATTAAACTTAGATGAAATTATGAGGGTGGGGCTCCCATGATGGGATTAGTTTCCTTATAAGAATAGGAAGAGAGAACAGAGTTCACACTCTCTCTGCCATGTAACGACACAGTGAGAAGGTGGCCATCTACAAGCCAGTGAGAAGTTCCTCAATGGGGGAACTGAATTGGCAGTCACCTTGATCCCGGACTTCCTGGCCTCCAGAACTGTAAGAAATGCATTACTGTTATTTAAGCCACCTGGCCTGTGGTATTTTGTTATGGCAGCCCAAGCTGACTAAGACACCTGTATATGCAAATACTGCTCAGTCGCTAAAATTTTATCAGCCACTAAAATTTTAACTTATCATTTTAGACTTAGTGTTGCTGTTTGCTTTGATCTGGTCCAATTTCTTGCCGGTGACCTAGAAAGCCTATCAGGTCAAAAGTTATTTTATTGCTCAACATTTCCAAGCTCAAAGGCTTGTGGTAGATTTTCCTATCCAAGAGTATTTAGTTTTACTTATTACATTTCCCTGATAATTATTCATAGCACTTAATCACCAATACGGTCTTAAAATTATTTCATTTCTTTTCCCATGTCTGTATTTCTCCACTGGAATCTTAGCTCTATGAAGGTCAGGACTCGTTCTCTTTTCTCTCTGCATCTTCAGCACCTAGCACAGTACCCAGCCCCCAGGGGTGCTGAATGGATGATGGAGTAAGGAACATTCCGGAGTGTGATGAGGGCCACTAGGTAATAGCACCTCTAATTCATTGCTAGCTTGGTCGCTGAAAAGAACTAAGGAATGCCTGCATAAAAATCTGTGCATGGATGCTTATAGTAGCTTTATTCATAATTTCCAAAACTCAGAGACCACCAAGATGTTCTTCAGTAGATGAATAAACGAACTGTGGTACATCTAGGCAATGGAATATTATTCAGCACTAAAGAGAAACAAGCTGTTAAGCAATGAAAAGACATGGAGGATATTTAAATGCACATTACCAGGTGGAAGAAGCCAATCTGTACGTGCAATTCTGACTATATGCCATCTTGGAAAAGGCAAAACTATTGGGATAGTAAAACAGTCATTGTTTGCCAGGGGTTACAGGGGGTGGGTGGGCATGGAGGGATGAATACATGGACCATAGAGGATCCTTAGGGCAGTGAAACTACTCTGTATGATGTAATAATGGTGAATATAAATCATTATATACTTGTCCAAACCCATTGAGGGTATAAAACCAAAATTGAACATTAGTGTATACTATGGATACTGATAATAATGGTATGTCAATGTAGGTTTATCAGTTGGAGCCAATGTACCACTCTGGTGGGGAATGTTGATAATGGATGAGGATGGGAGGCTATGTATGTGTGCGGGAAGGATGGAGGTAGATGGGAAATCTCTGTATTTTTTTTTTTTTTCTCAATTTTGCTACGAACCTAAAAATGCTCCTAAAATATAGTCTTAAAAAAAGAGCTAAGGAATTCTTTGGATAATGTTTTTCCCAGGGTATCTGTTTCCTCCCTCTCTCTGTTTCTTGTCTAGATGGTATCAAATTCATTTCCTTGTTCTGCCTTAAAGTCACCATTCTAACCTGACCAGTAACAAGAAGATTGAGCTACCAAAAGGGACTCCTCAGAGCTTTGAAGGAGGAATTGGGGAACTGCTTGGCCAGATCTGTAATCTTGAACAAATTATAATTTATACACAGAACTAAGAAGAACTATAGAATAGAACCTAGGAAATTATAATCTTCAACTATCCCCTGTTTAGGCAGACTATAAAGCTAGGATTACTGAACGCTTATATATAGAAAAAAGGAAGAAAAGATTTTTCCAGTAGGCAACCAGAAGCCCTAAATACTTGCTTTCATTATGATGTAAATTTTCATGCAAATACAGAGAAAACTGTGGGTTGAGTATATGTAGATTTTCACAATGTATTTGATAATTCAGTTTTTAGTGGAATATCCCAGTAATTCTTATTTGGGGGAGAGAACGATTAGTCAGAGTTGGGGAACCAACTTAAAAATAGGAAATGAAGGCTATGGTAAATAGGTAATCTCACTATGGGGAAATATAAAGAGAACAATGTTCAAGCCTTTGTTTTAACCAAATTCTTTATAAATGATTTTTGGTCTAGGATACAATGTACAGCAAACTTCTCAAATGTGTGATTGACACAAAACTTTTTTGACTTGAGAGACAAGCCAAAAAAAGAGATAAATGCAGGAAGTTAATGAATCTGTATAAGTAGGTTTAAAAATGGCAACTAGCACATTTGAGAGGTTTTAGGTAAGAGCAAAAACTAATATTTATCAAGAGTTTATCATGTGCAGGCTGCTGTTCAAAGCACTTGGCATCTGTTATTTTACTTAGCCTCATAACGACCTTATGAAGTCAGTATTATTATTATTAATTTTTTTTTTTTTTCAGACAGGATCTCCCTCTGTCGCCCATGCTGGAGTGCAGTGGCATGATCTTGGCTCCCTGCAGCCTCCACTTCCCAGGTTCAAGTGATCTTCCCAGCTCATGCTCCCTCTTAGCTTCCCGGGACCACAAGGGTGTGCTACCATGCTCAGGCCTGGCTAATATTTTGTATTTTTAAAATAGAGATGGGGTTTCACCATGTTGCCCAGTCTTGTCTCAAACTCCTGGGGTCAAGTGATCCTCCTGCCTCAGCCTCCCAAAGTGCTGGGATTACAGGCATGAACCACTGTATCTGCCCAATTGGTGCTATTATTATCCTGGTTTCATGAATGCTGAAGCTGAGATAGTGAGAGGTTAACTTGCCCAAGATCACACACAAATAGTACATGGTGAAGCTGGATTTACACTTAGGGACCCTGACTGACAGCTTGTGTGCCTTATCACTTCCCTGTGGAGCCTCATCAAATACACAGAAGATGAAGGGAATAGAAACCGAGAAAAGAAACTAAAGATCTGGAGCATTGTTCAAAGAGGAAACTCTTCCCGGAAGAACAAAAAGAAAAGCGCTGAGCACCAGATAAGGTGTTGAAAAACCAAACCAAATGTTGTCTTATTAGTTTATAATTTGGATGTATTTACATCTGCATTATTGTGGGCAGTTCTGGTCAAAGTAAATTTAGAAAGAACCAATAGAAGGAGATTGGCAATGAAAATGGCAGAACATGCAGTCAGTTGCTGTCCACAGGGGAGCAAAATGAGAGAACAGATGAAAATGGAAGTCTGGGGCCAGGCGCTGTGGCTCACGCCTGTAATCCCAGCACTTTGGGAGGCTGAGGCAGGCGGATCACGAGGTCAGAAAATCGAGACCATCCTGGCTAACACGGTGAAACCCCGTCTCTACTGAAAATACAAAAAAACCAGCGGGGCGTGGTGACTGGCGCCTGTAGTCCCAGGTACTCCTGCTGAGGCAGGAGAACGGTGTGAACGGGAGGCGGAGCTTGCAGTGAGCCAAGATCGCACCACTGCACTCCAGCGTGGGCGAGAGAACGAGACTCTGTCCAAAAAAAAAAAAAAAAAGAAAAAGAAAAAGAAAGGGAGTTTGGGAGAAAGACTTACTTTAAGAATAATAAAGGTTGAAAACAGGCCGAGATGAATATCTATGAAATCATAACTGGCATGGTTAAAACGGATAGAAAAGTTATTCTTCAAATATCTGGCAAAGTAAATTCAGGATATAAAAGGGAAATAGTGGTGAACTCATTTAGTAATAAACCCATGCCATTACTACCCCAAAAGTTACTATGGGCACAACATATTATACATTTTACTGTGTTTAACAAATTATTAGAAATAATTATAAAGAATTCTTGAAGATAGAAATGGATCCACCATTCAAGAGTGATGCCAGGGAGGGTAGTTATGCACTTTACCCAGCCAAGTGTTTCTAAAAAACAAAGAGAAAACATACTGAAGTCGTCCAACATTGCTTTGAAGTCAGACAGACCCAGGTTCAAATTCCAGCGCTACAGTTCACTGAGTAGTTACTTAATCCCTCTGGGCTGCAGTTTTATTACCTGCCAACTCCAGATAATCATCCTTCCCTGGGCAATTGGGCCTAGCATATAACTGGCAGTCAAAAAATGTTGGCTGTTATTATGATTAAGATGACCCCACGTGCCTTCTGATATGCTCAAAAAAGTGTTTCTCTTCTGTTAGACTGAAGGATGTTGAGGGTTTCAATTTTATTTTACTCTGAGCTGCAATTCTCAGGCTCAGCTCTAAGTTTATGTTCGTATCTTTATATGCACGGTGGGAAATTGCTGTGACTTCACTGGATCTTCACAAACTGCATAGTTTTGTGGCAGCTTATGTATTATTTCTTGATTACCTTTTCTTAATAGCTTACAATGATAGTTATTTCCTATATTTCTCTTTTGAATTTTGTTTGTGGTTACTTGATCTGTTTTTGATGATCCTTTGACTCCCATAATGTGAGGATCCTTTGCCATTTCTGATCTCTTAGATTGAGTCCAGGGATCAAGACATACTGTAAGTAACAACAACTGCACAACAATTCTCAACTAAATCTTCTGCAATGGAAATGACGAGCTGAATAAAACACAAAGTAGAATGTGTTTGTTATGACTCACATATTGCCTAGAACTTCAGAGTCCCTGCCCATTTTGTTTAAATCAGACATGTCAGGTGACCTGGCCACAAAGACTCAGTGTGACACTGATGTGCATTTTGCTAAAACAAGGTCAGCAGTCAGAGCTGGAGAGCTACACCCTGGCGAATTCAGCTATGACAGTTGCCCAGAAAATTATAATTTAGGAAATTATTTTCTAAATTTCATCAACATTTCTCATTTCTGAGCACTGGCATTTTAAAAAGTCTTATTTTTTTGGCCATTTACCTTATAAGTAAGTGAGTCTTTTTCAGCAACAACAGTGAGAGAAAGTGGAAGACTGACCTAAGAGAGAAACAGGAAGAAAGAAATTGTCCAGAATTTTGAAATTATGTATTTCCACTTCCATTATATTTATAGTTTCAAAGAAATAAACAGAGAAATAATTTTAAAAAGTGGGCACCAGCCAAAAAGAATTTATAATGGAAGGCAAATATTTGATTAGAATCTGATATTGTGACTCTTTCTTTGTTATTTCTGTAAACTGACATCCACCTTAAAGACATAGCTTTGGAAAAATGTATAAAATTGGAAACACATTTACCATAAAACATAGTCAACCCATCCTCCGCTTATTTTCACCTCAGCCTCAGATTTTGTGGCTACAGTCACAAAAAGGAATGAAAGGTCAATGAAGAACAACATAGTCTTGTTTAATCTTTAAAACTTAGTTAGTACTTTAAATGGCACCTAACTGGGACCTCAGCCTTCTGGACATGGACCCCTTTGAATTGTTGCCTCTGCGTGTCTCTCAGTGATGGTTCTTGAGATGGAATCTACTCAGAAATGCAGTCAACACCATGTCTGCCTTAGATTTAAAAAAGAGACAGAGATTTTTAATCAACTAGGTAAATAAATTACAGAGAATTTCAACTACAAATTAAAATGTACTTTCAAAGAGAGACATGGTTGGAACTGAAATGTCTACATTAAAGTTATGAACCTTCAGACAGCTACCTTTCCATGACTATCGCTTCTGTGTTACCCAAGATAGATGTTTTCCCCTCTTACTCTTTAAAATTATCAATGAAATTGCAGTTTCCTTGCATTTAATCTTGTCTTTCTTTTTGTTTTTGAGATGGAGTCTCACTCTGTCGCCCAGGCTGGAATGCAGTGGCATGATGTCGGCTCACGGCAACCTCCCCTTCTTGGGTTCAAGTGATTCTCCTGCCTCAGCCTCCCGAGTAGCTGAGACTACAGGTGCTCGCCACCATGCCTGGCGAATTTTTGTATTTTTACTAGAGACGGGGTTTCACCATATTGGTCAGGCTGGTCTTGAACTCCTGACCTTGTGATCCGTCCACCTGAGCCTCGCAAAGTGCTGGGATTACAGGCATGAGCCACTGTGCCTGGGCTTAACCTTGTCTTTTTAAAGCAGGGTTTGACACATATTTGGTATGAGAATGAAGGGTAGCGTGAATAAAAACGAATAAGGGCTTTCCATTCAGAGGGACTGAATCTAGACTTTAGTAATGACTGCATTTTGGGTGAAACCTTTGTAAATTGAGACAAAAATGCATGAGTGTTTGTCTTAAAATTTTTTACATTTATTTTTAAAAAATTCACCTCGATATTGGAAAAGATAAAGGTGTTAATGTGTACTACTCCAGCAGTGAGGGAAGATTCTAGAATGTTCCCTGGTTGTTGCCCTCATACTTTGTGATGTTATGCTGATCCCTGCACCTTAAGTTCAAATTCCAGTTTCCTTGCTCAACTTGAACAACATGCAAGAGTTGGCTGTAAGGGCTGCTTTTTATTTTTTATTTTTCTGCTTGGTTTTGTTTTGCTTTGTTTTTTAACCACCTAATTAAAGAATTCTGGATATAGATTAACTTCTGGCCCACTCTATCCCCTCCCCTACTGTTTTAACTAACAGGGACTAAGCACCATGTCCTTTGATGGATTTCCTATTTTGATGGTAAAACCCTTGTTTTTCTTACAAAAAGTATCTTCTCTGTTTTTGACAAAACTCTAATCTTGCTTTTCTGACTCCGAGTCGCTGCATGCCTCTCTTCCATGTTTCAGGAAGGAACAATTAGGCAATCCTGCCATGTTTCTTCTGAAAGTAGCAAAAACAGTGGCTTCAAGAGCCCTTATGCTGAATCATGACATAGATATTTTTTTCTACACCACCCGGAACACTTTGAATTAAAGCAGGAAGCCTGATTCTAAGCCACTATTGAACTAAGCCCTGGAAAGAAAGGAGTGTGGAAGAAGGGGAGAGGGTGGAAGAAAAACAACCTTTTCTGAGGAAAAAGTTTAGTCTTTCTTCAGGTGTACAGTTTAAAAATGTGGGCTCATTGGAATGAATTTGAAGGTTAGGTTACAATTTGCAGATTTTGCGATTAAACTCATTGAATCAGCCTTTTTTTAACCCCTTAAGTGACGTATACATGGGATTAAACAGAATGAAATTCAGTTGTTTCTCAACTCACTCTCCTAGCCTCACATCTGTCAAAATCATTGCTGTTTGATTTTCTTTTCTGCAAAGGCCCCCGAGACACATTTGCCTTTAAGCACTTGGGCACTGGTGGGAGCTGCGTGTTCTGGGTGTCCTTAGGTGCACTGGGCTGGGCTAGGCAATGCAGCTCCTGTGTCCCGGGAAAGCTGCAGTCTGCTGAGTGTGATATACACCCAGGCCACACCTTCAGAGCCATGCAAAGCTGGAAGGAGACAGAGATAAGGTACACTGAAAGGAAGAAAGAAACTCCTCTCTCCAAGCTGCATCTGCTTGCTCAGGTGAGAGGGCAGTGCCCTGCCATTATATTTTTCTTCTGATGAAAGAGAAGTGGCACTTGGACTGCTCCTCTCAGTAAAGGGTTAAGAGCCATTTCTTCCTAGAGAGGTTTCCTGATACCCACTCCTATCCAGTTCTGACTTCCTGGCACCCCCCTCAATGGGCTGCTCTTTGTCTTCTTTCTTCGTAGCCAGCTAGTGTACCACTTTCTCAGCCTCTCTCAACTGGGGAGTCCTCCTTCTTGACACTGGACTCCAGGAGTCTTGGAATATCTTTGCAGCCTCATGTCTAGCACTTAGCAGATGCAGGATTGTTAATCGAATGAGCAAACAAACTGTGGGAACCCACAAAGCTGTTCTGACTTCCTGACTGCCCTAGTAAGCTACATTTATGTTGCACCAGATAGGCCAAGCCTAACACTTCTCAAAATAGGAGATTCTTTGAAAAAGGGAGGGGAGTGAGGAGAGGAAAACAATGATAGAAGTGGTCTCCTAGTAAACAGATGTAAGAGCCTTTGAAAGGATCAACAAATAAAAACAAGCTGATAATGTGTTTGGCTGCAAATACAGTATTCTAAATCCAGATTTGGTGCTACCTTACTTTATCAGTGTGGAGCATTCACAAATGCAGTTGGTCCAGTTTCTGCAAGTATTTTTTTCCCTTTCAGTTCTGTGGAACTGAAGCCATCAAAATGCTAGTGTGATCTACACTAGTTATCTGGAAAGTTTTTAACTGTGCATCCTGTAAGTAAAAAATTCATCAGCCCACATCTTCTTCTATATGGTCAACAATTATTGGATGCACTTCTGTGCTAATATATCATGTACATTATAAAACATTATTTATATATATATATATATAAAAATTAAGAGAAGATGATATAAAAACATAAATAGAAATTCCAGGCCAGGCGTGGTGGCTCATGCCTGTAATCCCAGCACTTTGGGAGGCCGAGGTGGGCAGATCACGAGGTCAAGAGATTGAGACCATCCTGGCCAACATGGTGAAACCCCGTCGCTACTAGAAACAGAAAAAAATTAGCTGGGTGTGGTGGTGGGCACCTGAAGTCCCAGCTATTCAGGAGGCTGAGGCAGGAGAATGGCGTGAACCCGGGAGGCAGAGCTTGCAGTGAGCCGAGATCATGCCACTGCACTCCAGCCTGGGTGACACAGCGAGACTCTGTCTCAAAAAAAAAAGAAAAAAAAAAAAGAAGAAAAGAAATTCCAGTATTTTCTCCCTAAGTCCGAACAGATCATTATTGTACCCTATGTGGGTGAGCTGGAGGCTGCTGCTATAAGCATGACTTTTCCCACCTGTAACTTAATGATTTGGGCAAAGTCAGAGCTCCCCTCCTTTGAACTCTTGCAGGAGGATAGGTGGGATAGTGATGTGACTGTGGGCTACGCATTATGCTTCTCTCTGCCTCAGTTTACCTCTCCTGATAATATAGCCTTGTTTATCTTACAGAAATGTAGAGATTAATGGATGATATGCCTCATTCTGGACTTTAAGAGTGAGGTAATTCATTTGACATATTGTATATGAATTCCTTCTAATCTCTTCTATTTTCTGGGAAAATTCTATTATTTCATTAAATAGTGTTGATTCTCCCATTAAATGGGGGGTAATATTGTCATCTTCATCTTTGAATTGTGGACCTTAGCAGGAGGAGGAATCTTAGAGGGCAACTCTAGTCTAGTTTTTACCCAATGACATAACGGGACGAGCCGTAAAGAAGGTGGTACGTTGCTTGATGTGGCAGATCACCCCATTGCCTGCAAAATTGATCTCTCCTGTTTTCCTCTAATTTTGTTTACCCTCCTCTGAGTGCCCATGTGCCTGAAGGCAGGTTAGGCTCCCTCTTCAGCCTCGGGGCAGGGGCGGAGGGCTGCATCTTGAGTAGGCAAGTCAATTATGGAGATACTATCTGTCGTGCTAAATGGTTGGGTTTATGCTTAGGTGTGTAATATGGTCTGACCAAGCTTTTTGGAAAGTTTCCTTCACTTTCCAAAGAGACACACCTAGTGGACATTCCCTTCCCACTTCGGGACCTCAGTATCTCTGTGTGGCGTGGACATTCCAGTAACTGTCTTACGGCCATGGAGGAAGCTAGCCTATGAGGATGACCTATCCATGAGGTGTGACGGACTGGAAAGATGGTCACACATCATGGAGCTGCCAACCTAATTGTCCTGGAACTTTCATAACTCTGACTCTCAAGCCACGAAAAATGATAAGTGCTCTCATTGTTTAAACTTCTTTAGTTGCATTTTTCTGTGATTTGTAACCAAAATGCATCCTAACTGATACACTTATCCAAGGAGCCTGGGGGTGGCAGAAATGGAACAAGAATCCAGAACTTTAAAATAGCAAGTATTGTACTGCTTGGGCCTTATTTACGAATCATAGCTTGAGAGAATTCATTCATCCTGCTCAGTAAGAGCAGTTTGTTCCTTTCACTTCAGGAACTTTGGTCCCTGTGTCTTCGAAGGCTCTGAAAGAATAACATTATTTGATTATACAAATGTTCTACTTTCTTGCTTCCATTGCGTGTTCAACTCTGGTGACATCTTGATGGGCTTCTACTGGGAATACATATTTACTTTTTCATATTTAGCTTCTCATCCAGGGATATCCAGTTACACTATAAATATCATCTATTGGCAAATATAATTTGCCTACAGAGGCCTGGACCAATAGTCCCTCAGTGAATTCGTGACAAAACGTCTGCACGTCGAATCAGGGTAGTCTCATGTTCAAACCAAAACTCTATCCGCTGCTGGTCCAAGATGCCTCTCACTGTTGCCAATTAGCCGGGACACCCAGAACTAACCCAGGAGCTTATAAAGGTAATGAGTGGTTTCAAATCACCCACAGACACCCATAGTAAATGGAAAAGCTTTTGTCAACATCTTTAATGGTTTCAGTTGGTAAATTATTAACAGAATATATGTGGAGTCCTCAGCATTTCAAATACATTTGCTTTCTGAACAAGTACATTGGAGAACAGTCTCTTCTGCCAAGTTCCAAGTTGCAGGTGCCCACTCTACTGCCCTCCCTCCCTGTCTTCTGTCCTGGGCTGTGTTAGGATCCTCCTTCTCTTGCTAAAGGGGGCTTCTCTCCACACTCCTGAGAGCTCTTAGCTTCTTGTGCACATTTACCCTTGTCCAGGCCCTATCATGTGAATAGTTTTGTTTCATTTGACTCTTCCTCTCCAGACATGTGGGGGAAAGATGACAATTTGAAAAACGTAGGCCACTCATGGTGGCTCACGCCTGTAATCCCGCACTTTGGGAGGCTGAGGTGGGTAGATTACTCGATCCCAGGAGTTCGAGACTAGCCTGGGCAACATAGTGAGACACCATCTTTACAAAAAAATAAAAAATTAGCTGGGTGTGGTGGCACATGCCTGCAGTCCCAGCTACTCAGGAGACTGAGGTGGGAGGATCACTTGAGCCTGGGGAGTTTGACGCTGCAGTGAGCTGGGATTGTGCCACTGCACTGCAGCCTGGGTGACAAAGTGAGAACCTGTCTCGTAAATAAATAAATAAAAATTAAACAACAACAGCAACAACAAAACACTGGGCTGGACGTGGTAGCTCACGCCTGTAATCCTAGCACTTTGGGAGGTTGGGGCAGGCAGATAACTTGAGGTCAGGAGTTCAAGACCAGCCTGGCCAACATGGTGAAACCCCATCTCTACTAAAAATACAAAAATTACCCGGACATGGTGATGCATGCCTGTAATCCCAGCTACTTGGGAGGCTGAGGCAGGAGAATCGTTTGAACTTGGGAGGCAGAGGTTGCAGTGAGCAGAGATCAATCCCCTGCACTGCAGCCTGGGCAACAGAGCAAGACTGTCTCAAAAAACAGACAGACAGACAAACAAAGAAACCTGGTTCTAGTAAAGGCTCTGCCATTTACTGACTTATTCACCTTGCGTAAATCACTTAACTTCTCTCAGCCTTGGTGTCTTTCGGCTGTCAGTTGGCAATTGTCACAATCTTTGTGGCATCTACGTCTCAGAAGCTTCAGAATCAAGCAATCTAATCCCCGTCGTCGAGAGCCTGAAAACCTTATAGTTCTCACTATCGGGTATTGTTTATGTTGACATTTTTTCTTCACAGGAGGTTCACAACACATCCGTTCAAATGCTGGGATTGTGACTAACTCAGGCAGGAAGAACAAGTCCTCGTGTCAATGAGTGGAAGGATGACACATTTGCTGGAAAATACAGTGTGTTGTCGTATTCACACTAACACCACTGAGAAGTTGATCTTGTTATTATTCGCAGCGACATTTCCTGGCTTACACCTAGCATACTGGGTAATGCCCGTATGTTGGGAACATTCAATACTGCAATGGAGAAAGGGAAAGGCTCGGCAGGTGGTGAGGAACACTACTGGAAGGGTGGATGGGAGAGACAGGTTATTCTTTTATCAAGATTTTTTTTTTTAAAAAGAGCATTAGCTGTTACATTGTTTTGATTACATCTGTGGGACAGGAGATATGGACCAGAGTTAAAAAGCAATAAAGTGTATAGGTTGTCACTGTCTCTAACGCAGTGACTCTGGGCAAAATAGGTAGCTTCTCTAAATTTCTCTCATTAATTAAACGGAAATGGGAATGGTAACTACCTCATTGGGTTGCTGTCAGTATTAGATGAGATAACACGCAAAGTAACTAGCACATGATGATACTATGTGCATATGCATGACTAGTGCACACAACTGTGGGTACACCTGAATATTACCCAGTTTCTGGTTCACTGAGGAGTCACCCATTCCACCAATCATTTGTTGATCCCATATAAACGTAATGCTATGCTGCAAGGCAATGAGCTCCCAAGGTACTTAGAGTCTAGATAGGAAGTAACGCCAGGCACGGTGGCTTACGCTTGTAATTCCAGCACTTTGGGAGGCCGAGGCAGGTGGATTAACTGAGGTCAGGAGTTTGAGACCAGCCTGGCCAACATGGCGAAACCCCATCACTAGTAAAAATACAATAATTACCCCGGTGTGTTGGCATGCGCCTGTAGTCCCAGCTACTTGAGAGGCTGAGGCAGGAGAATGGCTTGAACCCGGGAGGCAGAGGTTGCAGTGAGTCGAGATTGCACCATTGCGCTCAAGCCTGGTCAACAGAGTGAGACTCTGTCTTGAAAAAAAAAAAAAAAAAAAAAAGAAGACGACAAGAACAAAGAAAACAGATGGAAAGTAAATAAGTTAAGATGCTAAGTACAGACCATTGCTGATTATAGGTGCTGAGAAAAGTATTAGTCACTTGAGACCTGAAAAACTCACAGAAGTGCTTCACAGGCAGCATATCATGGAGAATGATTATGTTTTAAATTAGGGAAAAAATTCCAGGTGTAGATCAACAAGAGCAAATCTATTCTGAGGAAGGAGAAGAAATCCTGGCTAGCTGGAATGCCCAGCCAATGGGAACCGGCTGGATTGCAAGGCAAGGTCGGGCATCCCTTCCAGAGACGCAGCCATTGGCTCGAACACCCATAGGGCCTGCTCAGTCATTGCTCAGGAATTCTTGCTTCTAAAGGGAGCAGCTGCAATGAGCAATGCCTGGGAACACATTATTAACTTGCAATACACAGTGTGGCCCGCTCTTCCTTTCTGTAAACAGTTACTTGTTGATCAACAACGTCTACTGAGTGGTTTTGGTTTGCTAAGCATTAAGAAAGGTTATGAAGCAAGTTGAGACCATGCAAGATACCTGGCCAGAAGATCCTTCTCAGTATGGACGTAGGATAAAACACACAGGTCAGGGGAATAAATGTTTACAGAATAGGAGTGCTACAAATTTTAAGAAAGAACATACAAACCAGCATAATATAAATAGAAAATGGGGTTACATGCCTCATTTGTTGACAAGGGTGGGGTAGTTGTGAGGTTGGTGTGTGTGCAAAGCAACATTGGGAAAATCTGAAATCATGATTTGACTCTGCTTCCCCTGATGCAACAGAGGCCCACTCAGCCTTGGGGGAGCAGGCGACTCGCCACAGTATTTCCTGTTTGCTTGTCAGGTTGCCCGTTGTATTTGATCTTTCTCCATCAAAGCAGTGGTGATGTGTTCAATCATTATTTCTTAATCCTCTTGCTCATTTTCTTTTTTATTCATTGATCATGTGTCTCCACTCATTCCACCTCAGCCTGATGCTTGGTGGAAGTTGAACAATTTCCTCCCTCAGTTGCTGACAAGTCTTTCTCATCCTGCAATATTTTTAGAATGTTCTGGGATTGTGGGGATCCCTGGATGCATTCAGCTTTTGCTAAGTGTTGGGGCAAGCAAAACTCTGGCAGGTGAGATGCAGATACTGCATCTGTAATTTAGAATGAGAGTGAGAGAAAATATAAATGTGGGTACTAAAAAATGGTGTTAGTCTTGGAAAATGAGGTTCAATCATAGCTATCTAAGGTTTGTATATGCTCATAAACACAACTGACAGAAACAAAGAACAACCACTTCCAGTCAGACACCTGCCAAGTCTTTGGAAAGTTGAGGCGGAAAAGATGATGAGAAAGGCTAGGATGGGATCTCCCATCAGCTTGATCTCCTGGGAGCAGGGACTGGATCTTTTTCCTCTCTGCTGAATGCATTGTGAATGCTCACTTAGAGCCTTGCATGCATGAATAAACGAACAAACTCTAAAACGTTTCCATGGCTAAGAAATAACTTTGAGCCAAGCCATAGTCTTCTGAGGCTTAACTTCTAGGTTTAGCAGAAAATCACTGTGTGTCTGAATTGTTCCTGGACTGACTGCAAGTTTTGGTAATCTGGTGTTTCCTTTGGAATAAAACCGCTATGTGAGGCCTGAGATCAAGTGCCCATGCAGCTTTTCCTGGATAAGTACTGTTGGTGGTTGCAGAGTCTTTTTGTTTCTAGAGTTTTATTTTCTGAGACCCCTTGCCATTAATATTAGACTTTATTTTAATATAACTGCAGAATTTCAAGATTTAAATTTTATATATAAATTATGGCATTTAACATGTGAGTATTCAAAATCCACAACTATTTACTTTCTAAGTAAAATACACATTATTTTGCACAAGAATAAACAGCAAGAAGTATCACATAGAAGAAAATCCACATTGTAACTTTGTCATAATAATGTCCTTGGATCTATGATTCTTTTTAAGAAAAAAAGAAAGAACTATTTGTCTCATGGACTAGGGAAAAAAATGGGTGGGGAATACAGGCACCTTCTTTGACAAAAAAGGAATTATACTTTGTGTCATTCAACATTTTTCTCTCTCCTTTTTCTGCCAACCAAAGAACAAAACAAAACAAAAACTCAAAAAAACAAAGAAATCACTGCAACAATAGCAGCAACAACAAAAATAATTAATAAGAGGATTGAGGTGGAATGCTATAAAAATTAGATCAGCAAATAAGATTATGGAATTTCATGTGGCTTCTATAATTCTAGGAAATAGATGTTTTATGTGTTGCTACTAAAGGAAAGTGGGATATAGAAGAAAACAAGAAGAAAAGAGAAGAAAGAAAAGGAAAGAAAAATCTCTGTGTCATGGTCAGTGTTTTCCAACAGGGCACTATTAACATTTGGGGTAAGGTGATTAACCATATTTTATAAACACAAAGAAGAATTCTGATAGGAGCTTAAACACGAGTTGTACTCCTCTTGATTAAGTGTACATTTTATTTCCACTTCCAAAATCCCTAATGTTTTAAACTTTTTTTGAAAGAGGATTTCTTCCTGTTACAGTTTATAAATGTCTCAAAGTGTGGGTGTATGGCAAACCATTCCAAATTTACCCTCAGAGAAGTATTCTTTACTTTTTTGACTGTTCTGTTTCTCCATTTGACTTTTGCATGAGAATCCTCATCTCACTCTGCTCTTCTGTCTTTAAATTCACCCTCTCGGGTGAACTAATTCATTCTTATGGCTTCAGTTGCTGTTGATGGCCTAGTTTTTACACCCATCACTGACATTCCAACTACTCTTCAGCCCTAAGTCTTATGCAAGGGTGAGAATTTGCACTTTAGATCCATTTTCCTCATCTAAGAAACTGATAAAAATCAAACTCATTTACTTTTCTTTTGCAATATTGGTGACACCATCATTTATTGAGTTTTTAAATTTCACAAATATTTGGGTGTCTATTATATACCTATTATGCTAAGTTCTAGTAATACGATGGTGACCAAACAGGCAGAACCCTGATGTCATGGAACTTTATAGTATAGGGGTAGAAAGGTATTGGTAAAATGATCACACAAATATTTATAATAGAGATAATGGTCATGAGAAAAACTACAGATTCCTACAAATGTACAATATAAAGACCTCACATAGCCTGATCAATTAAAAAAAAAAAAAAAGGCTGGGCACGGTAGCTCTTGCCTGTAATCCCAGCACTTTGGGAGGCCGAGGTGGGCAGATCACCTGAGGTCAGGAGTTCGAGACCAGCCTGCCCAACATGGTGAAACCCCGTCTCTACTAAAAATACAAAAAATTAGCTGGGCCTGGTGGCAGGAGCCTGTAATCCCAGCTACTTGGGAGGCTGAGGCAGGAGAATCACTTGAACCCAGGAGGCAGAGGATGCAGTGAGCCGAGATCATGCCACTACACTCCAGCCTGGGCGACAAGAGCAAACCTCCATCTCAAAAAATCAATCAATCAATCAACCAATCAATCAATAATAAAAAAAACCTTTTAGACTGCATTTCCTTTAAATCCCCAACCCCCTCAATCACTAAGACCTATTGGCTGCACCCCCATTTTTGTAACTGCAGCTCTATTGAAGGGCCCTCCATTTCTGCCCTCCAATTAGCATGAATTACTCTAATTAGGTCCTCACTGGACTTTTATCATAGACCATCAGCACACAGCTGTCATGTTAATATTCTCAAATATTCATTTTTTTCACATCACTCCTCAACTTAATCGCCAATGATCCCCAATAATCCACCGAATTTACTTCAGCATATTACTGTGCCTAGATGTGTTCATTGTGCTAATAGATAATCTGTCACCACCTCCTATTCAGCATTACATATGCTGTTCCCTGCACCCAGAGTGCTGCCGTTCTTCTCTTCTGTACCCTTCACCTTCCATATTTCAGTGATTTTCAAGCCCTCAACACTTGGAGAGTGGGGGATGACAGGGGAAGAATAGGGGAGACAGAGAGGGCTGGGAGGTAGGCTCAGGTCTTAGAACCCTCTGCACTGGATTTCCTTAAGATTTCATTTGAGGAAAGGGGTCCAAGGCAAAACAACAACAACTTGAAAATCATTACCCTGATCACCCACTTCCTCCCAACATTGACTTTTCTCCTCCATCTTCAGTCTCTAGAGTGGTATAACTGTACTCCTAGATGAGATGCAGTTGTTTAGCTTTTGCCTTGCATTCAACTCTTAATAAATTTGCCTCCTTGAGTCTTGTTTTCTACTTCTTTTTGCATTCCCTAAAGTGCTTTACTATTGCGTAAATGAATGAACAAATTGAGGAACACATGAATGCTCTGTGGTACTTTTAACTAGTGAGAAATTTGTTTCTAAATTATGGTTTTAATCTATCCTTAGCCATTTTCAGCAATGAGATAAATAGAAATAATCAATATATCATAAGTGACGTTCTGTTTGAGTTTCCCTGCCAGACGCGGGTGAATCCACAAACCTGGCCAAAAAATAAGGGAAAGGGTTAGTGAGAAGTGATGAGAATGTTCTTTCTGAAACTCCTTATTCACTGGGATTGGCTGCCTGCCTTGTTCTCCTTCCTTCAATGCCCCCGAGGTTTACCTTTGCTAATCTGTGACATGGAGATTCAATTTTATTTTCTTTCTTTCTTTCTTTCTTTTTGTTTTTTGAGATGGCGTCTCACTCTGTAGCCCAGGCTGGAGTGCAGTGGCGCGATCTCGCCTCACTGCAAGCTCCACCTCCCGGTTTCAGGCCATTCTCCTGCCTCAGCCTTCCGAGTAGCTGGGACTGCACTCCCGGCTAATTTTTTGTATTTTTAGTGGAGACAGGGTTTCACCGTGTTAGCCAAGATGGTCTCGATCTCCTGACCTCGTGATCTGCCCGTTCTCGGCCTCCCATAGTGCTGCGATTACAGGCGTGAGCCACCACGCCCGGTGCAAATGTTATATCTCACATCTCTTAGGGAGAATGGAAATCTCTTTAAGACTAAGGTCTACTTTTTAAAGTTAGAGTAATGTGAGTTTAATTGCATCACAAATATTGTTAGCACTTATTATTCAAGCTTGTTCCTGAATTATAACAGGACACTGATTTATCCCAAATTCCCAACTGGGAACAAAGGACAAAGACAATTCCCTGCAGTGGTTTCTCCACTGAGCCCAAAAACCACATCTGATAAGCTATGTAATTTGCTATAGCAATTTGTGCCAAAAATAAAGGCACACTTTTGCAGAGTCGCACATTTCTAAGAAAAACTGAACTCCGCCCCATGCTAATCCAGCTCCTTTCTTTCTTTTTCAAACTTGATGTTTATGGATAGAAAATACCAGCCTGCATCTTAGGTCCCATACCATTGACGTGCCTTGGCCAAATGGCTAGGTCCATTGGCCTCTAGTCACCCCAAGTCTCTCTTGCTGTCACTCTGAAACCTGAAGGGTGAGTGTAGGCGACAGCAGTGGCCTGTTTTACGACATCCCAATAGCATGATGTCTTTAACAGCACAGCAGATTCTTGGCTGATGGCCCTGGTTAAAGCAAGGAGGCACAGCATCTTCGAAGTCATCAATTTTAATGAGCACTGCAACTATTCCAGTAAACTGGATCCCTTTATTTTTGTTTGCTTGACAAAGAAACTTGATACATCTAAGACATTTATTTCTTTTTAGTTCAACACCAGGACAGGAACTTGCTTTTTCACCATCACTATTAGGCCCCCAATGGTGCTAAAAATTACTGTGCAGTCTTTTGGAAAGAGAAGAAGAAAAGAGGCTATGAGAAAAAGAAAAACAAAAGAACAAAACCAAGCAAATACAAATTTTTGAAAAATTCAGGTTTTCTTTGGCTCAGAGGTTAAACGTGAATTGTTAGAGTTCCCTTTCAAAGTTGGAGTTTGCCAAGGAATCTCATAAGCATGCATGGTTTTGTGGAAGTTACAAGAGAAATAAGAAATTTCATCTGTATTTTCAAAGGCAAGGAGTATTCAGTTGTGTGTGCGTGTGTGTCTGTATCTGTGCCTGTGTATGAGACAGAGAGAGAGAGAAGAGAGAGAGAGAGAGAGAGAGAGACCGATAGACAGATAAATACAGCCAGAAGCCAAGGAAAATTCAACTACTTTATTGACAACATAATGAATTGAAATCTTTGGAAGGACTATTTCTGAGCTCTATGAGAAGGACACATTAGAGGTAGCAAGTAATTTCTGTGGTTTGTAGTGAGATAAACAAAGAGGTAAGTTGCTTGAGATGCTTGCATATTAGAGAAAACAACCCAGCCTTTGCTTCTAATCTTTTCCATCTTTGTGCAAACTCAGTAAACTCTTATTCCACAACTGAAGGCAACAGGCAGGCATTTGTTTTAACTCCTTAAGTAAACTCAAGTTCTAGAATCATTAAAGTCGAAAGTCCTTGTACAAATCACTAAATACGTTCCTTATTATAAGGAATTCATAGCACAGGGCAAACTGTGTCATCTCTTATAAATTTTTCAATCAAAATAAATTTCTCCTTCTTTTTCTGTTAAAACATTCTTTTAATGGAAGAAGGGGGGGAAACAGCCCAGAAAAAATTACGCAAATGGCAAGGTAGTGACAAGGCATCTATCAAAGTGGCTCTGGAAATTCCAATTTTTAAAGTGCTATAAAAATATCATTATTAATGATGATTGACTGGGTTTTCAGAGCCAAGATATTTCAAGACTGCTAAGTTAGAGTTGAGTGCAAAAGCGGGGGTGCTAAAATGGCTTCAGGGTTCCTTCACTTTGTTTCTTCATTGATTTTTAAGTAACATGTGAACACAGTCAAATTGATGATTTTCATTTTGAATTAGTTTGCCCTCTGTCATGCAGAGCTTTCCATCTTTTCCTGACTGTCAGTGTCTAATTCATCTTCATCAAGTCCCCAGCAGGAAGATTCAGATCTTATTACTCTTTGTTTTACAGTTTTATCATTTACAGGAAATTGGGACACAGAGAAAAATAGAGAGGAATCTACCCAAGCTTTAAGTGGAACTAGTCAAGGGGAGAAGGTACACATCCACTTCTGGGCCTGGATGTACAGACTCTCCTTTATTGCAGCAGCTGCCGTAGGTGAAACAAGGGACTATAATCAAATACTCCCTGGAGTTATTTTTTGTTTGTTTACTTTGCTTTGCTTTTGTTTCAGATTCCTGAGAGATATTCGGTCTTGGTCTGTGTAAATCTCCTACTTTGTACCTGTTGCCTTCATGAACCTAGAAGTGCTCTCCCTTTTACAGATAGAGAAACTAAGGCTAAAGAACAACATGTTTGGAATAAGCGATAACCATATTAGATTTCAGTATGATCAACCGTTACCGTAAAAATCTTGTATCTTGCTCTATTTTCAGTCACTGCGAAGGCTGGGAAAAATGACAAGTATGGTTTTTTAAAGCGTAATGAAAATGTGCCTGAAAACATGACAAAAATATTGTTTAGGTAAGGCCCAAGGCCCAAGTTAGAGCACTTCTTAAAGGACACAGAGGGAAAAAGAAAAAATGTCAACACCAACAAAACCTATCATTTGCTGAGCAAAAATCTCCTTCCTACCCCCTGAAGTGCCTTAACGCTCCACCTTCTGTTTCTAACAGCTAGAGCTGCTGCAGCTTCTGAAGATTCATTCTTGCAGTCCTATGGGAAGTCACCAGTTTGTCCTTTCAACAGAGTTCCAAAAGTGGAAAAAGGAAGAGTTTAAGCAACTGTCAACTAGGAAACTTTTGTTTGTTTATTTTTAAAAAAGAAGACTTATCAAGCTAGCCAAGAAATTTTGTCGAAGTTACAGGCTGTCATTCTTTATAATCATTCTACTTTCTTTTTCTTTCTGAATCCTGCATTTTCATGGAGGATAGATAATCTTCGGCATTATCCTCATTGGCTCGGCTTAGCTCTGTCCCTTGGGGTCCTGCTGACTCTATAAACTTTCAACTCCTAAATCCAGTGATGGCTCACCCAGGAAAGAAAAAAGCAAACTGAACAATAAAATTCAAGCCGTAGCTTCCATTGTGACTCAAGAATAGAAAATGTTGTTAATGGCCAACAGCATATAAAGTGTCATTAATCACCAATAATTTATTATTTCCCAGTGGGGTCTCCAAACAAACACCATCTTGCCCAACTCCCTTACTATCCAGGATTGGAAAAAGTTTTCAAAGGTAATAATCTGATTGAATCTTCATCTAAGATTGAGCAGTTTGAAAATTTTTCATAAAAATTAAATATACCCAAAAGGAGAAAGTAAGTTTCCTTCCTTTCTTTTCTTTCTTAAGCCCCCCTCTTGTCTCTCTTCCTTCCCTTAGCAAGTCTTTGGCTGTGTCAGCTCTTCTATGCATGACTGGTTTGCTGTGATTTATGGAAAACTCTTACTACTTCAGGAATTTTAGTTTGTTGGGTTTGGGCTATAGGGTTTTGTTTTGAGGAAGCCTTAAAAG
This sequence comes from Macaca fascicularis, assembly GCF_037993035.2. Lineage (NCBI taxonomy): Eukaryota > Metazoa > Chordata > Mammalia > Primates > Cercopithecidae > Macaca > Macaca fascicularis. The sequence continues at coordinate 43,616,359 of NC_088378.1, forward strand.
CTTATATTCCAGCCAAAACCTTTTATTCTTGGAACTGCACAGATAAATTAGACCATGTTGGGAAGGACTTTTGCACTTACATTGCCAGGAACAGTTTACAAGTGTATCCCAAAACATTAAGTATTATTTGGGTGTTCACACAATAGGTTGATAGGATGTTGTCTTTTTTCCTCTGCTGTTCTTAATGCAGGATATACGTAGTTGAAAGAATAATATAAATTCATTTATCGATAGTTCTAGCAATAAATTAGAATATTTGATTTGGAAGGTCCTAGTAAGTATTTATCACAACAAACCCACATTCCTAATATCATACGGAAGAGAGCTTCATTCTTCTTCGTGTACAAAAGTCACTTCAAAAGCTTGTGTTGAAGGCCAGGCGTGGTGGCTCACGCCTATAATCCTAGCACTTTGGGAGGCCGAGGTGGGTGGATCGCTTGAGGTCAGGAGTTTGAGCCCAGCCTGGCCAACATAGCAAAACCCTGTCTCTACTAAAAATTCAAAAATTAGCTGGGTGTGGTGGCATGAGCCTGTAATCCCTGCTATTCGGGAGGCTGAGGCAGGAGAGTCACTTGAACCTGAGAAGCAGAGGTTGCAGTGAGCTGAGATTGTGCCATTACACTCCAGCCTGGGTGACAAAGCGAGACTCCATCTCCAAAACAAACAAACAAAAAAAACTTGTGTTGAGCAGGAAGAGCCCCAAACTCACTCTCTGGTGGACTTACCTTCTGGGGCTAGCTTCACTGGAGTTTAACTAGAATATTTGGGATCTAAATAAGAATTTAAATAATTACTCATTTTCTGTGTTGGAGTAACAATTTTAATGGTGCACAACATTGTAATTTTAAGTACTGCATTTAAGTAGGGAATTAATGGGGAAGAGAATTGCATTTGTTAAGAGCTACCTATGTACTGGGCTCCCAGTATATTCTCCTTGCAGCCCTGGAGGGTGGGTATCATTATCCCCATTTCATAGATGAAGAAATAAAAGTCTAGAGGGGTTAGATGACCCAACCAATGTTAAAAATGTAACAGCTAGCAGCCTAGGAAGGTCTATATTACTCCAAATCCATACTCTTTTCCATGATAACCTATTGCCTCTAAAGGGTGGAATGGCTAATTTGATATCCACCATTACTGCCTATGTAGACAGGCAAATTTCACGGAGAATATTATCCCTTCCGATCGTCTGTCAATGAGAGGTGGGGAAGGCCATTGCCTTTGGATAAACCCGTCTCTTCAGGAATTTCTAGGATGAGGAGAGTGTCTTCTTCTCCTCCTTATTGTGTTGTCCAAGAGTAATGGGCAGCTTGGAAAGGCATTCCAGAATTACAGCCAATGGTGAAGAATTTGAGGTGAGGGAGGATGAAGCATGTGCTGGCACTGTTGTATCAGGTGTAGTAACATAATCTTGAGTCAGCCTGAGCTTTCCTATGATCTTCAGTTTGTGATCTTTCCATAGGGCCTTGAGAGTTAGACGATCTCAGCCACATGATCAGAGCAGGTTCATGGTTGGGTGGGAGTGGTTCCAATTCCATCCATAATTGTGAAACATGCGGGCTCATATTCTGGGATACACACTTCTCCAGCTGTCAACACCTTGATTGTTGAATGACTAAATTACCTTCATATTAAAGACTGTTAATTCTATAAGGATCTTTCTCCTGAGAATGAAACACACTGTGAGTCATCTCCAAAAATTTAGGGGGTAGCAGAACCAACAACTTGACCTGAATAGGGCTAGATGATTAACCAGTCAAAGAAAGGTCAACTTTTCTTACTGCAAATTCACTCAATCTGAGACATGAATATGGTGAAGTTTGCCAAAGAGGGTAACCTAAGGCAAAGATCACATGAGGTTGAAGACTATTAGAAGAACAGGATTCCAGAAAGATATGCTTCTAGCAGGGCTGACTTTGTGGGAGTGCAAACCTGAGCAGTCACATAGACTCCATACTTTGTTTAATGCTGTGCTCTTGTTGTCTGGATTTTTTTTTTTTTTTTTTTGAGATGGAGTCTTGCTCTGTTGCCCAGGCTGGAGTGCAGTGGCACGATCTTAGTTCACAGCAAACTCTGCCTCCTGGGTTCAAGCAGTTCTCCTGCCTCAACCACCTGAGTAGCTGGGATTACAGGCATGCTACCACGCCCAACTAATTTTTCTATTTTTAGTGGAGACGGGGTTTCACCATGTTAGCCAGGCTGGTCTTGAACTCCTGACTTCAGGCTGATCCTCCTCAGCCTCCCAAAATGCTGGGATTACAGCCATGAGCCACCATGCCCTGCCACTGTCTGGAAATTTTTAACACTCGTTGAATAAGGGGCTATCATGTTTTCATTTTGCACTGGGCCTGCTAGTAAAATGATGAGAACTACCAGGGATAAATAAGATTAGTGAAATAGCACCCAGACGGTGTCTCAGAACGGTGGGTGACCAAGCATTGGCTGTAAGTAGAACTCACTTCACCTGGTTGGTGAGTTTACTGCCAGCACTGCACGGGGCAGATTTCACAGAATGGGGAAAGACAGGACTACTGGTCAGGGAAGAACAGGCATACTGGGGAAGATTCCTCAGGGAGCAAATTAGTAAGGCCTTTTCCCTCTGGGGTAATAAAATAGACACAAAGAAGAACTTGCAGGGTTAGAAGACTGGGCTTGACTCAGGAAGAGTGAGGATGTACCTGCAAATTCAGAGTAGGATATCCTGAAGTGCAGAAAATAAATCTTTAGCTATTTATCATCTTTGTACCCAAATAAGGTTCCCATAGGAATGCCATATTGATCAAACTGGAAAGCCCCACACCAGGGACAAATATTACAATGGAGGTTGTAGAAGATATTAAAAATTGATAAGACTTCACCCTGAGTATCCTAGATAAAAGGGGAATCAGTAATTACATACCAAAGAACATAACTAGGATAACTTTTCAATCACTTGATTTTTTGGGGGGTAACTTTTTCATGTTTGTTGTCATTGTCTCCATCTATTTTTCCATACTATCTTAAAAAATGGAAGAACCTATGTGCTTATTCTGGGCTACAGCAAGAAAGGGAGGAGGTGGGAGAATCATATTATACTTTGCAGTCTACCCTGGAGAGAGCCTACCTTGAAAAGAAACAAATCATGGAATATAGAGTAGGAGGGGACAGCTTTTTTTTTTTTTTTTTTAAGCAAGTTAAATACTTAGGGTGTATAGGGAGGAGGAAAAGGTCCTTTTGTGACGCAGCTGGGGATGAGCAAACGATATTAGGGGGCATGGAGGCCTGTCTCTTTCCGACATACTCAAGAGAAGGCGTTATCCCAGCCTCCAAGAGATTCAAAGAGATTCGTAAGCGTTTAAATGATGGAACTCTATTGTCTCAATCAACTAAAAACACATTTCCTAATGATTTGTAGCTCTCTGCTGGCTGGGTGAAGGCGCCTGTGTACAAACCTAGTGTGGTCATCAGTCTGAGTGCCATCTTCTTGGAGATGTGAGGATGTGCCTCTGGATAGCATAGAGAGCCTGCCAAGACTTATCAAACTCCCCTGTCTCCACTACTATGATGGTTCACGAGGAACAAATGCTACAGTCATAACGATTTGCAGTGCGTCTCCAGGATTAGGTAGAAAAATGAAAAAGCTGGGGGATCGTTGGGATTTTGTTTTGTTTTTTGCTTCCAGTTTGTGGTTATGACTGGAAAGGAAAGGAGAAAGGAGGGTAATAGCTGGTTACATGGAAAACATCTAAAGGAAAGAATTCGTCTTCTGGATCATGACAGCAACATCAGAAAGATGTACTACTGAAGACGGAAAGGGCAACAGATCAAAGTGGAGAGCATATTTAACAAGGATGAACGGATAAAGGGGAGGGAGAAAAATCAAGACCAACTACCAGCTAGGTAACAAGGACAGTGAGCATGACAGAGAAAGAATTTGTACAGTGAAGCTGGCCCCCGGTAATTATCATTCTTTCCTTCATTCGACAAATAACAGAGAAGTTTGCTTAGAATAATCTTTATGTCTTTAGGAAGCTATCTTATGTCAACAGAATGGAGGTGACAAAATGAGCTCAAAGTTTTAAAGCAAAAAATAAATATAATATTATTGAGAGCACTAAGACTGAATGGGATAAAATTCAGCCTAAAAAAATGTTAAGAGAGGCTGGGCACGGTGGCTCACGTCTGTAATCCCAGCACTTTGGGAGGCCGAGGTGGGCAGATCACCTGAGGTCAGGAGTTTGAGACCAGCCTGTCCAACATGGCGAAAACCTGTCTCTACTAAAAAATGCAAAAATTAGCTGGGCCTGGTGGTGTGTACTTGTAATCCCAGCTACTCAGGAGGCTGAGGGAGGAGAATCGCTTGAACCCAGGAGGCAGAGGTTGCAGTGAGCAAAGATCGTGCCACTGAACTCCAGCCTGGGCGACAGAGCAAGACTCTGTCTCCAAAAAACAAACAAACAAAAAAAAGAAATTAAGAGAAAGACATACTTTATTCAAAAACTTATTCTATAGGAGAAACAATCGATTAATGCCATGTATAACTAAGATATATATCAAGATGGAGACAAAGGTAAAGCAAATAAAGCAAATGAGAAATTATTTATACTGCTATATACACCTCAAGACCATGATGGAGGAGGGAGGAAATGGATATTGTGTTTTTGGTGTTACATCTTGGTACGAAGTAACCCTTTGCAGTAAGGGGAGAATTTTATTATCTTTGAAAAAGTTAATTTTGCTCAAATTAAAGTATTTGGTAAATGCCTAACTTTTAATGTTGACATTTTAAATCTCTATAAAAGAGACAGCATACAAGAGAGTTGAATGTCAATATGGAGATTCTAAGGGGTAATAACGAGGGAGTAACCAGAATCTGGGAGCCTAGACTATAATGAAAGTCATGTATGTGTTCCTGCTCGTACTCTTCGAAATGAAGTTCTTGGACAGGGTGATTCCACAAATTCTTATTGGTCTGCATCAAGATGAAAGTAAGCATTGGAAACTTTTGCAGCAATTTTTATCACCACACCATTTTTATTTTATTTTATGAAACTAAAACTGATCCCTTACCACAAATACTTTGAGAGGCACTCTTCTAGTTCATAATAAAATGAAATTCGAAAGTTTTACTGCCTTTTGTCCTGAACGTGAATACAGCTTGAGAAAAGGAAAGAGGGAGAACGTGAATAGATTGAAGGGCTCGGGAAAGTACAGAGAAATAAAGTATGTATGCTGCGGTCTCACATACTAGATTTCAATCCTGGTTCCTCTACTCACTTTACTTGTCTTCTGGAAGTACCAGTTCCCTCAAATGTAAACTATTATAAATGTCATAAGCTAAATTAACAGGGTATTGTAAGGATTAAGAAGCCATGTATATAAACTTCTTTGCAGACTGGGCACAGTGGCTCACACCTGTAATCCCAGCACTTTGGGAGGCCGAGGTGGGCAGATCATAAGGTCAGGAGTTCGAGAACAGCCCGGCCAACATAGTGAAACCCCGTCTCTACTAAAATTATAAAAATAAGCTGGGCTTGGTGGCGGGTGCCTGTAGTCCCAGCTACTCGGGAGGCTGAGGCAGGTGAATTGCTTGAACCCGGGAGGCAGAGGTTGAGGTGAGCCGAAATCGCGCTGGGCAACAGAGCAAGACTCCGTCTCAAAACAAAACAAAACAAAACAACTTCTTTGCAAACTGTAGAGCACTATTCAAATGCTAATTCCTAAGACCCCCATTCCCTTCCACCCTCAGTCCCCCAAGAGAGACTGAAGAGAGGATGTATGCAGCAATCTTTATATTCTGTATCTCATCTGTTGCAGCTGCAGTAGGATTGGGTCGCCCACTTTCCTGCCACAGCAGAAACGAACATCTTCCTCTGTCTAGCTGTACCGTCCTAATATCACGGGCCTGCAGGAGCAACAAGAAGCCCCTGAACCTGTCGAGCTTTGCTTGAAAGAAAACCTCAGCAGCTACCATGCCAAAACAAAATAGTTGTTTTTGGTAGATTTTTTTTTTTTTTAGTGTTCAGATGGACAACACTAAATAACTCTACTCAACAGGCCAGTTCTTTTCTACTTGTTTACTTATACCCTGCCTTGTTCCAGAAAGGATTTAAGGTGGATTACCTATTAAGACCACACAAGATAAAGTAAAGTGAAAAATAAGTGGGTGAGGAAAGTAGGACACCAGGAAAATGAGACACAGAAAATTAAGTGAAAGCAGGAGTGAGTTAGACTCATTGTGCTTTGTAAGGGCTTGTGTGCTCACTGAGGCTGGCCAGGAGACTGTCTCTAAGCTTTCTTGCTGTTAATACAGAAAAGACTCTAAGTCAAGTTCCCCAAGAATCTCCTTTTTTGAGACAGGGTCTCACTCTGTAACCCAAGCTGGAGTGCAGTGGTACAATCTTGGCTCACAGCAACCTCCACCTCCAGGGTTCAAGCCATTTTCCTGCCTCAGCCTCCTGAGTGGCTGGGACTACAGGTGTGCACCACCATGCCCAGCTAATTTTTGTGTTTTTAGTAGCGATGGGGTCTCGCCATATCGTCCAGGCTGGTCTTGAACTCCTGACTCAAGTGATCTGCCCACCTCAGCCTCCCAAAATGGTGGGATTACAGGCGTGAGCCAATGTGCCCAGCCACATTGTCCTCTTTAGGAAGTAATTTCTGTTTGCTCAGAGCACTGGCTATGGAAGATAAAGATCTCAAAGATCTTAACACTGAGCATGACCGTACTCATTTGAGCCTGAATTTTTTTTTTTTTAAAAAAAGGATCAATGAAACTTTCATTTTTGAGAAATGAAACTTCCTGATATACTGGTTAGTATACTAATCACCAAATTTTATTTATACAACTGATAACTAACCAGCTGCACAGGTTGATTAACTATAAATCAGGTAAGCAGAAGGGGATGCCTATCAAAAAGGATGCCTTTGGTTTTGTAACTATCCATTTGTTGTCTTTTTTTGGCACTGGTCAGGGCAAGCTTGACCTGCAGCCACTTTCTGTTCATGCCAATTAATTTGGTGTCTCCTTATAAGAGAATGTCTATTTTTTCTATTCTTTAGAACAAAAAGAAATGAGTCAAATTTATAGAAAAGTATCATTAAATTATTGATTCAAATTAGAAGGAAACTAGTGGTTGGATGAAGCACAGTCTTTGTTTTACCTGAAGACTAATTCACTTAGCTTTTCTGGGTGTGAATTTTGCATCTAATTCATAATGGGAGCCCATAGCAATGTTGCAACACTTAAAATAAAAAAGCTGACAAAGGCTATATTAAATGACTTTATAGTGAAAATTGATGATGGGAAAGTAACTACGGCCCTTAAACCCTTCAGAATTGGATGATCTCTCTGCTGTCTGCCAGGGGTAGGCCAACTTTTTCTGTAAAGGGCCAGATAGTAAATATTTCAGGTTTTGTGGGCCAAATGTTCTCTGTCATAACTATTCAACTCTCCATTGTGATGTAATGTCTATGAATGGACAATGTACAAGCTAATGAGTATAGCTGCATTTTAATAAAACTTTATTTACAAAAACAGGTGGCAAGGAAATTTGGTTAATTAATGAGCTATAGTTTGCCTGCTTTATGTTGTAGAACTATGGGGTTTTATGTTCTTGTTTAAATTTTTCACTATATTCAAAACTGTTTTCTAAAGGAAATTTTGGTTTGACCTTCTGCCTCCCTGAAGATGATGCGTAGGCTCTCTTTTTAGGCAAGAAGCTTTGATTTTTTGAAACACATCATTGCCACCTACATACCAGTTATCTAAAACATGAAGCTCTCCATTTTATCAACAACGCAGAAAAACTACATTCTGGATTCCCCATATAACCTCAACCACTATAATTGACAGCATAGCTACTTGTTGAGGTCTGGCTGAAGCAGAGGGATAAGAAAGATAATGTGCATGATAATTCATTACTCTAGATTTTTAAATGTTCAGACTTGTATCAAGCCACATGACTAAGAATATGTATACATGTACCACATTACCTTCTCTCCTCTAGAAGTGTCCGTGCAGAATTGCAGTTTCACATCACTCCATCACCTTTTATTTTGTTTTATTTATTTTTGAGATGGAGTCTTACTCTGTCACCCAGATTGGAGTGCAATGGCACAATCTTGGCTCACTGCAACCTCTGCCTCCTGGGCTCAAGCAATTCTCCTGTCTCAGCCTCTCAAGTAGGTGGGACTACAGGAACCCAACACCAGCTAATTTTTGTATTTTTAGTAGAGATGGGGTTTTGCAATATTGGCCGAGCTGGTTTTGAACTCCTGACCTCAGGTGATCCACCCCCACCCGCCTTGGCCTGCCAACGTGCTGGGATTACAGACGTGAGCCACTATGCCCGGCCCATCTTTTTTTTTTTTTATTTTTTTTTTTAATTTTATTTTTTTTTTTTTTTGAGGCGGAGTCTCGCTCTGTGGCCCAGGCTGGAGTGCAATGGCGCGATCTCGGCTCACTGCAAGCTCTGCCTCCCGGGTTCCCGCCATTCTCCGGCCTCAGCCTCCCGAGTAGCTGGGACTACAGGCGCCCGCCACCTCGCCCGGCTAGTTTTTTTGTATTTTTTTAGTGGAGACGGGGTTTCATTGTGTTAGCCAGGATGGTCTCGATCTCCTGACCTCGTGATCCGCCCGCCTCGGCCTCCCAAAGTGCTGGGATTACAGGCTTGAGCCACCGCGCCCGGCCCCGGCCCATCTTTTATTAAGGATTATATGTAAAAGTGACCATTTGGAGAACACTTTTCCTCTTTTGAAAAACTATGGTTGAACACACTTTTCATTAGATTATTTTATGTCACTTAGGAAGTAAAGCTCTGTGTGACCCTTAGAATTTAGTGGCACAATGGAAGTGTATCTCTTGTGCTTCCTGTTGTTTACCAGGGAGTGCAATGTAACTCCTCTTATGCTATCCCTTATATATATATTTTAAGCTCTGTTTCCAAAAAGTGAAACTAAGTATATGTTCAGTTGCACAGCTTGTATTCAGCCTAGGTTTAGAAGCCCCAAGCAGAAGTAATGGTCAGCATTCATTTCTATATCATGCATTGGCTGGCCTCTGGTCCTCAGGCAGAATTTTTTTTTTTTTTTTTTTAAATAAAAATTAGAGACAGAGTTTTGCCATGTTGCCCAGGCTCGTCTTGAACTCCCAGGCTTATGCTCAGCCTCCTCAGGGAGAACTTTTTAAATTTTAGTTTTATTTTTAATTTTTGTAGGTACATGGTAGGTGTATATATTTATGGGGCACATGAAATATTTTGATACAGGCATACAATGCATAATAATCGCATCAGGGTATATGGGATATTCATCATCTCAAGCATTTATCCCTTGTGTTATAGAGATAAAGAAAATAAGTTTCATTGATCCTTTACTGAATTTTTTTTTTAATCCAGGCTAAAATGGGTATAGTTATGCTCAGCATCAAGATCTTTGAGGCCTTGACCTCCCATAGCCAGTGCTCTGGGCAGACAGAAATTACTTCCTAAAGAGGACATTGTTGGGGACCTTGTATGCCAGTACCATGTTGTTTTAGTTACTATAACTGTGTAGTATAATTTGAAGTCAGGTAATTTGATTCTTCCAGTTTCATTCATTTTTCTTAGTATAGGTTTGGCTATTGTGGGTTTTTTGTGATTCCATGTAAATTATTTGATTGTTTTCTTCTATTTCTGTGAAAAATGTCATTGGTATTCTGATAGGGATTGCATTATATCTGGGGAGTGCTTTGGATAGTAGGGGCATTTAAACAATATTGATTCTTCCAATCCATGAACATGGAATATCTTTCCATTTTTTTGTGTCTTCCTCAATTTCTTTCATCAATCTTTTACATTGTAGAGATCTTTCATTCCTTTGGTTAATTCCTAGGTGTTTTTTTCTTTCTTTTTTTTTTTTGAGATGGAGTTTAGCTCTTGTTGCCTAGGCTGGAGTGCAATGGTGGGATCTCAGCTCACCACAACCTCAGCCTCCCGGGTTCAAGCGATTCTCCTGTCTCACCCTCCCTAGTAGCTGGGATTACAGGCACATGCCACCATGCCCAGATAATTTTTGTATTTTAGTAGAGATGGGGTTTCATCACATAGGTCAGGCTGGTTTTGAACTCTTGACCTCAAGTGATCCGCCCACCTCGGCCTCCCAAAGTGCTGGGATTACAGGCCTGAGCCACTGCACCCGGCCGGTATTTTGTTTTATTTGTAGCTATTGTAAATGAGATTACTTTCTTGATTACCCTTTCAGATTATTTACTATTGGCCTATAGAAATGGTACTAATTTTACTATGTTGATTTTGTATCCTGAATACTGGATGTGTTTATCAGTTCTAAGTTTTTTTGTGGAGTCTTTTTTTCTTTTAACTTTTATTGTAAGTTCAGGAGTACATGTGCAGGTTTATTACGTAGGTAAACTTGTGTTGTGGGGGTTTGTTGTACAGATTATTTAATCACCCAGGTATTAGTACCCACTAATTGGTTTTCCTGATCCTCTCCCTCCTCCCACTCTCTACCCTCTGAAAAGCCCTCGTGTGTGTTCTTCCCCTCTATGTGTCCATGTGTTCTCATTATTTATCTCCTACTTATGAATGAGAACATGCAGTGTTTGGTTTTCTGTTCTTGTGTTAGTTTGCTAGGGATAATGGCCTCCAGCTCCATCCATGTTCCTGCAAAGGACATGATCTCATTCTTTTATATGACTGATAGTATTCCATGTTGTATATGTACCTCATTTTCTTTATCTAGTCTACTATTGATGGGCCTTTAGGTTGATTCCATTTGTTATTGTGAATAGTGCTGCAATGAACATGTGTGTGGATGTGTCTTTATAATAGAATGACTTATATTCCTTTGAGTATATACCCAGTAATGGGATTGCTGGGTAGAATGATATTTCTGTCTTTAGGTCTTTGAGGAATTGCCAACCTGTCTTTCTCAATGGCTTAACTAATTTACACTCCCACTAACAGTGTATAAATGTTTCTTTTTCTCCACAACCTTGCCAGCATCTGTTATTTTTTGACTTCTTAATAGTAGCCATTCTAACTGGTATTGGACGGTATGTCATTGTGATTTTGATTTGCATTTCTCTAATGATCAATGATGCTGAGCTTTTTTTCATATGATTGTTGGGCACATGTATGTCTTTTAAAAATTGTTTGTGGAGTCTTTAGTTCTATCTTGTCCAACTTGCAGCCCATGGGCCACATGTGGCTCAAGACATCTTTTAATATGGCCCAATACATATTTGTAAATTTTATTAAAACATTATGATTTTGTGTAATTTTTTTTTTTTTTTTTTTTTTTTAGCTCATCTACTGTTAGTGTATTTTATGTGTGGCCCAAGACAATTCTTCTTCCACTGCAGCCCAGGGAAGCCAAAATATTGGACACCTGCTTTATTTTAGGTTTTTCCAAATATAAGATCATATCACTTGCAAAGAAAGGTAATTTGAATTCTTCCTTTCTGACCTGGATGCCTTTTATCTCTCTTCTCTGATTGCACTAGCCAGGACTTCCAGTACTATATTGAAAATGGACATCCTTGTCATGTTCCTGATCTTAGAGGAAAGACTTTCAGTTTTTCCCCATTTAGTATGATACTAGCTTTTGGTCTGTCATATGTGGCTTTTATTATGTTGAAGTTTGTTTCTTCTGTACTCAGGTTTCTGTAGGTTTTTATCATAAATGGATGGTGAATTTTATCAAATGCTTTTTCCAGCATCAGTTGAAATGATCGTATGGTTTTTGTCCTTCATTCTGTTGATATGATGTATCATACTGATTGATTTGCATATGTTGATCCATCCTTGCATTCCAGTGATATATCCCACCTAGTCATAATGAATGATCTTTTTAATGTGTTGTTGAGTTCAGTTTGCTAGTGTTTTGTTGAGGATGTTTGTATCAAGTGTTTTGTTGAGGATTTTTGTATCAATGTTCATCAGGAATATTGACCTGTAGTTTTCTTTTTTTAATATGTCTTTGTTTGGTTTTGGTATCAGAGTAAAAACAGCCTCATAGAATGAGTTTGGTAGTATTTTTTCTTCTTTTATTTTTTGGAATAGTTTCAGTAGAATTGGTATTAATTCTCTTTAAATGTCTGGAAAAATTCAACAGTGAAGCCATCAGGTCATAGACTTTTCTTTCCTGAGAGACATTTTATTATGGCTTCAATCTTATTACTTGTTATTGATCTGTTCAGGATTTGGATTTGGATTTCTTCCTGGTTCAATCTTGGTAGGTTGTATATGTCTAGAAATTTTCCATTTCTTCTGGGTTTTCCAATTCATTGGCATGTAGTTGCTCATCGTAGTTTCTAACGATCCTTTGAATTTCTGCAGTATTAGTTGTAATGTCTCCTTTTTCATCTCTGATTTAATTTGATTGGGTCTTTTCTATTTGTTTCTTGATTAGTTAGGCTAAAAGTTTGTTGATTTTTGTTTATCTTTTCAAAACCCAATTTTTATTTCATTGATGTTTTGTATTTTTTTCATTTCAGTTTCATTTATTTTTGCTCTAATCTTTATTATTTCTTTTCTTCAACTAATTTTGGGTTTTGTTTGCTCTTGTTTTTGTAATTCTTTAAGATGCATCATTAGGGCTGGGCGTGGTGGCTTACACCAGTAGTCCCAGCACTTTGGGAGACCGAGGTGGGTGGACCACGAAGTCAGGAGATAGAGACCATCCTGGCCAACACAGTGAAACCCCGTCTCTACTAAAAATACAAAAAAAAATTAGCCTGGCATGGTGGCAGGCGCTTGTAGTCCCAACTACTCAGGAGGTTGAGGCAGGAGAATGGTGTGAACCTGGGAGGCAGAGCTTGCAGTGAGCTGAGATTAGGCCACTGCACTGCAGCCTGGGTGACAGATCGAGACGGTCTAAAAAAAGAAAAGTCACATATAGACTGAAAATAAAAGGATATTTCATGCAAACAGAAACCAAAAAAGAGCAGGAATAGCTATACTTAAATCAGACAAAATAGATTTCAAGGCAAACACTGTAAAAAGAGACACACACCAAAAAACCATATAATGATAAAGGGGCTGATTTAGCAAGAGGATATAACAATTGTAAATACATATGCACCCAACACTAGAGCATGCAGATATATAAAACAAATATTGTCAGAGCTAAAGAGAGAGCTCTGCAATAATAGCTGTGCAGTAATAGCTGGAGACTTCAACATACCACTCTCAGCATTGGACAGATCATCCAGACAGAAAATCAACAAAGGAACATTGTACTTAATCTGCATGATAGACCAAATAGATGTAATAGATATTTGCATTTCACCCAGTGGCTGTAGAATACACTTTCTTCTCCTCAGCACATGGATTATCCTATATATGGATAAACCATATATAGGTTATGGATATAGATAGATGATAGCTAGCTAGCTAGATAGATAGATAGATAGACAGACAGACTGTATATATGTTAGGCCACAAAACCAGTCTTTCAAAATTCAAAAAAATGGAAATATCAAGTATCTTCTGTGATCACAATGGAACAAAACTGGAACTCAATAGCAACAGGAATTTTGGAAACTAAAACATATGGAAATTAAACAATATGCTCCATAATGACCAGTGGCCTATATGTGTCCTTTTAGGTGAAGTGTGTTTCTGATAAGCAACAGATCATTAGGGTTTTCTTTTTTTTTTTTTTTTTTTTTATCTATGCAGCCACTCTATGTCTTTTGATTGGAGAGTTTAGCCCATTTACATTCAATGTTATTATTGATAAATAAGGACTTATCTTCTGTCATTTTGTTACTTGTTTTCTGGATTTTTTTTTTTTTGTCTCCTCTTTCGTCTTTCCTTCCTTAATATCTCTTTTTAGTGAAGGTGATTTTCTCTGGTAGTATATTTTGATGTTTTGCATCCATTGTATGCTTTTGATTGGAGGCTATGATATTGTATGATGTATTGTATGATATTTTGATGAGGCTTGCAAATAATATTTAAAATAATAATCCATTATTTTAAACTGATGACAACACTGATTGTGTAAACAAACTAACAAGCAAAGAGAAAAGCGATAAAAATGCTATCATTAACTTCATCTCCCCACTTTTTAACTTCCTGTTATTTCTATCTTACTGTACTGTGAATACTTGAAAAATCATAGCTATCATTTTTGATAGGGTCATCTTTTAGTGTTTCTACTCAGGATATAGTAGTTCACATTCCACAATTACAGTGTTATAATATTCTGGGTTTTTTTTTTTTTTCTGTGTACTTACTATTATCAATAAGTTTTGTACCTTTAGATGATTTCTTATTGCTCATTAAAATGCTTTTCTTTCAAACTGAGGAACTCCCTTTAGCATTTCTTGTAGGACAGATCCCATTGATGAAATCCCTCAGCTTTTATTTGTCTGGGAAATTCTTTATTTCCCCTTATGTTTCAAGGATATTCTCACTGGATATACTATTCTAGGGTAAAAGATTTTCTCCTTTAGCACGTTAAATACGTCATGACACTCCCTCCTGGCCTGTAAGGTTTCTACTGAGAAGTCTGCTGCTAGATGTGTTAGAGCTCCTTTGTATATTGTTTCTTTTCTCTTGCTGCTTTCAGGATCCTTTCTTTATCCTTGATCTTTGGGAGTTTGATTACTAAATACATTGATGTAGTCGTATTTTGATTGAATCTGCTTGGTGTTCTGTAATTTTCTTGTACTGCAATTTTGATAACTTTCTCTAGATTTGGGAAATTCTTTGTTATTATCCCTTTCTTTCCCAATCTGTGGTCTCTATCTCTTCTTTAAGACAATATTAGATTTGCCTTTTTGAGGCTATTTTCTAGATCTTGTATGTGTGCTTCATTCTTTTTTTCTGCTTTTTGCTTTTGTCTCCTCTGACTGTATTTTCAAATAAACTGTCTTCAAGCTTACTAATTCTTTCTTCTGCTTGATCAGTTTTGCTGTTAAGAGACTCTGATGCATTCATGTCAGTTGCATTTTCAACTCCAGAATTTGTTTGATTCTTTTAAATTATTTCAATCCCTTTGTTACATTTATCTTATAGAATTCTGAATTCCTTCTCGGTGTTATCTTGGATCTCGTTGAGTTACTCAAAATAGCTATTTTGAATTCTCTGTTGAAAGGTCACATATCTGTCTCTTCAGGATTGGTCTCTGGCAGTTTATTTAGTTCATTTGGTGAGGTCATGTTTTCCTGGATGGTCTTGATGCTTGTAGATGTTCGTCAGTGTCTGGGCATTGAAGAGTTAGGTATTTATTGTAGTCTTTGCAGTCTGGGCTTGTTTTTAGCCCTCCTGTTGGGGAAGGCTTTTCAGGTATTTGAATAGATTTAGGTATTGTGATCTGTGTTGAGACCGCATTGGGTCAGACCTGAAGCTAGTGCATCTCTGAGTCTCACCCAAAGCCCATGGTGACCAACACCTGGGTACTGCCTATGTTCACTCAAGGCCCAAGGACTCTACAATCAGCAGGTGGCAAATCCTGCCAGGCTTGTATCCTTCCCTCAGGCAGTGTGTTTCCCCCAGCCCTTGGTGGGTCCAGGTGTATTCATTTGTTCCTGCACTGCTATGAAAAAATACCTGACACTGGGTAATTTATAAAGAAAAGAGGTTTAATTGGCTCACTGTTCCTCAGGCTGTATGGGAAGCATGGCTGGGGAGGCCTCAGGAAACTTGCAATCATGGCAGAAGGTAAAGGGGAGGCAGGCACCTCTTACATGGCCAGAGCAGGAGGAGAGTGGGAGAGCTGCTTTTAAACAACCAGATCTTGTGACAACTCCCTGACTATCATAAGAACAGCACCAAAGGGGAAATTTGCTCTCATGATCCAATCACCTACTGTCAGGCCCCACCTCCAACACTGGGGATTCCAATTTGACATGAGATATTGGTGGGAACACAAACCCAAACCATATCACCAGGGATGCTGTGTAGGAGCCAGGGCCTGCAGTTGGGAACCTTAGGAATTTACCTGGTGCTCTATTTTACAGCAACTGAGTTGGCACCCAAGTTGCAAGGCAAAGTCCTTCCCACTCTTCCCTCACCCCCACCCTTTTTTTTTTTTTTTTTTTTTTTTTGAGACGGAATCTCACTCTGTCACCCAGGCTGGAGTGCAGTGGCGGGATGTCAGCTCACTGCAACCTCCGCCTCCCAGTTTCAAGGAATTCTCCTGCTTCAGCCTCCCGAGTAACTGGGACAGCAGGTGCCTGCTACTATGCCCGGTTAATTTTTTGTATTTTTAAGTAGAGACGGGGTTTCACCGTGTTAGCCAAGGTGGTTTTGATCTCCTGATCTCGTGATCCACCTGCCTCGGCCTCCCAAAGTGTTGGGATTACAGGCGTGAGCCACTGCGCCTAGCCTCCTCCCCACTTTTTAAGTAGAGGAATCTCTCTCCATGGCCACCACTACCCCTAGCCTGTGGCAAGTGTTCTGTGGCTACCACCCATGTTCACTCAAGGCTCAAGGTCTCTTCAGTCAGCCTGTGAATGCTGCCAGTCCCGAGTCTCTCCCTTTAGTGTAGCTAGCTCCCTTCTGGCCCAGGAAAGGTCTGGAAATGCCCTCCAGGAGCCAAGGCCTGGAATTGAGGACTCCAGGAGCCCACTTGGTGCACTGGCCTACTGTGGCCAAGCTAGTACCTAAGCTGCAAGATGAAGTTTGTTTTATTCTTCCTTCTCCTTCCCTCCAGCAGAAGAATTCTCTCCCTATAGCCACCACAGCTGGAAGTGGTTCTGACCCAACGTGTGTTTAGAAATGTCATCCAGGAGCTACTGCCTGGAATGAGGGTCTCAGGACCCTGTCTGGTATCCTATTGTACTGTGGCTGAGCTGGTGCCCAAGCTGCAAGACAAAGTCTCCTTTACTCCTTACTCTTATTTCAAGCTGAGGGAAGGAGTCTCTTTCAGAGCTGCAAGCTGCACTGCCTGTGGTTGGGGGAGAGGTGGTGCAAACACTCCCTTCCCATTCCCAGCTGGTGTCTCACTAGGTCATGTGCCCCCCAAGTCCACTGGCTCTGAGCCCAGAAGAGCACCAGGACTTGCCCAGGAATTGCTGTCTTTGTGGCCTAGAGTATCTTTCAAGTTTATTTAGATCTCCAGAGCACTTTAACCTGCAGTGGGTGGGGGTCTTGCCAGAACTCGGATTCCAACTGCTAGGATGAATGATTTACCTGTGACTAGGGCTAGTCTAAACACTCCCTCCATGGTCGCAGGCTGAATTCTGCCCTGTGTTGCTTTCCACTGCCACAAGACAGCATTGAGTTCCAATGCAAAGTCCCACAATCACTGTGCTCTTCCTTCCCCAAGCACACAGATTCTGTCTCTGTGTCATGCAGCCACTGCCAGGGAATGGAGGAGGGGTGGTGTCAATAGTTCTGGACTGTCTTTCCTACTCTCTTCAGTGCCTCTTTCCTTAATATGATGTTAAAACCCAATACTGTGATTGCTTACCTGATTTTTGGTTCTAGTGAAACTGCTTTTTCGTTTGGATAGCTGTGCAGTTTGATGTTCCTGTAAGGTGGAAGGGCAATGAGCACTGGAGGCTTCTTTCTGCCATCTTGCTCCCAGGCAGGTTTATAATCCAGTCAGAGCAAGGTTCTGTCTCTTCCTTTTCATGCTTGATCTCTTCATCCTTTTTTGGTTTGGCTGGATCTGACTGTACTTGTATTTTAATACAGACTATCATAGGGGTATAAATAACAAATGAATAACAAAAAAATAACAAAATTTGGGTTTATTGAAAATGTTAAAGAGCACAAAAAGTCATTTTAATCTGTGTTTGAAACTAGAAGAACAAGGAAGTGATCTCCAAACTGCTTGGGGCAGATGGTGTAATGATAACAGATAACAGAGCTAGTAAATTCATATTTTGTTTTCACATTCAGCAACAAGGAAAGCGGTCTGCTGGCTGGAAGGGAAAAAACAAATAATACCTTGAATTAATTTTTGGGGGTGCTTTGGGTTTGGGGGACTTTTTTTTTTCACTTCTTCTCATTTATTTTTGCCCTGTGAGGTAGTCACAGTAGCTATCCCACTTTACTGGGGTGGAAATTGTGACTCAGCATTAAATGACTTGTTCACATTCTCAAACAATGTAAAGAGGGAGTTGACTGTAAGTCTACATAGATAAGTGGACAGTAAGACAAAGCTTGGCCACTTTAAATGAGAACACAGAACAAGTGCAAGTTATGCCAGGCTGCTGAGAAAACTGGAATGTTGGGCAAATAGTAGATGCTCAGAATATTCATTTTGAATGAGTGAATATGAAGTGAGGATTAATATCAGTAACTACTGAGATCTTTCAGAGACCAAGAGATGAATGAATAAGGGAAATGTCAATTAATTTTTCACAAAAGGGAAATAGATTCCATAATTCACAAATAAATCAGCTATTCTCAGATGGTGAACCCAGAAAGTCAAGAATGGATTTTTAAGCTAATGGTTCGTGACTGTTGACAAAGGAATGTGGTGGTTACTGGCAGTGAACATAGGTTCACAAGGAATGTCATGTTATGCTAGCTTAATTTATTTTACTGTTTTTGAAATAGAGCTACTTCAGAAGATGAGAGGATTGACTAGGATGACTTAATTTTCATAATATCATAAAAATTGCAACCACTGTTGAACGTTTATGCTAGGCTCTGTGTGCTTTATTTACCCCTCACAATAGTTCCAGTAGGTAAGTACTTAGTTTATCTCCCTTTTTAAAGATAAGAAACAGAGAATCAGTAAGATCAAGTAATTTACACAAATTACTTGTCAGTGAGTGGCTGAGTTGGAACTGAGGCTAAATTTGTCTGACTCAAAGCAGTTGATGGCAACTACTACACCATATTGTGTTGACACATAGCCAGGCTGATGAGATCTTTGAGGTTAAGTTAAACTATGAATATACAAATAGGGTCACAACACCTATAGATAGATTCACAACAGGTTGGAAACAAACCTAAACCACATTGATTAATACTTTGGTCTTAATTTGCTGGCATTTGAATTAATGATTTGGCTAAAGACATAGAAAACACACTTGTCACTTATACAGTTGACAAAAATCAAGAAGAAAAAGCCAATCCTATCACTACTATTAACTAATATTTGCATAATATTTCTCATATTAAATAATACTTTTGCCTAGCTTGTCATATTTGATTCTCACAACTATACAAAAGAGACTTATTGCTAGATCCCAACTCTTTTATTTTTACAGTGAGCAGAACTGAGGTTCAGGAAAATCAAGTGACTCAGTCAGAGTCATACAGTGAATAATCTGAGGACTTCTCTTTTCTGTCACATTGCAGTAGATATGGAGTCATGATTAGAAAAAGTATCAAGACATGCAGATGCAAGATCGAAACCAGTAAGATGAAATACGAAGGTGGTGAATGTAAAGTCTAACACTGAAGTAAAAATACGTTCATTTGAATGTTTAGTGGAAGCCAACATTTCATTATGATTACAAATAATGCTGACTTAATCTTGGGCTGGATTAATGGAAGCATAACATCTACATCACAATAAACAATACTCCCACTGAACATGGAAATGTTGAAAGCCTCCATGCAACCCATATTCTCTGGGCCCAGCGGTTAGTGAAAACTTGGACTAAGTAGAGAGTATCCAGAGGCAAATAACTATTGCATGGACCATGGGGTACATAGAGAGTGAAAGACAACAAGGAAATAAATAAAAATTCTAGTTTTCTTCCAAATTTTAAGAATGATCACATGGAAGAGAAAAAATATTTGTTCTGTGTTGATCTATGTCTAGTAGGTGTAAGTATCAGAAAGTCAGATTTTACTTTGAGATAAAAGACAATTCCAACAATTGAGCAGCTGCCCATGGAATGAGTCTTGTGAAGTTTTAATACCCCATCATGTAAAAAATTCTCTCAGAGGCTATTTGGTCTTTCTCTCTCTTAGAAGTGAGGTGAAAAGTAAAATTACAATGAGTTACCATGGCTTGTCCAATCTAATATTATGTAGTAGTTTAAAACCTTACTCCAAGAAGAAAAGGATCACTCCCATTTTGATTTTCACTTAGCTCCAAGCAGGCTGGAGTGTAGTAGATGCTAAAAAAATACTGAAATAAGTCTTCAAAAGGGAGAGGAAAGTACCAAGGGCTGGTAGTGAAATATCTCCTGGCACACATCATGCCTGGCACAATTAACACTTCCCAGACCATTCTGCAGTGAGAGGCAGCAATGAGAGGTTCTAGTCTAGAGCATCTGCCCTCACCATGCTCTTCGCTCAGACCACGCTACGCTTCCACTTGGATTTTCATGAGGTCCAGCCTCTGGCTTTATTCAGGTCTGCTCAAAAGGCACTTCATCAGAGAGGATCTTAAGTAGCAACCCCTTAAACTGTGTCACTGCTCTAGTACATTCGGGCATTTTTCATTGCCTCTGAAACACACAGAAATACACACATACATACAATGTCTCCTGACATTTGAATGTAAGTTTTTTGGCAGCAGAGAATTTTGTTTGTTCCTGCGTGTTATGATTTGAATTGCGTTCCCCTGAAATTCATATGTTGAGGTCATAATCCTCAATACCTTAGAACAGGGGTCCCCAACTCCCAGGCCACGGACCAGTACCAGTCTGTGGCCTGTTAGGAACCAGGACGCACATAAGGAGCTGAGCAGCAGGTAGGCGAATGAGGGAAGTTTCATCTGTATTTACAGCCACTCCCCATCACTCACATTATGGCCTGAGCTCTGCCTCCTGTCAGATCAGTGGTGGCATTAGATTGTCGTCATAGGAGTGCAAATCCTACTAGGCCTGAGAGGGTTCTAGGCTGTGTGTTCCTCATGATAATGTAATGCCTGATGATCTATCACTGTCTCCCATCACTCCTAAAGAGAACTGTCTAGTTTTCCTCCAGGAAAACAAGCCCAGGGCTCCCACTGATTCTACATTTCGGTGAGTTGTATAATTATTTCATTATATATTGCAATGTAATAATAATAGAAATAAAGTGCACAGTAAATGTAATGCGCCTGAATTATCTCGAAACCACCCCCTACCCACCCCAAGTCCGTGGAAAAGTTGTCTTCCCTGAAACAGGTCCCTGGTGCCAAAAAGGTTGGGGACCGCTGCCTTAGAACATGACCTTATTTGGAAATATGGTCATTGCAGATGTAATTGGCTACGATGTGGTCATACTGCAATAGGATTTAGCCCCTAGTCCAATAAAACTGGTGTTCTTATAAAAGGGGAAATGTGGACACAAAGACAGGCACAGGGGAAATTCCATGTGAAGATGAAGGCAGAGATTGGGGCCATGCTTTCCTATGGACCAAGGCATGTGAAAGATTGCCAGCAAACCACCAGAATCTAGGAGAAAGGCATAGAACAGATTCTTGCTCACAGCGTTCAGAAGGAACCAACCCTAGGAAACCTTGATCTCAGATTTTCAACTTCCAGAACGGTGAGAAAACCAGTTTCTGTTGTTCAAGTCACCCGGTTTGTGGTATTTTGTTAACATTAGCCCTAGTAAACAAATATTTTGTTTATCCCTGTATCTACAACTGTGACTAAATAGAGCAGACATTCAATAAATAGATTTTTTTTTTGAGTGAATGTTGAATGAATGAATGAATACATGGAAGAATACATGAATACATGTTACCTCAGGAAAGCCATATTTTTTTTATAGTCCTCAGTGTTGTCATTTGTGAAATGACATTCACTACCATCTAGAAGATTTATCTAGTTCTCATCTATTCTGCTACATTCATAAAAAAGGACTCAATGACAGAAAAATTAATCATATATTAGAAGTTATCAAGGAAGCTTATTTAATCTGAATCTCTGCTAAAAAATACAGACAGATATGGGTTTTAGGGATGGCTGGAATTTTAATTTGACTTGAGGCAAATATCTGAAATGAATAATTTCCTGAGATGGCTTTTACATTTTAATCCTGTGTTTCTCCTTGATGAGTTTATCTATTTATGGAAATCAGGTCGATGAGACCATGTGAGTTATAGGCAATAAGGTTTCACTGCACTCCAGGCTCAACTTAGGCATCGGAGTACAATCTTCCTCAATGAGGAAACAGAGCGACAAAGAAACGACATAGGAGTCAAATCAGAGTGGAATGCTGAAAATTGACTTCCTGGTTGGGAAGTTTGGGTGCACCATTACCTGAGTTGATATTAGGTTTATCCATGTGTCCCCAAATAATGGCCATTGATAAAGGACCTGGGGTAAGAGACACTGAACAGCATTGCAGAGACTTACTTATCTGGATGTAACTAGATTCATTAGCCAGGATTCTATTTGGAAAACCCCAGTCAGTCATAGTGAGCTTAATTTTCAGTACTTTAAGACTGGCCTGGGTGGGCCGGGCGCGGTGGCTCACACCTGTAATCCCAGCACTTTGGGAGGCCGAGGCGGGCAGATCATGAGGTCAGGAGATAGAGACCATCCTGGCTAACACAGTGAAACCCCGTCTCTACTAAAAACACAAAAAAATTAGCTGGGCGAGGTGGTGGGCGCCTGTAGTCCCAGCTACTCGGGAGGCTGAGGCAGGAGAATGGTGTGAACCTGGGAGACGGAGGTTGCAGTGAGCCGAGATTGAGCCACTGCACTCCAGCCTGGGTGACAGTGACAGACTCCGTCTCAAAAAAAAAAAAAAAAAAAAAAAAGAAAAAGACTGGACTAGGTGAGTTCTCCAGGACTGATGTCCAGAGATGAGTTTTCAGAAACCGAGGCCACCTTATAGATCTCTGATTCCATTTCCCTTTCTGAGTCCTTTACCTTCCTATGCACTAGCAGATTCATTTTTGCAGTCTCCTGCCATTTAAAGCCTTTGACTTCTCCTGCCTGACACTTTTCCAAGTACTCTATTGTTGAAAGTTAACATCCTTCACTTGGCTCTTCTCCTTCTGCTCTTCCTAACTTCACATTTACTGAGATGGATCTTCACTCCTGTCAAATAAATTGATACCTCAGTGTGTAAAACTCAAAGATTCCCAGGGGATCGGCGAGAAGAGCACAGAATTTACATATCCGGAGGAGTTAGATTCATCTCCCATTGGTGCTCTGCTGGGCCCAGTGGGGAAGTCATTCTGAGCTGCAATTCTGGTGCTTTTGCCTTCACGGGGTCCCTGTTTTTTCCTTTTAAGCTTTTATTTTAAGTTCAGGGGTACATGTGCAGGTTTGTTAGATAAGTAAACTCATGTCAAAGGGATTCGTTGTACAGATTATTCTATCACCCAAGTACTAAGCCTAGTACCCACTAGTTGTTTTTCCTGATCCTCTCTTTCCTTCCATTCTCCACCCTTTGTTAGGCCCCATTGTCTGTTGCTCCCCTCTATGAGGCCATGAGTTCTCATCATTTAGGTCCTGCTTATAAGTAAGAACAGGCAATATTTGATTTTCTGTTCCTGCATTAGTTTGCTGTGGATAATGGCCTGTAGCTCCATCCATGTTCCTGCAAAGGATATGATCTTGTTCTTTTCTGTGGCTGCATAGTATTCCATGGTGTACAGGTACTATGTTTTCTTTATCCAGTCTACTGTTTATGGGCATTTAGGTTGACTCCATGTGTAGCTATTGTGAATACTGCTCCAATGAACACATGTGTGCATGTGTCTTTATAATAGAATAATTAATATTCCTTTGAATATATACCCAGTAATGGGATTGCTGGGTGAATGGCAATTCTGTTTTTAGGTCTTTGAGGAATCGCCACATTGCTTTCCTGTTGAGCTAGTTTGCACTCACACCAACAGCATATAAGCATTCTTTTTTCTCTGAAATCTCACCAGCATCTGTTATTTTTTTGGCTTTTTAATAATTGGCTTCACCAAGTCTTAAGTTCCTCTTGGTATCCAACTTAGCTCAAGTCCGGGAAGCCCATTAAAGTGCTAAATATACCAAATCAAAATCAACAAAGAGCAGAGAATGTCTCTTACTTTCCCATCTTCTATGGTCTGAATGTTGGTTTATCCTCCCTCACCTCCCCAGTTTATGTGTTGAAATCTAATACCCAATGTGATAGTATTAAGTGATGGGGACTTCGGGAAATGATCAATGCAAGAGGCTTCTACCCTCATGAATGGGATTACTGCTCCTATAAAAGAGGTTCCAGTGAGCTCCCTTGCCCCACTTTTACCATGGAGGGCACAGCCACAAGGTACACTCTATAAAGCAGGGAGCCTTCGCTAGACACTGAATCTGCTGGTGCCTTGATTTTGAAATTCCCAGCATCCGGAGCAGCAAGAAATACATTTCTGTTGTTTATAAATTACCAAGCTTAAAGTGTTTTGTTATAGCAGCCCGGATGGACTAAGATGCCACCTCGACTTCAGTTTTGCAAATGGGTCAGTAAAAATAGTGTCCTTGTTGTGGGCAAGGGTGTAAATTAGTACAGTGAAGACTCAGACGGAAAACAAATCCTCGGAACAGAGGCAATTTATTTTCAAATCTTTGGATTATAGTAAGCAGTTAGAAGAAATCTTAAATGTCAACTAATTAAACTCACTTATTTTGCAGATTAGGAAACAGGGTGCTCTGAGTAAGACATCTCCTGACTTGCAGACCCTATACTTTTCATGTAGTTCTGTGTTTATGTCTTTAGGATTTTAAAAGGGTTGTTCTTCTTTGCATTATCTCTGCCCAAACCAGGGCAAAAAAGTTTATAAAGTAAGAGGATGGGTGAATAAACCAAGACTATAAAGTTAGCAAAGGAAAAGAACTCAGACAGGAGACCAAGAGACCATGTCCCCGGGTTCCTAATTCAGTGCTCTGTGATTCAGTTGAGCATTAAAGCAAACTAAGGCTGCATGAGAATTAAAATTTGTGGTCCCTAGACTCTTACGTAAAATAGGCTGCTGTCTTATTCTCTGTAGTCCAATGGTATCAGTCTCTACAGTAATGATTCTAATTTCCTTTAGACAGTGGAGTAATTGTCCCCACTTGAGAGTCTGAAAACTTTAGGGGATCTTCTTCTCAAAAAATTGTGTACACACACAATTTACAAGTCCAGGTGAATCACATAACACCTCAATATGAGGGCAAGACCCTAGGCTATGAATGAATGTTCTAAATACTAATGCCAGCTGTGTTTGTTTATTGAGTGTTTGCTATGTTCCAGGCATTATTCTGAAGACTTTACATGTGCTACATCATTTAATTTCTACAATGTCACTTAAAGTAGGTACTATTATCGTTTCTATTTATTACTATTATTATTTTTTGAGACAGAATTTTGCTCCTGTTGCCCAGGCTGGAGTGCAATGGCGCGATCTCGGTTCAGCACAACCTCGGCCTCCCAGACTCAAGCGATTCTCCTGCCTCAGCCTCCCTAGTAGCTGGGATTACAGGCATGCGCCACCATGCCCGGCTAATTTTTGTATTTTTAGTACAGACAGGGTTTCTTTATGTTGGTCAGACTGGTCTCGAACTCCCTACCTCAGGTGATCCACCTGCCTCGGCCTCCCAAAGTGTTGGAATTACAGGCATGAGCCACCGCTTCTGGCCTATTATCTCTATTTTACTGAGAAAACAGATTTAGAGTGCATCTCTTTATTTAACACTATTTCTTAAATACTGACTGACGTCAGGCAAGATGCTAGGTGCTGAGTATACAGTGGTGCACAAAAATGGACACATTTTCTTTCTTCAAGCTTGGAATCCAGTGATTGCCTGTATACACAGAAACATGCCATGAAGGAAACGAACATGGGTTGGGGGAGTGTGTCAGGCAGTGATAATAATGTGGACCCATGGAGTTTTGGAAAGATCTGAAGAAGGAAGTTGTGCCTGGACCACTGTGCAAAATGGGTGCAAGAGCTATATATGAGGTGAGAGGTGAGAGGTGAGAGGTGTCTGACTGTGTGTGGGAGTTAAATCATGTGCTAGAGGTTAACTTCAAAGGAAAGAGACTGAGCTCAAACCAAGTTCATCTGCCCCCAAGGTCAGACCCTGCCCAATTGTCACCACAGTTCAGTTCCTCTGACTATAATGACTCCTAGTGACATATAATATATAATATCTCATGCTGGTGTCCTTCATGCCCTTGGGAAATACACCTCCCTAAAGTGCCCAATTTGTGGTGAAGGACAAAGTTTTAGAATTTTCAATCTGTCGTGCTGTGTTTCTATACTTCAACCTGTCACCCTCTCCCCGAATCCTTGTTGCCAAGCCTGCTCCCTAAGCCTGGGAGTGTTCTTGGTGGAAGCACAGAGCATTCTGTGTAACCACCGATTCATACCGGTTCACTATAGAGGAATTATGCATCTGTACTGACGGCTTTGGTGAAAAATAATGTCTCTGATCTCTATGTCTAAAAACTTACCTGCAAGCTTTTACTATTACCCTCCCTCATATTTGCAGAGCTCTGTCCCAAACAATTGAGCCTGTATTTCTTCTTTCTAGAGCAGCAGCTTGCTGATGCATGTGATTGCCACGTCTGGGGTTGGACCCCTGCCCAGGAGTGGCAAGGATAGGTACCCAGGCCACATATGACTGTCGTGCAGCTGATGTACTTGGCTTGCTACCACCGGTGAGTGTGCTGCACACCACAAACAGAAACACAGTGCTAATTTCAAGGTCTATTAGAATCACAAGGCAGTAGAAATAATGGTTGAGAGACAGAAAGGGTCACAATTGGCAGATTAAGAAGTCCTATTCCAAAAGTTTCTGGGAGATGTCGACAAACAATGGGAAATAAATAGATACACTTTCCGCTAATAAAAATGTACTCGACAGTGTGCTTTTGAAAGAGCACAGTGAGGGACTGAAGTGGACAATATGTGACCATGGTTTTTACCCTACACCATGCAGAACTGCTGATGGGGTCAGGCGGAGAACAAGCATCTGTGCGTTCATGTAAAAGCTATCGGAATGCAGTGTTCCCAACAAATACATTAATAACTTTCAACAACCTTCACTTCTGGACATGATGTAATTAATTTTTGAATCAGGGAAGCAAGATGGTCTGTGGTCTGATATTTTCATTTGAAAGCAAGTGGGAAGACAAAAGCAAACAGACTTTTTGGCTATGAGAAAATGAGTGACCTTCCAAGTAAGGAATTCAAACTGGAGCTTTCAACTTCGGAGAGGAATGAGGCTGGAGAACCTTTTTGTAGCAGAAATGGAAGGTGGAGAAATGGTTGGGGGTTACAGTGCCTTCCACTGCCCTCTGAGTAGCCACGCCTTTCCCCACTTCGCGGGGCTCCGATGTCCCTGAACTACTATTTAACAGGAAAACATTATTGCTAACAGGTTTTATATTTTTTTAAACAGAGGGCTGGCATGCCAGCACATGCTTGAATGCTCTCACAGTTACATATAAACTTTAAAAAGAGGCCCCCTTTTCCCCGAGCCTGACTCATACTCCATGCATCATATAACCAGGCTTTGGAAAAGCTCTGAAAAATGCACATGGCAATTGGATCTATTTTGCCCGATCGTGGGAGTGATAAAAACAGGTGATGTAGTAGGTCGTGGGAATGTAAAGCTGGGGGTACAGGGTGGGGAAGGGAAGGGTCATGAGGGGTAATAGGAAAGTTGTTCATACTTTTTAATGGTCTTTATGACATTTAGGACAACAGAATCATTGCATTTTAAAGACAGAAGAGGCCCTGGAAGCCTGCAATGACAATTTAGAGCTATTAAGCCAGTGCAAAATCACACAGCCAACCTCTGAACAACCCAGGCTGTATTTTGGACCCCCAAACCCACCAGAGAATCCAATAAGGGCTACAGACCATTTGTCTTGAAAAACAAAACTGTATATAATATTTTCTATAGAGTTTCAAAGGATTTATCTACTCCTTAAGTTAGTCCTTGAAACTGAGCGTCTGATGAATTTTCTGTTATACTAGTAGTATAGGATCTTGATTGAGCATGTAGATAATGTTCAGACAAAGGTTTAAATTCCTCCTCCTTGTCACCTACTTGCTGTTTGAGCCCAAGTAAGCATGTAATGTTTTTAAGCCTCTGATATATGAAATAGATATAATAATAGCACCGACTCATAGGTTATCATGCAGATTAAATGTGATAATGGGTTTAAAGAAGTTAGGTTGGGCCTGGTGCCGTGGCTCATGCCTGTAATCCCAGCACTTTGGGAGGCCGAGCCAGGCAGATCACGAGGTCAGGAGTTCAAGACCAGCCTGGCCAACATAGTGAAACCCCGTGTCTACTAAAAATACAAAAATTAGCCAGACATGGTGGCGTGTACCTGTAGTCCCAGCTACTCGGGAGGCTGAGGCAGGATTACTTGAACCGGGAGGTGGAGGTTGCAGTGAGCTAAGATGTGCCATTGCACTCCAGCCTGGGTGACAGAGTTAGACTTCGTCTCAAATAATAATAATAATAATAATAAATAGAAAAATAAATAAAAAGAAGTTAGGTTACCATGGAGCCTAGCACATGGGAAGGACACCATGTTGTTGTTGTTGATGCTACTTTCTCTACTGGCTTCATGGCCTCCTTGGTTAGCTGTTGGTGGGCTGCTCCAGACCCAGGCCTCCTGAACTTCTTCCTAGTCCTTTGCCTTTTGCTTGCTTCCAGCCTAAATTTATTTACTTCCTGGACATTCTCCTTTCCTTAAGGGTCTCTCCATCTCACCACATAAAAGGCAGCCTATGATAAAATGTCCTGATAAATTTGTTGTTCAGAAATCCATTAGAAGGAAGTGCTGGGAAAATAAGATTGCTTGAGAGAAGGGCGGGCCTCTGAAGTGCTTCCTCACTGTGGGGAGATCAAAGAGTAGAACAAGTGGAAATACCAGGTCTGCAAGAATGGTATTGAGCCCATATTATTATTTCATCTTCCCTCTACAGCAGGAGTAAAAAGGCTTGGTTTTTCTACATTCTTTATTTTTAAAAAATCTAGACTTTCAGTTGTTTGGAATACTTGTTGTTATTATTATTATTATCATTTGAGACAGGGTCACACAGGTTGGAGTGCAGTGGCGTGATCTCAGCTCATTGCAACGTCCATCTCCCAAGTTCAAGCGATTGTCCTGCCTCAGCCTCCTGAGTAGCTGGGATTACAGGTGTGAGCCACTGAGCTCAGGAATAGCCACCACGCTGGTCAGGTTGGTCTCGAACTCCTGGCTTCAAGTGATCCGCCTGTCCTGGCCTTCCAAAGTGTTGGGATTACAGGCGTGAGCCACTGCACCTGGCCTACTTTTAACATTAATGTTTCTCTGGTTAATGTGGTGTTTAAACCTTGCAATTTCCTACTAGTCTGCCTCCATGCACCCAACTTCCTTTGGATCTGTGTTGAGAAACAGAAAGATAGACACAGGAGGAGTAGCAGGGATGTTAGAATACTGAGCAGAGAGGAACCTGCTCCCACCACACTCCTTCTGGTTCAAATTGTCCATTTTTTCTAGTGTTGGAAGTTCTCATGGGGACAGTGCAGGATGAATTATTTGAAGTTTAGGAAACTGAGTCTCCAAAGACAGTTTAGTGCAAGCCTCTGAGCTTCTCTTCTACCAGGCAGAGGTAAATAGGAAGACTGATAAGATCTCTTGGTTTTTGTGTGTGTGTGTGCCAATTCAACTCCCACCCACTTATACTTGAAAGTAGGACTTCAAGGTACTTTACCACAGAAACCAGAAAGCAACCTTTAAATAGTTCCGGAACAGCAAAATCTGCATTCTCATTAGGCTAACTACTGAGTTTAACTTCACCCACACAAGAGTTACATGACTAGAGCCAGGAGAACCAGACTTTGGCTTTCTGACATTTTAACAGTAGAGACAGTCACTGCTTTCTGCGTTCTCCTTTCCCCACTGCCTGGGTAGAAAAAAAAAAGTGAAGAAGTATTAGTGATGATGTTAGTGACCAAATCTTTCTCTTGAAGTAGGGATAGTGGTGACGTGACAGTTCCCCCAAAAGGCTGCAAACTGAGGGGGCATAAAATGAGGCTGCTTTGCAGTTGGAGGCAACCAGTTTTAGTGAGGGGTCATTCTGTCATTCTGTTTCTATTCTTAGACAGATTTGGGTGCAAAGCTCTTCTTTATCATATTCTAGCTATAGGGCCTGGGAAAATTACATCTAACGTTTTCTTTTTTGACATGGAGTCTCGCTCTGTCGCCCAGGCTGGAGTGCAGTGGCGCAATCTCCGCTCACTGCAAGCTCCACCTCCCGGGTTCACGCCATTCTCCTGCCTCAGCCTCCCGAGTAGCTGGGACTACAGGCACCCGCCACAACGCCCGGCTAATTTTTTGTATTTTTAGTAGAGAGGGGGTTTCACCATGTTAGCCAGGATGGTCTCAATCTCCTGACCTTGTGATCAGCCCGCCTCGGCCTCCCAAAGTGCTGGGATTACAGGCGTGAGCCACCGCGCTCGGTCAATTACATCTAACTTTGTGTCCTCTGTTTCTTTGTCTGTAACTGGAGACATAGAACCTTTGACTGAACCAGTCCGTATACAATGTCTGGCACCTAGCACCCCTTTCCTCATCTTGGGACAGGCAGCATCATCTTGCATAGCGATTAACTGCACTGGAGGATGAGAATATGATATTTGGATAAAAACTTAATGTCCAGAGACAGTGGAGACAGCAGGTTTGGGAGGTGGAGATTGTATATTTTGGGGGATGGTGTTCATAGTCCTTGAAGATAATGAACTTTTACTCTAACTTGTTAGAAATATGCTAGAGCTTTTCTTCTCTCCTTTTTTAAACTGTCTCATAAGAGTGAGTGTGTGTAAAGAAATCAATTAAGCTGGTGCAGCACCAGCTCATCACCTCTGTCATCCAGCTGACTTGCCGACAGAGTCTCATCAATTTCTTAGTAATGTCAGCATGTTATCCTGGAAAGAAAACTGAACGGGGTGTCACAAGGAGAAGCATCAATTCCACAAATTTGCATTAACACCTACTCTGTTCCAGCCACTGGGCTGCATGCACTAGAGACAAAGATGAGAAATCCAAGATCACACTGCAGAGTGAGCCTCGTACAGTATTTCTCAAGCAGTGTGAGCCTCGTACAGTATTACTCAAGCAGTGTGAGCCTCGTACAGTATTTCTCAAGCAGTGTGAGCCTCGTACAGTATTTCTCAAGCAGTGTGAGCCTCGTACAGTATTTCTCAAGCAGTGTGAGCCTCGTACAGTATTTCTCAAGCAGTGTGAGCCTCGTACAGTATTTCTCAAGCAGTGTGACCCTCGTACAGTATTTCTCAAGCAGTGTGAGCCTCGTACAGTATTTCTCAAGCAGTGTGAGCCTCGTACAGTATTTCTCAAGCAGTGTGAGCCTCGTACAGTATTTCTCAATTGGAGAATTCCAAAAATTCTCAGGGATTGCAAGTTCCAGAAGTCTATTTTTTTGCTTTTGTTTCAATAATATATATACATATATGTGTGTATATATGTGTGTGTATATGTGTGTGTTTTTGTGTGTGTGTGTGTGTGTATATATATATATTTATTTATTTTTGTTTTTTTTCATCTTCATTCTGTCGCCCAGGCTGGAGTGCAGTGGCGTGATCTCGGCTCATTGCAACCTCTGCCTCTGGAGTTCAAATGATTCTCTTGTCTCAGCCTCCTGAGTTGCTGGGATTACAGGCAAGCACTACCACGCTCAGCTAATTTTTGTGTTTTTAGTAGAGACAGGGTTTTGCCATATTGGCCAGGCTGGTCTCGAACTCCGGAATTCAGGTGATCCACTCGCCCCTGCCTCCCAGTGTTGGGATTTCAGGCGTGAACCACCACGCCTGGCGCAATAATATATTTTGAATGGTCATTTTACTAGTTATAAAGGAAAAATTTTGTAGAGCAATAACTCATATCTGAAAGATAGCATCAACAATTAAAGGTTAAATTTCATAACCTGATGTGTAGGAATATGCCTACATATTCTTAGACTCTTCAGGAGATTTCCTTTCTTTCAAGATCCATATATTACCAAGTTGAAAAACATAGTATAAGGGATCTGAATTTTTGTCTTCTTTAACCCCTAACTTGGTGTGTGGTCTTAGCCAGTACACTCATTTAAACCCACTGGGCCTCAGAGTCTTGCTCTAAAATAAGGTACCTGGACCAGATGAGTTCTGAAACTCTTCTAGCTTTAGTAGTCTACACCTCTATGACTTTTCCTCTAATTGGAATTGTAAACTGCATTTCTTTTTAATTTCTGGTTGAAAAGAGAGAGCACTGGCTAGACATCAGATCTGTTCTTATTTTTCCTTTAGAAGTGATTGCTCAGAAAAGCTGATGAAATCATTCTCCTTCTTTGCGTCTTAGGCTTTTTATCTGAGATATCGGAATGTTAACAACAACAACAACAACAAAACCAAAGGTAAAAATAAGTGCGAATGTAAGTTTGAAAAGTTTTGGCATACAGCAGAAATTTTATCACAAAGATGAGCCCTGCAGTGAAAGGGAAAATTAATATCTCTAGGTTAATTAGTCAGGAATACAGGTATACTGTGCAACAAACAGCTCCAAAGATTCATTGCACAGGTGATTGCAGGTTGGCAGGGCTCTGCTCATCACAGTGGGCAAAGGACCAGGCTGCTGGGAACTCCATCTAGACTCATAGTTTCGATATCCCTGGAGGAGGGAAAAGAGGATACTGTAAACTGCACGTTGTCTCAGAATCACATTTCATTGGCTAATGCAGGTTACGTGATTATGACTAAGTTCACAGGGGTTGGGGTGAGGTGCAGAATAGCAATTCTACTTGAGAC
Organism: Macaca fascicularis; assembly: GCF_037993035.2. Classification (NCBI taxonomy): domain Eukaryota; kingdom Metazoa; phylum Chordata; class Mammalia; order Primates; family Cercopithecidae; genus Macaca; species Macaca fascicularis. The sequence continues at coordinate 43,648,970 of NC_088378.1, forward strand.
AAAGATGAGAATATCTTGAATATTTGTGACACTGGTTCTTCACAAACATACCATTATTAGCATGCTCATTTTAAAATTTGGAGGCTAAAATCCAAATTATAATTCCAGGTAGTGATCATTCTAAAATGCAAAACAATGAACACACTCAAGTTGATTTTGGATTTGACCATACACGTTTCTCAGAAGAGGGAGCTTTCCTGTGAGTTACCCATGATAGAAGAACTGGCAGGTAAGAATTCTTGGCAGTGAGAATGCACAAAAGGAATGAAGCAAAGTTAACTAGGGTTACAGGTCAGGGAGCATGCAAGAACACGGGTAGAGTTGTGATCAAAGGAACAAGTGGCTTATGACAGAACTTCTTTACTAAGGACTCTGAAGTCAAATTCATATTTGTGTTTAATATAGAGTATCCTATATGCGTCAACGGGTATGGAATGAAAGAAATGTATTCAGATATGAAGAGATGGGAGAAATAAGAAGGTCTGTAGAGAAAGTACAGTGAATATTTGAATTTTTATGTTGGGTCATATAAATTGATTTTGCTAGTGGCATACCTTAACATTTACTACTTACTGAGACTGTCACTATGCAGTTCACTTTAACCCAGCAGAACAAATGAAAAGTCTTTTTTTTGGGGGAGATGGAGTCTTGCTCTGTCGCCAGGCTGGAGTGCAGTGGCATGATCTTGACTCACTGCAACCTCCGCCTCCCGGGTTCAAGTGATTCCCCTACCTCAGCCTCCCGAGTAGCTGGGATTACAGGTGCGCACCACCATGCCCCACTAATTTTTTGCATTTTAGTAGAGATGGGGTTTCACCATGTTGGCCAGGATGGTCTCCATCTACTGACCTTGGGATCCGCCTGCCTTGGCCTTCCAAAGTGCTGGGATTACGGGCATGAGCCACCGAGCCCAACCAACAAATGAAAATTCTACGAGAGAGATAGTTTAATTAAAACATGTAATTAGTTGATTACCTGCTTCATAGAAGTAACAACAACTTTGCCTTAATGTGGCATTCTGTTATTAGTCTGAGAGGTGAAGGGTCCTAAATAGAGTGGCTTTATTGACTATTTGAGTACAATGCTCTTAGAATGACATCATGACTTAGGGTAAAATAGTATTAATTTCTAATCGTCAAAACCATATATTCAGATATAAGCATAAAAACATATTCAAAATGCCAAGTATAATTTCAAAATATATACGCAGTTGACCCTTGAACGTTGTGGAACTTAGGGGTGGTGATCTCTCCTACACCAAAAAATCCATGTATAATTTCTGACTGCCCCACATCTTAACTACTAATAGCCTACTGTTGACCGGAAGCCATACTGACCACATACACAGTCCATTAACACATATTTTGTATGTTATTTGTATTATATACTGTATTATTAAAGTAACTTAAGCTAGGGAAAATAAAATGTTATTAAGAAAATCATAAGGAAGAGACAATGTATTTACTATTTATTGAGTGGAAGTGGCTCATCATAAAGGCCTTCATCCTCATCATCTTCACATTGAGTAGGCTGAAGAGGAGGAAGTACTGAGGTTGATTTTGTTGTCTCAGAGGTGGCAGAGGCAGAAGAGGTGGAAGGGGAGGCGGGACACTCAGTGTAACTTTTATTGAAAAAATCCACACAGTTCAAATTCATGTTGTTCAAGGGTTCAGGGGTCAAATATGTACGTGTATATATTTGCTGTTCAGTGCTGGCTGACTGGTGATGTTTGAATTTATCTCCACTTTAAAATATTTTTTTGGCCAGGTGCAGTGGCTGACGCCTGTAATCCCAGCACTTCGGGAGGCTGAGGTGGGCAGATCACAAGGTCAGGAGTTCGAGACCACACTGGCCAATATGGTAAAACCCTGTCTCTACTAAAAATACAAAAATTTGTCTGGCGTGGTGGTGCAGGCCTGTAGTCCCAGCTACTTGGGGGGCTGAGGCAGAAGAATCACTTGAACCCAGAGGTGGAGGTTGCAGTGAGCCGAGATTACACCACTGCACTCCGGCCTGGGCAACAGAGCAAGATTCCATCTCAAAAAATAAATAAATAAAACAAAATATGTTTTTCCCTATTGTCCTTTATATTGTATGTCTAGGGAGAGAATTGGCTAGCCCACAAATAAAGGAGAAAGGAGGAGAAAAATTCCTTATTTGTGATATGTGATATAAATCTTCTGAAATTCATGATTTTGGGGCAGCACGATTTAGAACAAAAAGAAAACCTGATATTAAAAAAAATAATATAGTGATGCTTAAATCTGTAACAGATATTGGGAATACAGGTGAAAATGAACTTTGTGTGCAGAAAGAGCACCTCAAAAGATCTTACTCACAAGTCCATGCACACTATTTGACATCCTGTGTCATTTCGTAAATCACTTTCATGCTTGAGAAATGCAGTATATACATAAATAATATTGATGCGGATAGCAACAATAGTAAGTTCCTGGCCTTGTCTGCACTCATGTGTCTCTGTTGCAAAGGCTGTTATGGGATTCCATAGCACTAAAGAACTGGAATTAATGATTGGAAAAAATGTTCTCCAGCTGTTTGCCTAAGATAAGTATGGCCTTAGACTTCAGGTTCTACTTCTGCCCATCTCATGGACCATAAGTAGTGAAAAGCCAACCAAAATATAGTTAGTATATTAATTATGATCAAACTGAGCTAATGACACCCTGGGATGGTAGGGAAGAAAGTCAGGAGAAGTAAAAGAAAGCACTGTAATTATAGGAGAAAGGTCTTCAGTTATTCTTGCCCTTTTGCTTGCTACCACCAAATTCTAATCCTGGGGGCTTATAATTATTTTATGAGCCTGAAGTAAGTCATGTTGCTTGCAATCCTTATAGCCATATCTTAATGGAAAAGTATTCACATGTTTGATACACCCATAATTTTTAGAGAGAATGATATTTTCAAGAACAGGGATGAAAAACTTGGGGAGCCACACAATTCTTGCTTGGTGTGTGTCTGTGCATATGTGTGTGCAATGCACATGTGTTCATAGCCACCATATTGACAAACAGCAAAGATGTGAAAGGACTGAGTGACTCTAGGTCATGGAACTGGAAGTGCCAGGGCGACGGCTGAGGGATGAGCCTTTCTGTCCTGAAGCTTGAGAGGGGCTATGGTTGTTGCTTAGCAAGTTCTAGACAAGAATTCAGGTTATTATATAACTTGTTTTCAGAACATTCTAGTGTGATAGGAATGTTGCAGCTATTCTTGGCCCCTCTTGCCAGGGAAGCACTCTAGCACTTGTGGGTTTGATATCCAGGGTGGTGGGACAGGCTTATCAGGTTGGCCAAGCTTGTAGATCCTGTTGTGCATAGAATATCTTCTTCTCTCTCTACTTTTGTTGTTTACTTAACAAAAGACACTCCACCCTCGCTGCAAGTTTTGACACTCTCTCTGATACACTGTATGGCTACTGTACCTTGACTTTCAATTACATTAAATCCTATCATAATCATTTTCTTACAACAAATCCTCTTTAACACCCGTAAAGCTCAGCTCCCATGGGTGTAGGGTTATGCTGTCAAATATAAAAAAACCAGAAGAATCCTACTGGAATTGCAGTAGCTATTGCACACGCTTAAAAATAAAATCGGCATAAGAGCCCTCCCCACTTTGCATTCAATTCTGGTAGCAAAAAAGATAAAAGTTATTCAAGCCATTCAAATATGGCTTGACCTATAAACCAGTGGCCTTAATTCGGTGATTTTAAATCAATGTGATATCATGTTAAAATACTTTCTCTGGGAAAGGATTTCTTTTGGAAGTGAGTTCTGGAATTCCTAATTATTACCATTGTAATGATTAATGTAGAGCAGAATATTCTTCATTAATACCTAACAAAAACACATTGAATGGGAAGGTTTTCATTTGCTTTCTTTGTTTCTTTTGATGATCCTGCTTTATTGGTTGGACCATAAGCAAGTTTCAAAATTTAGGGAGTCATAGATGGTGTCACCTCTTCTGCCTGGATTATTTTTAGTCAACATGTATAAGTGTTGCTCAGAAGCCTGTTTTGTTGTTGTTGTTGCTGTTGTTGCTTTTTTGAGATGGAGTCTTGCTCTGTCGCGCAGGCTGGAGTGCAGTGGCGTGATCTCGGCTGACTGCAAGCTCTGTCTCCTGGGTTCACACTATTCTCCTGCCTCAGCCTCCAGAGTAGCTGGGACTATAGGCGCCCGCCACCACGCCTGACTAACTTTCTTGTATTTTTAGTAGAGATGGGGTTTCACTATGTTAGCCAGGATGGTCTTGATCTCCTGACCTCGTGATCCATCCGCCTCGGCCTCCCAAAGCGCTGGGATTACAGGCGTGAGCCACCGCGCCCTGCCAGAAGCCTGTTTTATTGTTCCATTTATTTAGGTTGTATTCCATGTGCTTTGCTGCTACTTTGGACTAACATCATTCTGAGGAACATTCTTAGGGTCAAAGGAGAGGAATGGGTATTTGAGGAATGTAACAGATTTTTGACAGCAGTGCCTTTTCAGTATTAGTCATGCCTGTTGATTGTTCAAACTGATACTCTGAGCTCTATCCTGAGCAATGATAGCCCTTTGTGGATTAGCTGGTGGGAGGATGTCCCTCCAGTTAATCAGATCTCACCACAACAAGCACTCTATTCCATCTTTAACCAAGAAGTTATCTCTACTTCTATTATTTTTCCACTGTATTAGGAAAATGATTTGCTTGACACTATGTATCAATCAGAATTTTAAAAATCTTCTTTCCTTTTGGAGTTGCTACCTCCAATTGGCAGGTTAGTAAAATCTTACCCATTCTGGCAATGAGGGTGTGCCACATTTTACTCACTTTTTTTTTTCAGGAACAAGAGTAAGATTACTGGTGACTCTAATCACCACATACAGCAGCCAGGTCTTTTGCTATGACCTGGGAGAGGGAGAGTTCTCCACTTTCATAATGTAGCTTTGGTACAGGCCCATCTTTCCAGCTGAAGGTAATGTGAGCTGGAACTGGTCACAGAGGCCCTGGCAGCTGGCTTAACCTGTTTATATAAAGACGGAACACAGCCACTGATTAAGAGAGCCACCTCCTATTGATTGGTTTTGGAGTGGAGCCCAGAATTTTCCATGGAGATAGCTTTTAAAAGTTAGGTCAGCATCTCAGTGAAAGATAAGGACACACAAGAAAGCCCTTGTGGGTTGCCCTGTCTTGAGAACCCTCACTGTTCAGCAAGGATCGGAATAGATATATGTGACCAATGAAATGCTTCTTACTAGGTTTATCTCCGTGAAAAGATCACTTTTCCCGGAGTGATCTTGTGGACTGAGGATTAAGTGGGTAAGCTTGAGCCAAGCTTAGCATTTAGCAACTTATGTATTTCCTTGGCTCTTCAATTCTGAAATCCCTCAGGGTGGACCGCTCAGTGATAAGATCAATTTGGTGTCAGGACATTTTATATGGGGGATGTTTTTAAAGGGTGGGTACAATGTTGTAAATAACGAAAGACTGCTGCTTCTAGATTTAAATCAGGGAATAAGGTTAAAAGGAGCAAAAGAGGGATGGGCAGGAAGGTGAGTGAGGGGGAAAAAAGACTTGATTAAAGAATTCCATGGAGAATCAGTAAAGAAACTACAGGGCTTCAATGGTCCCATGAATTTCTCCACCCTCATGACTGATCAAACATACTTGAAGGAATAGTGTTCCTACAAAACAGAGAAAAATGATCTCAGGCCATAATGCAACTTGTGAATGCAAAAGAATCTTTATACTGGATTGGAATTTGACCCTATAGTTTTGTTTACTTATAAGCAGAGACTGTTCCTTTATGAAGTTTTCTATCTGTGTGTTTAGAAATAAAGGTGTGTGGTAATGCCAAAACACTACTTGAATTGAAGTCTTTAGTAGCTGGAGCGTGTGCTACTAAAAGTGGTGACTGGAGGGTATTCCTGCCCTCTATTCTGCAACTTCCAGAGGTTAAAAAAAAGAACATCCCACTTTTATAAAAAGAGAAAAAAATCCTTTGCATAGATTATTATATAAATAAATCTTCTTAACAAGCACTACGGTTCTTTTCTTTTTTTTTTCAAAGCACAAAGAGTTATTGTGTGATTTATGTGAAAAGGTTATATAACTGTACTCTGTTACTTTAAATAGTGTTTTTTATTTAAACTGCCAACTTCTTCATCACCAGCAAAGAAAAAAAATGCATATTTGCTAAGCACAAAGGTAATTTTCAAGGACTGTAATTAGCTCATGATAACTCTATCTTTTGTGATGTCTTTCCTGCTGAACTAGAAAAGAGATGGACTTTTTTCATTGTTAAATCTAAACTGTGGCACCTGCAATGTGTCAGTTCTATGAGAACCAGGGAGGAAAAAAGTTTAAAGTATTACACTCGGTCAGGGGAAAAATACGGATGTAATAAAGTAACAGATATTGCAATTTTCATTTGGCTTCATCTTTTCTTTTTACAAACATGACAAGGCTCTATTTCCTCCTGTTTCTATTGCCCAGCTGATCCTTTACTTCCAAGATATTAAAAGATATATTTAAAAACCAAGCAGAATATATGATATGGAAAATGAAAACAATAATGAAATTATGATAAAATATGTAGAAAAAAGTCAGGAGTGTAAATCTTCATGTCTTTAACACAGGTAATAGGACAGAATGCTGGCAAGAGAAAGAAAAGCAAATGAAGCAAACATTGGAGGAAGAGAATGCTAATTAATTTAATTCATTCCAGGAAAATCCATCACTGAGAAAAATCTTATTTCCATGAAAAATTCTGTCTTTGGTGGAGGTCAGAGTATATGTGCACACTGGGTATGTGTGTACAGTGTCACCAAATATATTTATGTCATTGATTGAGACAACTTTATGGAGGCATTCAGGGGGTCAGAGTCAGAAAATTTTCCCCATGGTGAAGAGTACCACCAAAGAAAATCTGGAAGTTTCCTTCCTAGGAAAATAAGCTGTTGTAGGCAGTAGAAATTCCCTGAAGGTCACAACTGTACTACATTCTGGGATTTGGAGATGTGTTTCCTTCTGAGAAGTAAAACCTACCTTTGTAGACTGAGATCTGGGATTCTAGAGCTTGTTTTTCACAGTGTTGGACTATAACCACATGAACAACAGAAAAATCTATAAAGCACTTAAAGTCAAGGAACTGCAGTGTGGCAATGTTAGTTCTGGGTGCGTTTTCTGTGAAACTGTGAGAGTGTTATCACCTGTTTGGTCACCAGCCTGGTTGTCCAGGTGGCAGTTTGGCAAACAACCAGCATGAAAAACAACAACCTCTTGTAATGAATGGGCTGTGAAATATTTGAGCATAGTTGTTCTCAGATGTTATTGATCCTTTTCAGTTCAAACATTAGATTTCAATTTTCATTGAAATCATTAAAAACAACAGAAATGAGACTGAAAATGAACAAATATGCTTACAGTTGAGGCATCAGATATCTACTTCTGGCAATTCTGCACCGGGAGTAGGCAATTGATTTTTAAAGGGTGCCTTGCAACTGGCAGAGAGGAGCAAGACTATAGCTGACTGTTTCAATATATTATGGACAATGATGTCAATCAATATGTTTTGCAGCTAGAATTGAATTGTAAGTTTGATTGTTGTCTTTAAAAGTTAGGTGGGAATGTTAAACCTCTATCAGGTGAAGTCTTCGGCATTTAGGACCTCATTAAATCTTGCTGTCTGGAGGGTGTTACATACCCTGTTTAACAGATCAAATAAGAGAGGACTGAAAGTTAATTTCCTAGTCAGGAAGGAGGAAGTCAATTAAAAACTTACATTTGAAGAATGATCAATTTCACTTCAATTACCCAAAGGAAGTGTTTTGAAATGTGTATTTAAACTAAGAAATAGAGTATATATCAAAGGGAAAAAAATTTAAACTGAAAGGAAAGGCCAAAATTAGCAGCAATGGTATATACAATAACAGGTGCAGCCTTTTCTAGGTTCACAGTTACCCTCTCTGACTTCAGCATGTGACAGGAGAATCTCTTCAAACAGGAGCTACTTTCTCTGAGACTTAAAGGCTATCTTAGGCTTCTAGCAAAGGTTGATGAGTAATATAAATTCTTCCATGTGCTCAACATGAGGATCAGGCTAAAATTAACCCCACTTATAGACAGAAGGTAGCCAAGATGACACTATTATCCATTGTGCTGAAAAAGAAATGCTTCTCTGTAAATCTAGAGGAAAAATGCCGAGACAAAAAGTCCTTTAAATGAATTGTATGCCTGGTTTTATACAAGCTAGGTCATTTAGAGAGACACCGCTCTATTTCTGTTCTCTTCTACGGACTACATTTAAACCTTAAACAATTAGCCCTCTTTACGTTTTTTTAAAAAGTCACCTGCTATAGAAACTCCAGCATTTTGTATTTTTAGATGCTAGGGTCAGGGCCAGTGCAAAAATGATGACATTTTCTGCCCTTATAAGCAATTCTTTTTTACTTTAGCAGGACACAAGGAAGTGGGTACTGAACAAGTTACCACATTCTGTGTTAACCCCTTAGGGTAAGAAGCACAAAGCACAAATACAAGTATATTCTTAGGAGGCTAACCCCATTAGAGTAAATCCCATTTAAGAAGACAAGTGCTCCCTGTCATGAGACCCCTCAAGGTCCTACAAACTTTATAATTAGGCACATTTATTTTCCTGATCTACTGTTATTTAATTGGAACCGTGAAAGTAAGTCAAAGAGGCTACTTTCTGATTTGATTCTTTTTTTTTTCTCCCTGACAATTCTAAATCGAGTGTTCTGTGAACAGTTTAGCTTTCTAAAGTATTTTTCTGTTTTAAGGAGAGGAAGTATGTGTTCTATTGGAGGACAGAACCTCCTGTCTTCTCAATTACACTAAAAAATTCAGTCCAAGGCTCTTAGAATAAATCTCATGTGAAAGGAAAGGAGGATAGCTGGAGAGAAAGGATGGAAAAACACACTGAGTTGCATAAACATTTTAACTTTCAAATGAATACAGGGACTTCCTCACTTGTGGTCATTTATTTGTGAATGGCTGGATGTACACATAAACATCACGTCTCCCATACTCAGGGAGGATTAACCCCTAAAATACCTTATCTAGAGCCTGAGAGAACCACCCCCCCCATCATATTTCATTCATGTATTCATTCACTCCACATCTATTTAGTGAATCTCTATCATGTGCCATGCACTAGACAGGGCATTAAGAACACACTGGTGAGCAGAAATAGACCTGGAACAGGCCTCCTGGAGTTTACAGTCTAGACTTAGAGGGAAAAATAGCCTTTAATCAAATAATTTACATCAATAGATGTAAAATCACAGCTCTGATGAATGCAATGAGGTAAAAGTACATACTATGAGTACAGATAATAGGAGAGATTGAACTTAATCCAGGGTTCAAGGTGGATTTTCCTGAGGAAGTGATAAATGCTGAAAGGTGAAGGTTGAAGGGAAACAAAATCACTCAAGAAGGAAATGAAGAAAATTCCAGGTTAAGTAGCAGATTTGGAGATCTGAGTTGGCATGGGGCAAGGGAATGACAGAAAGATGGCCGGGGGAGCAGAGAAGAGGCCAAGGGCAGCTTGGTGACAGCTGAAGCGGGAGAGGGCCAGACACATGAGCCTTGACGTCAAAGTAGGACTCTTCTCTTTGTCTTGGGAGACGGAGAAGTTGCTTAAGGGTTTTATCACAGTGCTGGGCAGCAGTTGGACAGGCGGCATTCAAGTGGAATTCTCCCATTACTGCCCTTTTCCCCACCACTGTCCCTTAACCTCTGCATCTTCTAGATGCCCTATTTCTGCTCCTCACCCTTTGCTCATCCAGAGCTCCTGCCACCTTTTCACCTTGGCTCCCTGTTCCCTTTATTTCAGTTTCTACCCCCTTGGGTTTCTTGCTTTCTTGGCCCAAGGCCACAAAACCCCCATTACTAATTCAGAGTTAAGGCAGTCAGGTATATATAGGTGAGGCATTCTTGTGAGAGGATCCAGGTCCCTTGAATTAGAATTTTGAATGTATTTGCCCATAGAATCAGAGGTACACACAGTCCTAAGGTTCTAACTCACCTATGGGGTGGCTGACATTGGTCTTGGAAGGCTGCCCTTGAGCCTCATATCATAGGATGTGTTTTGTTTCTATGGGAATCATTATTTTAACAAACTTCTAAGCCAAATGCATTTTTTTAATTAGCAACTGCCTTTATCTATATAAATACGTTTTTGTGTGGTGGATGACTTAATAATCTCTCTCGCACTTTCTTTTCTTTCATCTTTTGTATGTTGAACTCAAGCAAATGTTGAATTAATAAAGAAACTAATGGAGAACTCTTTAGCCCCAATGATAATTTTTGTTTGTTTGTTTGTTTGTTTGTTTCACCTCTGGCTATGAACTGGTTAGATTAGTGATTTGAATTGCTAGTTTTGATAAAATAGCCAGATGTAAAAATTTTGTAAACTTCAATGTGGAATGGAAATCTAACTCATTGTGAACCGTTAATCTCTCTGTAGTTACTCAACAGGCACAAGCTTGTGTTTGTGTTTTGTCCATTATTCTTGCCCACATTTTACTTTAGTTAGACGCTCACCTTTTTGTTCTTTGCTTCCAATCAGGGATTCTTTTTAAAGTCCCATTCTCTGTCTTCCCATCTTGTGAATAGTGAGACATCTTTCTGGATAGATTATTTATTCAACAAATATTGTAGTGTTCTTACTATACAGCCAACACTCAAGGCCCTGCGATACCACAGGAAAGACAGATAAAGAAACTTATGGGTCATACAGGCAACAGCAGTGCAATGATGGTAATGTCCTATGTGTGCACTGTCCAGTATACTAGTCACTAGCCACGTATGGCTACGAGCACTGAAAATGTGACCAGTGAACTGAAAATCTGAAAGTTTAATTTTTTTTTTTTTGAGATGGAGTCTTGCTGTGTTACCCAGGCTGGAGTGTGGTGGCATGATCTTTCCTCACTGCAACCTCCACCTCCTGGGTTCAAGCCATGGCTCAGCCACCCCATTAGCTGGGATTACAGGTGCTCACCACCATGCCCAGCTAAATTTTGTATTTTTAGTAGAGATGGGGTTTCACCAGGTTGGCCAGGCTGGTCTCGAGCTCCTGACTTTGTGATCTGCCCACTTAGGCCTCCTAGAGTGCTGGGATTACAGGCGTGAGCCACCGTGCCCGGCCTAGTTTAATTTTAATTAATTCAAATTTATTTGTAATTAAAAAAAATTTTTTTCTTGAGTCAAGGTCTCACTCTGTCACCCAGGCTGGAGTGCCATGGCACAATCTCAGCTTACTGCAACCTCCATCTCCCGGGCTTAAGGGATCCTCCCACCTTAGCCTCCCATGCTCCCACCTTCGCCTCCCAAGGAGCTGGGACAACAGGCCTGTGCCACTGTGTTGGGCTAATTTTTGTATTTTTTGTAAAGATGAGATTTCACCATGTCACCCAGGCTGGTCTTGAACTCCTGAGCTCAAGTGATCCACTGGCCTCAACCTCCTAAACTGTTGGGATTACAGGCGTGAACTACCGCGCCCGGTCAATTTAAATTTAAATAGCTACATGTGGTCACATAATTGTATAGTACAGCTCTAGGAGGCCAGAAGAGATGGGCCTAATAAGATATAAAGAAGGTAAATAGGTGGAGCTTGGGAAAATAATTAACTACTTACACGGTTTGGAACTAAAGGAAGAAGTAACTGAGTTTCAGACAAATGCGATTAAAATAGGGAAAATGTAGGGTAAACACACTATCTTCTAGAAAGGTAAATTTACAAGTCTTAACAAAGTTAAAATCCATGAAAAAGAATGTTTGACTATCTATTGGCTTCTCTCCAAAACTATACAGATACACCTACCTATAGCCTTTCCCCTAAAAAGGATCCTGTGATGATTTTCAATATCAAACACACAAGTACTTGGAGCTTCTTGGAAGTAGCAGGAGACCCTTACAGTACGGTCGTGCTAGAAATCATTATTTAATTGACTGCACCACGGGAAAGAAGCTGAGCTTTTAAGGATAAATGGGTCATGCGATGATTTACATCACCATTGAAAAAAATCTCGCATAAAATGTTTTGTTCTGGAAGAGTATCACCTATTTTAGAAATCAGTTCAGACGAACTCTTTGGCTGGAACAGCTTGTATCAGACAGAGTTGTTTAAAAATTGTATGTTGTGTTACTGCTAGCAACAGCCTTCTGAGATGTTTTGTGGTTAAAAGTCATCATACCTAACTTGCAGCTGCTAATCAAGGAAGGAATTAAGAAAAGGAAGGAAAACTTTCCCTCATATTCCAAAAAGAACAATGCCAAGAAAACATTGTTGGATTGGGAAGAGCTGGTAATGGGGTGGGGCTCTCAGAACAGAGGGATGCCCTAAATGGCAGTGATCAATCTGCGCTCCATCCTTCTTGGGAGACACAGTTCAAGACAGAACAGAGCCCTTGCAGCTCATGCACAGGAGCTAGAAAGGAAATTAAAGCTGTGTATTTAATTGTTTCTAGAAAGCTAATAAAAGAAAAGAGACCATATACAGATAAAGAGAGGTGCACCTGGAGATAAGCCTAGGAGGAATCTAGCTTCAAGGCAGTGGATTCAGTGTGGATTAAAAAAGTAGCCTAGGCTGGGTGTGGTGGCTCACACCTGTAATCCCAGCATTTTGGGAGGCCGAGGCCAGTGGATCACCTGAAGTCAGGAGTTTGAGACCAGCCTGGCTAACACGGTGAAACCCCGTTTCTACTAAAAATACACACACACACACACACACACAAAAATTAGCCAGGCATAGTGGCGCTAATCCCAGCTACTTGGGAGACTGAGGCAGGAGAATCACTTGAACCTGGGAGGCAGAGGTTGCAGTGAGCTGAGATTGTGCCATTGCACTCCAGCTTGGGCAACAAGAGAAAAACAAACAAAAAAATACAGCTTAAATCTTTAGATGGAAGACCAAGGTTAGATTAAATTGTGATAAATAAATACAGATTTCTGAGAAAGGTACTTTTGATAAATTCAAATTTATGCTCTTTAAAGATTGTTCAAAATTCACTGTAACTGAAATAATGAGATATAGATTTTAAAATGCATTAACCTTGACCCATTTATAGCCGTGTAGGAATCTCAGTTAAAAAGGAACATATCATCCAGCTGCCTTCCATCACCTGGTGACAGTCTACTTGAAATGTATTTCCTGGAGACATTTTTACACTTCTGTCTCAGTCCCCTTATCATTAGAATAAAGTCAATAATATCTATATTTATCTCAGCATGTTTCACAGAAGTGACAAGCAAGAAAACAAGTATAAAACTCTTGAACATATGCAAATACAAGCAATTCTATTTATTATTTGAGTGGCAAATGATGTCCCTGAGACTTAAATCTATAAACTTAAACACAGGGAATTATTACAACTAGTATTGAGATAGGCTTTACTCTTCCTACTGGTTAGTTGTAGGGAAGTGCAATGGGGGAAGACAGAGAATGTGACTGTCCTGCGAGTTTGCTAAGTAGCTGAACTTTTTTTTTTTTTTTTTTTGAGATGGAGTCTCGCTCTGTCCCCCAGGCTGGAGTGCAGTGGCGCAATCTCGGCTCACTGCAAGCTCTGCCTCCCGGGTTCACGCCATTCTTCTGCCTCAGCTTCCCGAGTAGCTGGGACTACAGTTACTCGCCACCATGCCCAGCCAAGTTTTTGTAGTTTTTAGTAGAGATGGAGTTTCACCATGTTAGCCAGGATGGTCTCGATCTCCTGACATCATGATCCACCCGCCTCGGCCTCCCAAAGTGTTGGGATTACAGGCGTGAGCCACCGCGCCTGGACAGTAGCTGAACTTCTAAGTATTTCAAGGTCTGTAAGAGGAAGGGCTGGAATGAGAACACCAAGTACAGCCCAAATTCTTTTCTGCCCATTATAATGGAAATTTAAAATATTAAAAATATTTGTATGTTTTCATTATGGTGCAACCTCCAATGTGTCCGTTCACAAAGCACCTCTAACCACTGTGGAAAGTAGAACTAACTAACTAACTTACATAGAGGGCCACTGCCCTCTAAATCATAAGATTAGAATGAGGCTGTCCTTTGGTTATGTGACTATGAATAGTTTACTTTCTCCTTCTGGGGAATAATATTCTCTGTTTCAGAATAAATTTCATCTGAGTTCTTGGGTTTTAGGACCCTGAGGTTAAGGATCACAGAAAGATCTTACTTTCTTAGGGCTTACTCAAATTAAGTAGCTGGAGCGACTGGCTGGATTCATCAACTCCTTTCAAGATTCTTTTCCTTAGTGATTATAGGTCTCAGGAAAGAGGATGAAGCAATGGAAGGTGCTTGAAGGAAGAAGGAGGCCCCAAAGAGCTGTGGTGAACATGATACGTATTTAAGGGCTGGCTAAGAGGGCCTCTGGAAGAGGGATCTCAAAGCAAATCTGCTTGACCAGGGAGGAGCAAACTCACATATGTGTCAAGCGCCAGTCATGTGAAACAAGTCTACTAGGCACTTTACACGTCATCATTTTGTTTAATTAGCAGGGAAGAGGAAGAGTTGAATAATGTCCTTGTTTATGCAATTTGGCTATAAAGTAAAATTCTGCCTGGTGAATTCCAATTTCCTATTGACTTTTGTGTCACATTAGAGACTGTCCCTGTGGCTATGGCTGCTCCAGTGATCTTTCTTTCCTGGAAGTTTCAGCAGGCTCAGTTATCATAACAAATTTGTGTCATCTCAGTTATAATTAGGCTTACTTAAAGGGATGTTTTCATCATTGGTGGTGCTCCAAATACATATTTTTCCCCTACGTATATTGGAATTAAAATATTGTCAATGTTCAAGGGTCAAACACATAAGGCCATGTTTGTGTTTTAAGTCTTCAGACCTTGGTCCCTGAACTCCATACACTGGATCCTTGCTGTTGGAGTTTCCATAGGGAACGAGGATCCTCAAGGCCTCTGAAAGAAATGGAGCCCAGCCAGCTGAGTCAGGCTGGGTCCCACGCCTCTGTAGGGCCGAAGTCCAAAGCAACAGGCAGGCAGTTCTTGCAGGCTTTTCTCTGCAGAGTCATTATAATACTTTATTGTCTTTTTTTTTTTTTCACTATTTCAGCAGCTCCCTCTATGAGGACATATTCTCCTCATCCACAGAAGCCCTTTTCAAACATTACTAAGAATTCTGATAAGAAGAAAAAACATCCACTGATGGGTTCTCAGAAAGAAAGCATTAGATTTAACTACAGGGCAGTACTGCCCTGATTACCACAGGCCCAGCTGACGGTAAGGTTGCCAGGCAGCTCTCACCCTGCCAAGAATGGTGGTGGAATGAAGCAAGCATGTGGTTTGTATTACCATTTTTCAGTTTTTTAAGGTTTAGAAAAGAGAACGTCACCAACAATGATAATTCACTTTGGAATGAATACATTTTCAATGCAGTGTTCAGCAACTGCTGGTGTGTCTTAAATCCTAGAGTTCATATGCAACGTTTTACAATGTGAACAAGATAAAGCACAGGATGTGTCAAGATCCTACTATATGCAAATAACTAAGTTTCTGGCCAAATCCTTCTTTTTAAAAAAGAACGAAAAAATGAAAAACCTCTCCAGCATTTCTAAGCTGCTACTTACAGCCTTTATAAAGATAGCACAGGAAAAAGATGCTAAAGCCAAAGAGTAAGCTAAATTCTGCCTTCCATTTCCTGGCACCATCTTCTTGAAAGTTGGGGTGGATTTTTTTTAAACGTTTCAAGTCATAATTTGCCACAAATGAATCAATCTGTAAGCTTAAGTTAAATCATAAAATTCAAATATTTTAATTTGTCTTTTATTATCTTTTTTTTTTTAAATTTAAAAAAGGAGAGACAGATATGGGATTATTCATACTTTGAATTCTCCTGGGTGTTCTTGGAAATACTATTCTCAGAAAGTAGGAAACACTAAATTGGAACAAATGATTTGATTCTTAGACAAATTTACAACGTCATATGGTTTGAGAATCTGCACTGAGTTTAGTGAACTACCTTATGAATTAAGCCCCTTCCTCAAAGAAGCACATCTATTTCCCTCTCAGTGAAGTGCATCAGTATCTCCATGACATTGCTGCCAGCCTGATCCCTAAAAGAAACAAATTTTAAGAAACTCATATTGTTCAAAGCCATTTTCACAGAATTCAGGTGCCCCTTAGAAATCTATTGCCTTCTTATGACATTTAAAAGATTCTGGGAAACCCACGAAGACGTCGCACCTCCTGGAAGCAGCGTCTTTCTATTGGAGGTTACAGGGCAGCAGAAACCAGAAAGAACCCATAGCTGGTGCAGTCATACATGTCTGCAAAGACCTTCAAACAAACAAAAAGTATATAACTTGCCAGTTGTGAGGCCCTGGCTGAAACAAAATGCAGCCCTGCTTAACAAAATCCTGTCAAATGTGGTCATTTGGGCTCTAAAATTATGCTTTGCAAAACACTAAATTAGTTTTGTCAAAACATAACCTTCGTTCGCAAAACATTGTCAGAACTTCTAAAGTTCAGTAACGGGGCAGCATTTGTGGTTTAGGTGACATTAATCCTCTCTATTTATTCTACATAGCATCCATTGGGTTATCCATCTGTCTGTCCATCTATTCATCTAACCATTTCATTCAGTTTCAACATGTAGCACCACATTCTTACTATGTGCCAGGCAATGTGCTGGACCCTGAACACAAAGATAGAAAGATACAGCCATGGACTCAAGGCTGGTATCCTAATGAAGAGATAGATGTGATGAATTGTTATAATTAAGATAAATGACCACTGCAGGACACAGACCATGAAAGCATGAGGGAAACGATTGCTGTGATACTGCATTAGTTCAGGATTCTCTAGGGACTCAGCTGAAGACAGACTGTTCTTTTCAGATACTTTTTTTTTTTTTTTTTTTTTCCTGAGATGGAGTTTTCGCTCTTGTTGCCCAGGATGGAGTTCAATGGCACAATCTTGGCTCACTGCATTTTCTGCTTCCTGGGTTCAAGCAATTCTCCTGCCTCAACCTCCGAAGCAGCTGGGATTACAGGCATGTGCCATCATGCCTGGCTAATTTTGTAATTTTAATAGAGATGGGGTTTCACCATGTTGGTCAGGCTGATCTTGAACTCCTGAGCTCAGGTGATCTGCCCACCTCTGCCTCCCAAAGTCCTGGGATTACAGGTGTGAGCCACTGCACCAGGCTTTTTTTCAGATACTCTTTAAAATTCACAGAATACTTAATGTCTGAGATCACTTTATTTTTTCTTTTCTTTCGAGATGCACGTGATTGATGACACTGTCACAAGGTATATACCGTCATGGAAATATCCAAATAAGGTGTTTAAACACACATTTCTTAGAGGAGGAAGATTTCCTGGAGAGGGCGAAGGAAGAGAGAAAGATATTTGGCATCAGTTGATTGGTGGGTTGCCCTCCCACTAGCTGTAATGACATGTCCTTCTTCTCTTTCGAGGAAACATCTAAGCATGCAAATAAATGAGAGTGACATTGTATGGGATAACCCAAATGTGACATAATTTATTTAAAAAACAGATATTTTGAAACTTTTATACTTAGTTACACCTGATAAGTGACAGATTTCATAGATATTGACGGTTGTGTTGATTCATTGCAGTTGACCATGACTTGTTGAAAAAGCTTGCAAACACATCCTTAAGGAGTTTATATTCTCCCAAGGTAAGATTGTTGGTGTTTTAACACATCACTTCAAAAAAATTATAGAAAATGAATTTAATTTTATAATTTTATTCTCAGTGACTTTACGTGTCATCAGTCACATACAGGCTGACAACCGCAACTGCCCTCCTACTTTTCCAACATTAAGAATGAGAAAGTGTGGTTGCACTCAACTCTTATTCATGGCTGGGGAAGTACCCTCTCTGTCACACAGCACTTTAATAGAGCCCCAGAGGGGAATGTAGAAGGCAAGTCTGATGGTCTTATAGCAGTTCTTTAGAAGACCCTTGAGTTCCAACAGAACATGTCCAGAGGATGTAGCTGAGTAATTAGGCCAGAGGTGGTGGTGGTAGGGGTGGAGTATGGCTTATTCTGGAATCTGTAGGCCTGGGTGATAAGATTAGAGGATGTCCTAGACTAGGCGATATTCCCTTTACTCTGTAGGTTGAAAGGACTGTGTCTGGTCACACTACAGGATACACTGTTATAAAACCAACTAGTAATTCAGAATTTTTCATTTTTATCTTTGTACAGTCCATTCAATAGCAATCGGTTGAGGACACGGTTTGTTGATCTTTTTCAGTCACTAAGACTAGAAGCTAAAAACCCTAGATCCATTTGGTCCGCTTCTTTTAGTCATTGAGATGCCACTGATATTTCTGCTAAACAAATAAAGTATGATAAAGCCATTGAGAAGCTTTATAGCTTAGTAAATAAAAGGCAGGGAATGAATTCGCTGTGCATATCTCAAAAATCTGATTCTTTGAATTTACTTGCCATCTGTCTTAAGTTTTGCACTGAATATTGTTTGATGTTGGCCCTCGTCAGCTGGCTCAGGTTGGGAAGAAGTGCTTAGTGACTTGGTGCAGAACCCACACTTGGAGCTGCTGAAGAAATGGAGCTGCTTCCCCAGGAGTGTCAGCAAGTGTTTATGAACCCACGTGTGTTTCTAATGCATGCTGCCATGCTCTTCTTCTTTGTTCAGAAGTCCATAATCAGTATTTATTCATTTAACTTAAATGTATTTTTCAAGTGAAAAAATAACCAATAAAATGAAGTTTCTGGCCGGTGGCTCATGCCTGTAATCCCAGCACTTTGGGAGGTCGAGGTGGGCGAATCACCTGAAGTCAGGAGTTCTAGACCAGCCTGACCAACATGGTGAAACCCCATTTCTGCTAAAAATACAAATATTAACCGGGTGTAGTGGCAAGCACCTGTAATCCCAGCTACTTAGGAGGCTGAAGCAGAGAATCACTTGAACCAAGGAGGCAGAGGTTGCAGTGAGCCGAGATCGCACCATTGCACTCCAGCCTGGGCAACAGAGTGAAACTCCATCTCAAACAAAACAAAACAAAATAAAACAAAACAGAAGTTTCTTAGTCATTTACATGTATATACCTCTGAGTATGTACTTGAGTATTTACCATCAGTTAGCGGATTGAGGCTGTCCCATGCCTCAATCCGCTAACTGATGGTAAATACTTGACCATCTATAGCTGTTCCAGTGGAACCACAGTAAGGGCATCTGTACAAGACCACCAGAACTTCTTGTGGTCATGCAGTGCTGAGAACAGCCTTCCATGCTCGTAGAGGGGGAGGAAGCCCATGGAAATGGTAAATCTACAGATTATTGAGCCCTAGATAAAAGGGCCCTTCTTCTTTCATCTGGAGTTTCTCTGTTTCCTCTAATTTTCTGGCATCCAGAAGTGTGCCTAGTCTCCACTAAAACTTACTATTTGGAGGCTTTTTATCCTGCCCTATTCCTGCAGGCTTCTTTTTTTCAATGCCAGACCCTGCCTCCTATTCCTTATCTCAGTCACCTCAGACAGGCATTCTCACAGTCTAGCTTTGCAGCAGACACTTCGGATTGCACCCTATGGCTTGGAAGCTGTGTCTGTTTCTTGTTTCCTTGGATTAGGAAGGCTGCTGGGCAGGGGTCTGAAGTAGCCCCACTGCCCTCTCTCTTATCCTCCCACCCCCTCATTTCCATTTGACTCCAGCCTAGTCTACTCTCACCGGGCCTCTCTTCTGTCCTGGGTTTTTGTCCCTCTTAACCAGCTCATTTCCTCTACCTCTATTTCCCTCTAGGGCCTCCCTGCACAGTTAGACTTTCTGCCTACAATAAGCACCTCCGTGTGAATGACTTTATTTGACCCTTTGTTGCCAGTGAATATTGACAAGCAAGGAAAATGGAGATAAGGGATTTGGCAACTTTTAAGGGGAAGCAGGGAGAAAGAGGAAGGCTACTTTTGAAAGAGAGGTGAAAGGACAGAGGCAACAGGAATTGTGGACATAAATGGTAAACTTGACAATCTGTCTTGATACCTATTTGTACGGCCTTCCAGCTCTGCTCACTCCAAACATGGTAAGTTTTGTCTTATGTGATTGTGGTTCTTGTGTACATCTTACGTTCCTTCATTTTATTCATCCGTTCCACAGATTTTTGTTGGCTGCCAACTCCAAGCCAGTCGTTATTACAGGTACTAGGGATTCAATGGTGGGCTAAGTGAACTCTCAAGAAGTCTACAGAGGAAGAAATGGAAATCAAATTATCACATGATTAATGTAAATGGAGTGGGGGAGTTACATGATGCAGAGAAAGGTTATGATATATGAGTTTAACCAGTTCACTAATATCTGGAAAAATATCTCAGGAAAAGTGACAAGGTTGCGGAGATTTAGTGGCAATATAGGATATAATGTGGTGAAGCTAGAAAGAAATACCTTTATTGCAAAATTAGAAGATCATGAGCAAAAGTTCTGTGGTAGAAAGGAACATCATGTCTCCAAAGGACGGAAGGGAGATCTGCATGTCTGGGAGGCAGAGAGTGGGTGGGAAATGTTATGGGATGTGGCTGGAGAAGGGGGTTAAGCATTTTGCTCTTTCTCCTAAGAGGAATGGGAAGTTATCCACTATTGCATAACAATTTATCCTCAGACTTAGTGGCTTAAAACAATTATAAACATTTAGTATCTCAGTTTCTGTGGGTCAGGAATCCAGGAGCAGCTTAGCCAGGCAGCTCTGGCTCTAGGTCTCTCATAAAGTTGCTGACAAGATATCTTACAGGACTGAAGTCATCTGAAGTCTTGACTCGTCATCTGCTTATAAGGTGGCTCACATCGTTGGAAAATTTGTTTTGACTGTTGGTGAGAAGCTTGAGCTCCTTCTCCATAGGGCTGCTTGAATTTCCATACCATGGTAGCTGTCTTCTCTGAGAGTAAGTAATGAGAGAGAGAGAGAGAGAGAGAGAGAGACAGAGAGACACAGAGAAAGAGAGAGAGAGAAAGAGGGAGAAAGAGAGAGAGAGCAGCAAAGCTATACTTTTAAAAACTTAGCCTCAGAAGTCACATTGCACTTCCATCACATCTATTTGTTAAAAATAAGTAACCAGGGCTGGGCGTGGTGGCTCACACCTGTAATCCCAGCACTTTGGGAGGCTGAGGTGGGCAGATTGCCTGAGGTCAGGAGTTTGAGACCAGCCTGGCCAACATGGTGGAAACCCGATCTCTACTAAAAATATGAAAATTAGCCAGGTGTGGTGGCACATGCCTGTAATCCCAGCTACTTAGGAGGCTGAGGCAGGAGAATCACTTGAACCCGGGAGGTGGAGGTTGCATTGAGCCGAGATCACGCCATTGCACTCCAGCCTGGGCAACAAGAGTGAGACTTTGTCTCAAACAAACAAACAAAGAAACAAAACAAAACAAAACAAAACCAAACCCACCTAATTCCTTCCCACGTTCAAAGAGAGGAGAATTAGGCTCCACTTTTTAAAAGAAGTAATATCAAATAATTTGGGGCATATTTAAAAACCACCAAACCATTAAAGAGAGTTAAGCAGGAATGGTGACATGATTAAATTTGCTTTTCAAAAATGATACTCTAAATGGAAAACCAATTAAATAGGACCAGTATGAAAGTGAGTACACTGGTTAATAGATATTAAGTGATATCAGGTTTGAGATGCTGGTAGGGTAGAGTAGGATGCTGATAAAGATGAAGAGAGAAGATGAAGGTAAAATAGGTCTTGGTGATCAATTGGACTTGAAGGTTGAAAGAGGGGGAATAGTATAGATTCCTAGATTTCTGGTTTGCATAGACAACGTGGTACTCAGTGACATGGAGAATACTAGGAGAATACCGCTTTGGTCTATGATAGATAGTGGCAGTGAGCATGAGTTTTATTTAAGACATATTAAGTTTGGAGTATCTTTGAGATATCCCAGTACAATTATCAAGTAGTTTCTTGGTTTTAAAACTGGAACTAAGAGGAGAGTTTTCAGCTGGAGAAATAAAAATTAGTGAAATATCCATACATAGATAGGAAGGAAATCTCTGGATTTGATGAGATCTCTTAGAGAAAGAATGATGTGAAAAGAGAAGAGGGTTTTGGGGAGATTGGATTTTGTCCAGCAAGTATTCACTCTCTTCTGTCTTTATTATGGCTATTATTTCCTACGGAGTATACTTACCTGTCCCATTGGTGCTGGCCTTGGCCATGTGATTTGTTTTGGTCAGTGAGATGTTAGCAGATGTGACAGGAGCAGATGTTTGAATTGTGCCCTGGAACTTTCTCTTTTGTGCTCTTTCCTTTGCTTCATAAAGAACATGCCTTGGATAGCCACTGGTTTATGGAGGAATTAGCATACCTGGACCTAATTCAAAGTTTGGAGCCAAGTCCAGCTGACTCAAGCCTACATAAGTTGAACCTGATCCACAGATAATGAGCAAGAGATAAATGCTTACTTTTGAAAGCCACTAAAATGTCAAGGTTTTGTTGTTATGCAGCATTTTGCTAACAGCTGACTGATGCAAAGGCCTAGGATCTAGTGGCAAGAAACACTATTCTGTTTTTTTTTTTTTTTTTTTTTTTTTTTTTTTTTTTGGCAGAATCTCACTCTGTCATCCAGGCTGGAGTGTAGTGATGTGATCTTGGCTCACTGCAACCTCCACGTCCTGAGTTCAAGTGATTCTCCTGCCCCAGCCTCCCAAGTAGCTTGGACAACAGACGCCGGCCATAACGCCTGGCTAATTTTTGTATTTTTGGTAGAGGCAGGGTCTCACCATGTTGGCCAAGCTGGTCTCGAACTCCTGACCTCAAATGATCCACCCACCTTGGCCTCCCAGAGTGCTGGGTTACAAGCATGAACCACCGTGCCTGGCCAAGAAACACTATTCTTTAAAGTTCTTATTAGATTGCATGCAAATTAAGAGCAGTATTTATGTTTGATACACAGTTGTATTAGCAAAACCTAGCATAAAGTCTTGGTCAAATACTTGGTGAATGTATGAAAGCATGGATGGACACAGTCTAATTTAGTCATGACTGTTTATCATAGATGTCTGTAAGTCACATACATATATTCCTTTTTTTGGGGGGGGGGATGGAGTCTCACTCTGTCACCAGGCTAGAGTGTAGTGGCATGATCTCGGCTCACTGCAACGTCCACCTCCCAGGTTCAAGTGACTCTCCTGCCTCAGCCTCTCCAGTCTTTGGGACTACAGGTGAGTGCCACCATGCCCAGCAAATTTTTGTATTTTTTAGTAATGATGGAGTTTCGCCATGTTGGCCAGGATGGTTTTGATCTCTTGACCTCGTGATATGCCCGCCTCAGCCTCCCAAAGTGCTTGGATTACAGGCATGAGCCACCGTGCCCGGCCTACTACATATATTCTTTTTTTTTTTTTTTTTTTTTTTTTGAGACGGAATCTCACTCTGTCACCAGGTTGGAGTGCAGTGGTGCGATCTTGGCTCACTGCATCCTCCGCCTCCCGGGTTCAAGCGATTCTCCTGCCTCAGCCTCCCGAGTAGCTGGCACTACAGGTGCGTGCCACTATGCCCAGCTAATTTTTGTAATTTTAATAGAGACAGCGTTTCACCATTTTGGCTAGGATGGTCTCGTTCTCTTGACCCAGGGGTCCACCTGCCTGCCTCAGCCACCGAAAGTGCTGGGATTACAGGCGTGAACCACTGCGCCCGGCCCGTATATTCTTATAATAGCTTTTCCAAGCAGTGCATCCTCAAAGAAGAAGATGCTCGAAGAAAGCTTGATGCTGCAGTCTTCAAGATCAAGAACTGTATCCCTTTCCCTGAGTACATTTTCCTTACATATTGTAAAGAAATGCCTAATAAAATTGATGTTCTATTTAAATACTATGTGAATATTTTAGAATATATTTTATTGTTTTTAAAGCAGATTTCAAGTGAACAAATTTTAAAATTAAAAACGAAAGTTATTAGTGGCAGTAAACACTCCTGTAAATAGTGTGTCAATGGAATGAAGGCAATCAAAGTGGCGCTTTTGGCTACTAACGTTTTCACAAAAGCTTTGATTAGTTATGAGGTAATTGTGAGAGATGATGAGTTGGAATCCAAGAAAGAAAAAATAGTTTCTCTACTTTAACAGCTGTGGAATCTTTTGGTAATTGCTGGAATATTCCTTTTCAGTAAACTTAAAGTTTGCTTTTTTCACATTACAGTTGAATGCTTGATGTGAAATATAAATTTTAACTTTGTCTTATTTACAACTTTCTTCTTCAGTGTGATTCTAAGTTATAGTTGAGAAGGAGAGAAAGACAGCCCTTGGGTTTATATGTTATCTCCATTAAATAGAAAAACTCTGTAGGAAAAGCAAAAAAAAAAAAAAAAAAAAAAAGAAAGAAGAAGAAAAGGTGCCATTTAAAGTATTTGCCTGTTGATGTTCTGGTTGTTAATTGTGATTTTTTTCCCCAAATGTCATATAAAAATTGTCTGCCTGGGTGCATACAGGCAAGTGCAGTTGTCCGGTGTTTACAGGGGACACGTTAAATTATACCTTGCCTGGTTTGACCACAGTGTGAAATTTTAAAGTATAAACATGATCAAAAAGAAGAGTGGTTTCAAAAATGAAGGAACAACAACATTCCATTCTCCCAGAAACTTTTCAGTCTCTCAAACAGCTGCCCCCTACTCTCTTCTCCCAGCAGTCAGCAGAAACAACATCCCATTCCCCACACCAGCCCCCACCCAAGAGTAAAGAGTACCATCAACTCTGAGAAAGAAACTGCCGAAATAACAAAACGTACTGGAGTGGATAATTCCTCACAGAACTGCCAATCAGCTACAGACGCAAATCTGCCTTCCTTATCCCTCACCCCACCCCTTAGCTTGGCAAACAACCTAAACCCTCAGGAGAAACTTCGCCTTTCAGCCAAAGAATAATACAGATGACGCTGCCAACCTGGAATATTTTGCTTGTACTTCCCTTCTACCTTCTTTATTGCAACAGCTGACTGTGTAGCTGTGTGTCTTTTTGCCTTTTCATTTTGTTCAGTGTTCAAAAAAGTTATTATTTTACCCCAAAAGAATCGCATAAACATGGTTAAAAAAGCAAACAGTGCAGAAAGTAATGTCTCCCTCTCCTCACCACTCCTTCCTCCTTTTTCCAATTCTCTTAGACTTCCCAATAGCAGAAGTGTTGTGATGGGAGGAGGGAGTGTGTGTGTGTGTGTGTGGTGTGTGTGTGCACGTGCGAGAGAGAAAATTGGAGAGATTCTTGATACCATCTTATTTTTGATTTAAGAAGAAAATATGTATCACACACAGAGATCCCTTCATCTCCCCACCCTACCCCGCCACCAAAAAAAAAACCTCTGCTGTTTAGAACTCTTTCAGAGTTGCTGGTCAAAAATCTTTCAGATTAAGCTCATTCCAAAGACATTTCCAGTATAACCAAACACTGAGAAACACTGGTATCCAGCCAGGCGCAGCCCCTGCCATCTCTGATTTAGTGCAATTTGATGATGATTAACTCGAAGACAGGATGGAGATGGATTCATGTAATAGGAAAACAAAAAATCCTCCATTTATTTATATTTAAAATATCCTCTTTCTTGATTATTTTAGAGAATAAATTCATATACATTTAGGATGACTTTGCTGATAAGGAAAAGTCTCTTGGGCCTTGCATTTTCTTCTTAATTATAAAGGTTTGTGGAATGTTTTTTTGAGAACAGAAACCTTCCTCAAGGAGTTATTCTTTCTAGAACGTTAGGAGGGTCTCTACTAGGTAAACAATGATGTCACTGCAAATGTTTGAGCACTCTTCTCTCCCATCCAACTTGGCTTGGAGTTTTTTAGTTCTTTTACTTGAATGTTTTTAAAACAGATTGAAAACTTTGCTCACCAAGAGAACAATGATTAACAAAATCTGTAAATTGCATTTCACTTGCTAATCAATAGCTCAAAAGAAAATCTAAATCCATGACTAATGGCCCAGAAGTGAACTACTTGCTTAGAAGAGCCTCTTTAGGTCAAAATGTTCTTTCAGAAATCTTTATGGTTTTTTTTTCTTCTGTTCGCTATGTTTTTATTCTACATTTTTAAAAACTTACACACTCTATAAATAATAAGGAAATATATTCCCAGGCCTCATTCTCTTTTTAAATACACACATGAGTATCTATCATCAGTTTTTCCTCTGAATATCTATTCTTGGATTTTCCATGAGACATTGTAGAGTATTGGTTAAGAGTGTCTGCTTTGGAAACAGCTGTTCTGACTCAAGACCTTACCAGCTATATGGTTTAGATTAACTCTCTTAATTTCCCTATACCTCAATTTTCTCAATTGTAAAATGGGGATGAAATTTATAATCGTAGTGTGAACTTGATAGGATTGTGGAAAAGTCTGAACGAGAAAATGTAATCCAAGCTCATGTTATAGTTCTATCCCATAATAAGTCTCAATGAAGGGTGGCTTAAAAAAGTAAGTTATACAGGCTGGGCATTGTGGCTCATGCCTGTAATCCCAGCAGGCCAAGGTGAGTGGATCACGAGGTCAGGAGGTGGAAACCATCCTGGCCAACATAGTGAAACCCTGTTTCTACTAAAATACACAAAATTAGCTGGGCATGGTGGTGCGCACCTGTAGCCCCAGCTACTCGAGAGGCTAAGGCAGGGGAACTGCTTGAACCCAGGAGGCAGAGGTTGCAGTGAGCCAAGATGGCACCACTGCACTCCAAATAAATAAATAAATAAATAAATAAGGTATACAAGATAAAAAATTTTAAACTTTCAAAAAATCCCCAACTAAAAAAAAAAAAAAAAATCACCAAAACATGTGATCTTGGATAAATAGAGCTTTTCTCCAGATTGTTCTGTGTCTCAAGTTTTGTGACAGTGGGTTAAATAGTACACATAGATAGAAAGACTAAGTGACAGTCCAGGGATGCCCATTGCAGTGTGCTGGTCTGTGTATGGAATATCTAGATTATAGACTCCAGAAGGAAAAAGTCAAGAGAAGTTATGTAGATCATAGTGAGATTAGACAAAATGGCCCAGGGAAAAATATGTGCTATCAATTGTATTACTGATTGGAGAGCACCAAGACTATGGCTAGTAATTCCATGTGGGGGTTTACACATTTTTGCCTACACAGAATCCAGGACCAAAGGGATTACTGACTATTGGCCTTATTCATCTGAAAAATTTTAAGTCCCCACAACAAAATGTACCCATCAAGGTTATAACATATAATCACATTAGTTCTTTTTCATATGCATTTTTCTAGAATCGATGCATTCATTTATTCCCTAAGGAATCAACGTATATCTCTCTCTTTTCTGTGGGGCAAGTCTCCTAGGCCTACTCTCAAGGCTGTTGAGGTAAACTGATAATACTAATAGAGTATTTGGGGTAATTCTGTGAGACAATGAGGGATATTTACTACTCTTATTGGGGGGTGGGAGGCGGATGGTGTCACAACTATGGAATGATTCTAAAAGGAGGAGTAAATGTCTGCAGAGTGAAAGGGAAGAGGAGAGAGATATTCTTATGAATAGAATATCTATTGTATTCATGCAGAAGTGATAGACTGGTTGGTAGCAGGTGGATCTAAGGTCAAAGGAGGGTTTGTAGTGAATGTGAAGCACGTGGGAATATTTGCAGGTTGAAGTGGGAAAGTCAGAAAGGAGAGGAAGGTTAAAAATATAGGAAGAGTGGGGGCGAGTTCCAAAGAAGGTGGTGGTGACTTTAACTGAAAGAATATCTCACCATTTGGGGAGGTAGAGTAAAGGAGATAAGGTTAGATGTGGGGACAAACTCTGATAATTTTCATTGATTTTCCTTTGATTAGAAAATGCATTTTCCTTTGAACACCAGGGTAAAAAGCCGAACGGTTTATTAGAATTTCCCTGAATGCAAAAGAAGTAGAAAAAGAAGAAAACAGAGAAACATATTTTATAGTGGAATACCTGTAAATTCTCTACTTAGAAAATACTAACTTCAAATTAGTTTTTCTGTTTTATCCATCTTGCAGAAAGACTTGTTTTGTGTGGGTGTCAGTTTGCTAAAAACATTTTATATTTTTTTACAAAATTCTCAGTACTTACAATCTTGTGTGTACACAAGGCAGGGACATTCTTTGTATTATCAAATATTTGATTTCCTCTGAGGTTAACATATTTTTATTTCCCAATTTTGTGAATTGTCAGTTTTTTCATCTGAAAGAAAGCTTTTTTTACAAAACATCTTCAAGCGAAAGAAAAAAATTGCCTAGGATCAAGAGAATTCAAGATTCTCTGATCTGGGGTGGATGAATGGCAGAAACAGGAAGAAAATAACCAAGACGGAAAAGATGCATAGAAATATAGACTCTCATATGTGAAAGGGACTCTATGCAGTCCTGGTCCAATCAGTATCAAATTAGTGGATGTGATGTGTAATTTCTCGATGGAGCATTCCTCTAGTATCAGTTAGATTACTTCTAGAAATAGGGAGATCACTATCTCTTGAGACTGCCCATTCCATTTTGGGTCTCAAAAGTACCTATATTTGAAAGGGTCGAAGTTATTAATATGCATATGAATAGCAATTAAGTACTAGCTTTGAGAGCTTCCTATGTGCCAAGTGTAATTCTAAGTACCTCACGTGTATTAAATCGTTTAATGCTCAAAGAGTCATCTTAGGAAGTTATGATTATTATCTCCATTTTACAGATAAGACAAATGAAGCTCGGAAAGGTTAGATAAACTTATCAATGTTACACAACTGGTAAATAACGGAGCCTGACACGGAACCCTAGAATTCTAGCTCTAGAGCCTATGCTTTTAAGCACATCAGTGTTCTTCCTTTCAATGCATGAATGTTCCCAGGTTTTCCTCATCCCTTAACTAGTCAAAGAATTCTACTGTTGCCCACTAAGATTTACCTCTTTCTTTGACTCCCACGGACAGATCTGCTGTTGCCAGACTATTTGGTTAGTCGTTTGTGATGCAGAATCAGGAATGACAAGGAAAAGGATAACAAGCAGATGGGCCAGGGGAAGACATTTCTGTAAAACGTGGTCTCAAATCAACGTAGTATGAGAAAAGTGTTGGAAGGAAAATGGAAGTTTTGAGAAGCCTCGCTGGAGACTATACAATTCATGGCATTCAGGAAATTGAACTATTCTTATGTTACTTTTTGTTAGCTAGACTTTCCACTGATTACTGCACCAGTCTCACACTGGGCAACATAGATCATGGATTTAACTTGGTTACATATATTTCTGTAAGAATCTGTTGGTTCCTTGATCTTGGACTTCCCAACATCCAGATCTGTGAGAAATAAATTTCTATTGTTTATAAGCTACCCAGTTTACAGTGTTTTGTTACAGCATGCTGAACAAACTAAAGACACTTGATAAATTCACTATTAGGTCTAGCAGGGTTTTTTTGTAGGTTTCCTGGGATATTTTTGCACAATGTTGTTTCACAATAGAGTTTTACTTCTTCTATTCAAATCTGGATACCTTTTATTCTTTTTTCTCTGCTTATTTCACTAGCTGGAACCTTCACTACAATGT
This sequence comes from Macaca fascicularis, assembly GCF_037993035.2. Lineage (NCBI taxonomy): Eukaryota > Metazoa > Chordata > Mammalia > Primates > Cercopithecidae > Macaca > Macaca fascicularis. The sequence continues at coordinate 43,678,459 of NC_088378.1, forward strand.
TAACTAGATGTAAGTTCAGATATCTTTGCATTTTTTCTGGTCTTAAGGGGAAAATATCCAATCTTTCATTATAAAGTACCATGTTAGCTGTAGTTTTTTATAGATGTCTTTTATGAAGTTGATAAAGTTTTCTTTTATTCCTATTTCTCTGAGAGTTTTTATCAGAAATTTATGTTGGATTTTTTCAAATGCTTTTTATGCTTTTACTGAGGTGATCATATGGATTTTATGTTTTAGTGTATTAATAAGATAAATTAAGTTGATTGATTTTCAAATGTTAAGCCAAAATAGTTTACCAACACTGTTTTCATGAGATAAATCCCACTCTTTCATGATGTATTATCATTTTTATATATTGTTGGATTTGATTTGTTAAATTTTAAAAATTGCATTTTTGTTCATGAGGGATATTGGTTTGGGTTTTTTTTCTTGTGTTAATTGATGTCTTTGTCTGGTTTTGGTATCAGGGTAATGCTAACTTTATAAATTGAGATGGGGAGAATTCAAACCCTTCAATTTTTTGAAGAGTTCATGTAACAATACATATTATTTCTTCCTTAAATTTTGGAAAGACATGTTGGCATGGGGTTTTCTTTGTGAGAAGATTTTTTTAGTTACACATTGATTTTCTTTAATAAATATAGAATTGTTCAGATTAAGTACTTCAGTGAGTTTTGGTCATTTATGTCTTTGGAGAAATTTGTTTATTTCATCTAAGTTGTGGAATTTATTAGCAGGAAATTCATATTTTTTCATATTTTCCATTTATTTTATATATATATATATTTTTTTTATTTTATTTTATTTTTTATTTATTTTTTTTTGAGACGAAGTCTCGCTCTGTCACCCAGGCTGGAGTGCAGTGGCACGATCTTGGTTCACTGCAACCTCTGCCTCCTGGGTTCAAGTGATTCTCCTGCCTCCTGAGTAACTGGGAATACAGGTGTGCACCACCATGCCCAGGTAATTTTTGTATTTTTAGTAGAGTTTCACCATGTTGGCCAGGATAGTCCCCATCTCTTGACCTCGTGATCCTCCCGCCTTGGCCTCCTAAAGTGCTGGGATCACAGGCGTGAACCACTGTGCCTGGCCCATATTTTTCTTTTATTATATGTAGTTTCTGTAGGGAAGTCTCCTCTATCATTTCTCATATTGATAATTTGGGTTTTTCTGATTAGTATCACTTTTATAGATTTTTCTCAATGAACCAAAGCTTTTCTGTATTTTTGTGGTATTCTACAAATTTAGGTATGTTGCCTTCTCATTTTCATTCAGTTTAAAATACTTTCCAATTCAATTTGCCATTTTTTCATTCAATTATCACTATATTGCAAGAAGGTATACTTAATTACAAGTTTAAACTATAGCTTGGTAATCTTGAGTCAGGCAGCAAGTTTTAATAAAGGCAAACTGCTTATTCAAAAGTGATCATGGAACAACTGAAATGCAGAGTAAGAAGGACGAGAAACATCTAACTGGACAATAGGGACAATAGATTTAGTTATCTCACTATATGAAACAACCTTTTCATTTTTAGGAGAGGTAACTTCTACTGAAGTTATAGTTTATCTCTCCTAAAAATACAGAATGCAGAATACAAAAATACAATACAGAAATATTTCGTCACATAGACTAGTTTCCATTTAGTCAATCAACTATTTCCAGTTGTCTCAATTGGGATAGATACATTTACATAACTGGCTGTGCTTCAGGCTTCTTCGCCAGCAGCTTTAGGTTGGCAGTGCACTTGGCAATTGTCTCCTTTTCCCGCTGCGCAGAGATGCTCTGCACCACGTGCTTCTCTACCTAATTTATCATGTGCTCTCGTTTCTTTCAAAGCATCACGTTCTGCACAGATATATGATAGTCCAGGTGATTCTTTACTTACTTATATACTCTATGCAGTTGTTCCCAGTAACCTCCAAAGCCATAGCAATGTTGTTTTTCTGCACATCCAAAAGGTAATGGCGCTTCTGAAGGAGTGCTGGCTGTGACTTCTCCAAATCATCTGCATCCTGGATTTGTTTGATAGAAGCCTGCTTTACCTCTTCTAGTTGGGCAATTTTTTGTTCACTGAATTTTTCAGCAAAATCTCCAATAGAGGCACCATATTTTTATATTATATAGACAAGTAAGCATACTATTGATGCGGTAGAGAAGGTCTCTGGGATAATCATTTATTTTTCCTTGGATAAAGCACACAAGATAAGCCCAGTTCTGAGCACAAAGGGTCCTGTTACACCAGTTTTAGGATAAAGAAACTGGAAGAATTCCTCAGGGATCAGCCCCAAATGAACTTTTCCTCCATATTCAGGAAGAGGTGGTAGAGGGGCAAGGCGTGGCTGCCCTGTATGGAAGGTCTTTGTTGCCTGCAATATCCCTGGACCTACTAAGGCTGTATTCTTAAGAGAGGGGGCCACCATGGCGGTGGCAGAATGTGCTACCTGGGACAGCATGGTCAGCGAAGGCCCAGGCAGTGGTCTTAGCATCCCTGTGATTCCAACCAGAGCCAATTTGCCTTTTAATCTTTGGTTTCTAGAGATTTCTACGTTAGTCATTTTAAAAATTTTATTTCTCTGTAGTCACAGAATAGACTTTGTATGACCTAAATTCTTTTAAATTTATTTAGACTGGTTTTATGTCCCAGAGTATGGTCTATGTTTCACATGCACAAGAATGTTTCACATGCACATAAGAAGAATGTGTATTCTGCTGTTGTTGGTTGTGGATTGTTCTATAAATGTCAATTAGGTCAACTTAGTTGATAGTATTGTTCACATATTCCATGTTTTAGATAATTTTCTGTCTACTTGTTCTATCAAATATTGAGAGAGGTGAATTTAATCTCCAACCACAATTGTGGATTTGTGCATTTCTTTTTACAGTTGTGTTAGGTTTGGGTTCCTATGTTTTATTTATTTATATTTATTTTATTTTTTATTTTTAAATAGGTTTTGAGGGAACAGGTGGTGTTTGATTACATGAATAAATTCTTTAGTGATGATTTCTGAAATTTTGGTGCACCCATCACCCAAGCAGTGTACACTGTACCCAGTGTGTAGTCTTTTATCCCTTGCCATCCCTCATTTTTTCCTCCATGTCCCTAAAGTCCAGTGTATCATTGTTACGCCTTTGGGTCCTCATAGCTTAGCTCCCATACATGAGTGAGAACCTGTGATGTTTGGTTTTCCATTCCCGAGTTACTTCACTTAGCATAATAATCTCTAATTCCATACAGGTTGTTGTGAATGCCATTATTTCATTCCTTTTTATGGCTGAGTAGTATTCCATGGTATATCTCTATCTCTATCTCTATCTCTATCTCTATCTACCTCTATCTCTATCTATATCACATTTTCATTAAATACTCCTTGATTGATGGACATTTGGGCTGTTTCCATATTTTTTGCAATTGCAAATTGTGCTGCTATAAACATGTGTGAGCAAGTATCTTTTTTGTATAATGACCTCTTTTCCTCTGAGTATATATATATTAGTGAGATTACTGGATCAAATGGTAGATGTACTTTTAGTTCTTTAACGAATCTTCACACTGTTTTCCATAGTGGTTGTACTAGTTTATGTTCCCACCAACAGTGTAAAACTGTTTCCTTTTCACCACATCCATGCCAACATCTATTATTTTTTGATTTTTTGATTATGGCACAATATAATCACAAATTGATTATGGCACAATATAATCACAATATTGATTCTACCCATCCAAGAGCATGGGATGTGTTTCCATTTATTTGTGTTGTCTATGATTTCTTTCAGCAGTGTTTTGTAGTTTTCCTTGTAGAGGTCTTTCACCTCCTTGGTTAGGTATTTTCCAAAGTATGCTATTTTATTTTTTGCAGCTATTGTGAAAGGGATTGAGTTCTTGATTTGATTCTCAACTTGGTTGCTGTTGGTGTATAGCAGAGCTACTGATTTCTACATTAATTTTGTATCCTGAAACTTTGCTGAATTCACTTACCAGTTCTAGGAGCTTTTTGGATGAGTCTTTAGGGTTCTTCTCTCCTCTCCTCCCCTTCCGTCCCCTCCCCTTCCCTCCCTGCCACCCCCCCCGCCCTTCTTTTTTTTGATGGAGCCTCGCTCTGTTGCCAGGCTGGAGTGCAGTGGCATGATCTCGGCTCACTGCAACCTCCACCTCCTGGGTTCAAGTGATTCTCCAGCCTCAGCCTCCCATCTGTAGGGTTTTCTAGGTATATGATCATATCATGAGCAAACAGCGACAGTTTGACTTCCTCTTTACTGATTCGGATGTCCTTTATTTCTTTCTCTTGTCTGATTGCACTGGCTAGGACTTCCAGTACTATGTTGAGTAGAAGTGGTGAAAGTGGGCATCCTTGCCTTGTTCCGTTTCGCAGGAGGAATGCTTTCAGTGTTTCCCCCTTCAGTGTAATGATGGCTCTAGGTTTGTTGTAGGTGACTTTTATTACCTTAAGGTATGTCCTTTCTATGCCAATTTTGCTGAGGGTTTTGATCATAAAGGTTGCTGGATTTCGTCAAATGCTTTTCCTGCATCTATTGAGATGATCATGTGATTTTTGTTTTTAATTCTGTTTATGTGGTATATCACATTTACTGACTTCTGTATGTTAAACCATACCTGCATCCCTGGTATAAAACCCACTTGATCATGGTGGATTATCTTTTTGATATGCAGTTGGATTTGGTTACCTAGTATTTTGTTGAAGATTTTTGTATCTATATTCATCAGGCATATTGGTCTGCAGTGTTTTTGTTGTTGTTGTTATGTTCTTTCCTGGTTTTGATATTAGGGTGATACTGGCTTCATAGGATGGTGTAGGGAGGATGCCCTTTTTCTCTCTTTTGGAATAGTGTCAATAGGATTTGTAGTAATTCTTTGAATGTCTAATAGAATTCAGCTGCAAATCTGTCTGCTCTTAGACTTTTTTTGTTGTTGGCAATTTTTTTCGTTACCATTTTAATCTTGCTGCTTGTTATTAGTCTGTTCAGAGATTCTATATCTAGGAGGGTTGTATATTTACAGGAATTTAGCCATCTCATCTATGTTTTCTAGTTTGTGTGCATAAAGGTGTTCATAGTAGCCTTGACTAATCTTTTATATTTCTGTGGTATCAGTTGTTATATCTTCCATTTCATTTCTAATTGAGCTTATTTAGATCTTCTCTCTTCTTTTCTTGGTTAATCTTGCTAATGGTCTATCAATTTTATTTATCCTTTCAAAGAACCAGGTTTTGTTTCACTTATCTTTTGTGTTTTTTGTTTGTTTCAATTTCATTTAGTTTTGCTCTGATCTTCAATATGTCTTTTCTTCTGCCAAGTTTGGGTTTTGATTGTTCGTGTTTCTCCAGTTCCATGAGGTCCAACCTTAGATTGTTTATTTGTGCTCTTTCAGACTTTTGGATGTAGACATTTAATGATATGAAATTTCCTCTTAGCACCACTTTGGCTGTATCCCAGAGGTTTTGATAGGCTGTGTCACTATTATTGATCAGTTCAAAGAATGTTTTAATTTCCATCTTGATTTCATTATTGACCCAACAATCATTGAGGACCAGATTATTAATTTCCTCGTATTTGCATGGTTTTGAGTGTTCCTTTTAGAGTTGATTTCCAGTGTTTTTTCCCACTGTGATCTGAGAGGACTTGATATAATTTTGATTTTCTGAAATTTACTGAGACTTGTTTTGTGGCCTATCATATGGTCTATCTTAGAGAATGTTCTGTGTGCTAATGAATAGAATGTATATTCTGCAGTTGTTGGGTAGAATGTTCTGTAAATATCTATTAAGTCCACTTGTTTTAGGGTACAGTTTAAGTCTATTTTTTCGTTGTTGACTTTCTGTCTTGATGACCTGTCTACTGCTGTCAGTGGAGTATTCAAGTCCCCCACTATTACTGTGTTGCCATCTATCTCATTTCTTAGGTCTAGTAGTAATTGTTTTATAAATTTGGGAGTTCCAGTGTTAGTTGAATATATGTTTAGAATTGTGATATTTTCCTGTTGGACTAGTCTTTGTTCCTCCTTGTCTTTTTAAACTGCTATTGCTTTAAAGTTTGTTTTGTCTGTTATAAGAATAGCTACTCCTGCTTACTTGTGGTGTCCATTTGCATGGGAAATCTTTTTCCACCCCTTTACCTTAAGTTTATGTGAGATCTTATGTGTTAAGTGAGTCTCCTGAAGACAGCAGAAACTTGGTTGGTGAATTCTTATCCATTCTGCCATTCTGTATCTTTTAAGTGGAACATTTAGGCCACTTACATTCAATGTTAGTATTGAGATATGAGTACTATTCTATTCATCATGCTATTTGTTGCCTGAATATCCTGTTTTTTTTTTTTTTCATTGTGTTATTGTTATATAGGTCCTGTGAAATTTATGCTTTAAGGAGGTTCTATTTTGGTTTATTTTGAGGATTTGTTTCAAAATTTAGAGCTCCTTTTAGCAGTTTCTTGTAGTGCTGGCTTTGTAGTGGTGAATTCTCTCAGTATTTGTTTGTCTGGAAAAGACTGTACCTTTTCTTCATTTATGAAGCTTAGTTGTGCTGGGTACAAAATTCTTGGCTGATAATTATTTTGTTTAAGGAGGCTAAAAACAGGACCCCAAGCCCTTACAGCTTGTATGGTTTCTGCTGAGGAATCTACTGTTAATCTGATAGGTTCTCCTTTATGGTTTACCTGATGCTTTTGCTTCACAGCTCTTAAGATCCTTTCCTTTGTCTTAAGTTTGGATAACCTGATGACTGTGTGCCTATGCAGTGATCAGTTTGTGATGAATTTCCCAGGTGTTCTTTGAGCTTCTTGTATTTGGATGTCAGGATCTCTAGCAGGGCCAGGAAAGTTTTCCTTGATTATTCCCTCAAATAAGTTTTCCAAATTTTAAATTTCTCTCCTTCCTCAGAAATGCCAATTATTCTTAGGTTTGGACATTTAACATGGTCCCAAACTTCTTGGAGGCTTCTTTCATTTTTAAAATTCTCTTTTCTTTGTATTTGATGGGTTGGGCTAATTCAAAAGCCTTGTCTTCAAGCTCTGAAGTTCTTTCTTCTGCTTGTCTGATTCTATTACTGAGACTTTCCAGTGCATTTTGTATTTCTCTAAGTGTGTCCTTGATTTCCAGAAGTTGTATTGTTTTTAATTTATGCTATGTATTTCACTGAAGAATTTTTCTTTCACATCCTGTATCATGTTTTTGATTTCTTTAAGTTGGACTTTACCTTTCTTTGACATCTCCTTGATTAGCTTAATAATTGATCTTCTGAATTCTGTTTCTGGCAATTAAGAGATTTTGTCTTGGTTTGGATCCCTTGCTGGTGAGCTGGAATGAACTTTTGGGGGTGGTAAAGAACCTGGTTTTGTTATATTACCAGAATTGTTTTTCTGGTTCCTTCTCAATTGGGCAGACTATGTCAAAGGGGAGATCTGGGATTCAAGGGTTGCTCTTCAGATTCTTTCTTTTTTTTTTTTTTGGAGACTGAGTCTGGCTCTGTTGCCCAGGCTGGAGTGCAGTGGCCGGATCTCAGCTCACTGCAAGCTCAGCCTCCTGGGTTTACACCATTCTCCTGCCTCAGCCTCCCGAGTAGCTGGGACCACAGGCGCCCGCCACCTCGCCCGGCTAGTTTTTTTTTTTTTTGTATTTTTTAGTAGAGACGGGGTTTCACCGTGTTAGCCAGGATGGTCTCGATCTCCTGACCTAGTGATCCACCCGTCTTGGCCTCCCAAAGTGCTGGGATTACAGGCTTGAGCCACCGCACCCTGCCGCTCTTCAGATTCTTTTGTCTCATGGAGTGCTCTCTTGATGTGGTGCTCTCTCTCTCCCACTAGGAATGGGGCTTCCTGAGAGCCAAACTGTAGTGAATTTTTTTGCTCTTCTGTATCTAGCCACCCAGTGGAGCTACCAGGCTGTGGGCTGGTATTGGTGAGTGTTTGCAAAGAGTCCTGCAATGGGATCTGTCTTCAGGTCTTGCAGCTGTGGATACCAGCACCTGCTCCAGTGGAGGTAGCAAGGGAGTGAAGTGGAATCTGTGAGGGTTGTTGGTTATGTTTTTGTTTAGTGTGCTGGTTTTGTGTTTGTTGGCCTCCAGCCAGGAGGTGGCACTTTCAAGAGTGCATCAGCTGCCATCCTATTGGAGGGATGCAAACTTGCACTAGGGCACCTGGTTAAAGTTAAGTGTTCAAGTTTCTTAGGTGGTGAGCAGGGCCATAGAGCTCCCTAGACTATGACCTTTGTCTTCAGCTACCAGGGCAGGTGGAGAAAGACCACCAGGTGGGGGCAGGGATAGGCGTGTTTGAGCTCAGCCTGCCCTTGGGCAGGGCTTGCTGTGGCTGCTGTGGAGAATGGGATTGTGATTCCCAGTTCAATGGAGTCATATTCCCAGGGGGATTATGGCTGCCTCTGCTGAGTCATACAGGTTGCCAGGGAAGTGGAAGAAAGCTAGCAGTCACAGGCCTCACCTGGCTCCCATTCAGTCCACAGTCCTAAAGGCCAGTCTCACTCCCACTGTGCTCCCCCAACAGCACTGAGTCTAGTTCCAGGCAGGCGGTGACCAGGGCTGAGAACTTGCCACACAACATAAGGCTACCTGTTGAGAAAGCAAGCCGACTCACACTTTTTCAGCATTTCAGGGAGCCTACAGTGGTGATCCAGTTCCTTCAAAAGGTCTGTGGATTCTCTCAGCTTTCCTAGTGTGTTCCTGTGGTAGTTCTTGGAGCAGAAGTTCATAATGTGACTCTCTGCAAGCTGTTGGGTCCATCTGAGCAGGAGCTGCAAGCTAGTCTTGCCTTCTATCTGCCATCTTCATCCCCTATTGGTTCCTGTATTTTAAAGCTATGTTATTAGATGCATAAATGTTTAGCATTATTATATCCTCTGGATGAATTGACCTCTATATCATTATAAGATGAACATTTTTATTTATAGAAATATTGTTTGGGTTAATACCTACTTTGTCTGATATTAATATAGCCACTTCACTTTTCTTTTTGATTAGTGTTAGTATATTATGACTTTTACCTTCTGTATTAGTCCATTTTCATGCTGCTGATAAAAACATACCTGAGACTGGGAAGAAAAAGTGGTTTAGTGGACTTACAGTTCCACATGGTGGGGGAGGCCTCACAATTATGGTGGAAGGCAAGGAGGAGCAAGTCACGTCTTACATGGATGGTGGCAGGCAGAGATAGAGAGCTTGTGGAGGGGAACTCCTCTTCTTAAAACCATCAGATCTCATGAGACTTATTCACTATAATGAGAAAAGCATGGGAAAGACCTGCCCCCATGATTTAATTACTTCCCACTGGGTCCCTCCCATGACATGTAGTAATTGTAGTGGTTATAATTCAAGATGAGATTTCAGTGGGGACATAGCCAAATCGTATCATTCCACCCCGGCCTCTCCCAAATCTCATGTCCTTACATTTCAAAACTAATCATGCCTTCTCAACAGTCCCCCAAAGTCTTAACTCATTTCAGCATTTGCTCAAAAGTCCACAGTTCAAAGTGTCACCTGAGACAAGGCAATTCCCTTCCGCCTATGAGTCTATAAGATCAAAAGCAAAGCAAGTTAGTTATTTCTTAGATACAATGTGGGTACTGGCATTGGGTAAATATAGCCATTCCAAATGGGAGAAATTGGCCAAAACAGAGGGGCTACAGGTCCCATGCAAGTCTGAAATCCAGCAGGGCAGTCAAATATTAAAGCTCCAAAATGATATCCTTTGACTCCATGTCTCACATCCAGGTCATGCTGATGCAAGAGGTGGAATCCCATGGTCTAGGGCAGCTTCACCTCCGTGGCTTTACAGGGTATGCTTGCCTCCCAGCTGCTTTCATGGGCTGGCATTAAGTGTCTGCAGCTTTTCCAGGCACATGGTGCAAGCTGTAGGTGGATCTACCATTCCAGGGTTTGGAGGACTCTGGTGTCTCTGACCCCATATTTCCCTTCTGCACTGGCCTAGCAGAGGTTGCCCCATGATTGCCCATCCCCTGCAACAAACTTCTTCCTAGACATCTAGGCATTTCCATACATCTTCTGAAATCTAGGTGGAGGTTCCCAAATCTCAATTCTTGACATCTGTACACCCATGGGCTCAACACCACATGGAAGCTGCCAAGGCTTGGGGCTTGCACCCTCTGAAGCCATGGACCGAAGCTGTACCTTGGCCTCTTTTAGTCATGGCTGGAGTGGCTGGGATGCAGGGCATCAAGTCCCCAGACTGCACAGAGCATGGGGACCCTGATCCCAGCCCATGAAATCATTTTTCCTCCTAGACCTCTGGGCCTGTGATGGGAGGGGCTGCTGTAAAGACTTCTGACATGCCCTGGAGACATTTTCCCTATTGTCTTGGGGATTAACATTTGGCTTCTCGTTACTTATGCAAGTTTCCGCAGTCGACTTGCATTTCTCCTCACAAAATTGGATTTTCTTTTCTATCTCATTGTCAGGCTGCAAAATTTCCAAACTGTTGTGCTCTTCTTCCCTTATAGAACTGAATGACTTTTTTTTTTTTTTTTTCCTGGAGATGGAGTTGCCCAGGCTGGAGTGCAGTGGCACGATCTGGGCTCACTGCAAGCTCCGCCTCCTGGGTTCACACCATTCTCCTGCCTCAGTCTCCTGAGTAGCTGGGACTACAGGTGCCCACCACCACACCTGGCTAATTTTTTGTATTTTTAGTAGAGATGGGGTTTCACTGTGTGAGCCAGAATGGTCTCGATCTCTTGACCTTGTGATCTGCCTGCCTCAGCCTCCCAAAGTCCTGGGATTATGGACATGAGCCACCGTGCCTGGCTACCTCTGGTTGTTTTTAAGATTTTCCCTTTATCCTTGCCCTTTATCTTTTCCCTGTTATCATCATTGGTTTATCTTTGTTTTTCTCCCTCAAAACTAATGTGATTATTATGTATCATGATGTAATTTTCTTCACGTGTCTTCTGCTTGGGGTTTGTTGAGCTTCTTTTTTTGTTGTTGTTGTTGAGATGTAGTCTCGCTCTGTTGTCCATGCTGGAGTGCAGTGGCATGATCTTGGCTCGCTTCAAGCTCCGCCTCCCAGGTTCATGCCATTCTCCTGTCTCAGCCTCCCGAGTAGCTGGGGCTACAGGCATCTGCCACCATGTCTGGCTAATTTTTTTGTATTTTTGTTAGAGACGGAGTTTCACCATGTTAGCCAGGATGGTCTCAATCTTCTGATCTCGTGATCCGCCTGCCTCAGCCTCCCAAAGTGCTGGGATTACAGGCGTGAGTCACTGTGCCCAGCCCTGATCTTCTCGAATCTGTGTGTTTATTGTTCTTATCAAGTTTGAAATACTTTCAGTTTTAATTTCTTCAATTTTTTTTTTTTTTTTTTACTCTCTGATTCGAGGACTTCAATTACATGTAAGCTAGGTTACCTGACATTGCTGCACAGCTCACCGATGCTCCTTTTGTTTTTCAAAATTTGTCCTCTCTGTGCCTCTTTTTTGTTTTTTTTTTGAGATGGAGTTTTGCTGTTGTTGGAGTGCAATGGCACGAGCTTGACTCACTGCAACCTCCGCCTCCTGGGTTCAAGTGATTCTCTTGACTCAGCCCCCCAAGTAGCAGAGATTACAGGCATGTGCCACCAAGCCTGGCTAATTTTGTATTTTTAGTTGAGATGGGGTTTTACCATCTTGGTCAGGCTGGTCTTGAACTCCTGACCTCAGGTGATCCACCTGCCTTGACCTCCCAATGTGAGCCACCACGCCCAGCCTCTGTGCCTTGTTTTACAGTGCCTATTGCTATTTCTACAAGTTTGCCAATTTTTTCTTCTTATAATATGTAATTCATCATTAATCTCATCTATTGTATTTTTATCAAAGACATTATAATGTTTCCCTCTCAAAGTTTGATTATGCCTCCACATAATTTTTAAAAGTCTATTAAATGCAGTTATAATGACTGTTTTAATGTTCTCTTTTGTTATTTCCAATTTCTCTATCAGTTCTGGACCTGTTTCAATTAATCCTTTCCCTCATTTTGTTTCCTATTTTCCTTTATTTTATGCCTGTTAATCTTTGATAATCTTTGTTAGTCTTTGACATTGTGAATTTTACTTGTTGGGTGCTAGATATTTTTGTGTTCCTAAAAATATTCTGGTGTTTTTTTCAGGGATGCAGCTAAGTAACTTGAAAACAGGTAGCATTTTTCTAGACTTTCTTTTAAGATGTTAGTCATAACTAACACAGTGTTTTCTCTTGGGCTAATTATTCCCTACTACTGAGTCAAGACCCTCTGAATTTACCCATGCCCAGTGATTTATAAGGTTTAGGAGTCTGGCTTGTGGGAATAGTCACTATTCCCAGCCCAGTGTGAGCACTAGGTTCTGTTTCCTCTAATCCTTTTAGGTGGTTCTTTTTCCGGCATCAAGCAGTCTCATCACATGTATACTCTGATCAGAACTCTGCTGAGTATTTGAAGGAGATCCTCTGGAGATCTCCATGGTGTCTTCTCTGTTCATTACTTTCCCCTCCAGTACTTTGTTCTATGAACTCTGTCTGCCTTAGTTTCACTGGATTCTTAGTTCTGTTACCTCAACTCAGGGAATCTACACATTCCAGCTGGCTTTTTCCTTCCTGCATCACAACCTCATATAATCTCCCTCAAGGCTACAGTAACCCAGAGCAATCAGAGAATCCGCCTTGTCTTCCATCTAGCAGGAATTACGTCTTCCTTGCCTGATGTCTCATGTCTTGAAAGTTGTTGTTTCATATACTTTATTTAGGTTTTTGTTTGTTTGATTTTAGGTAGGGATGGTAATTCTATTCCTTATCATTTCATCTTAGGACAGAAGTTTATCAGCTTTTTTCTTATTCATTACTTCTCTGCTCTGGAAATTTTCTAGTTTGTCTTTCAAATGTGTTTCCTACACCTCTCAGAATTCTGGGTAAGTTCTGAGAAATACAGAGGAAAGCAGAACATTCTTCATTATAATCCATTCTTGAGCTACCTGTAGAGCATAAGAACACATTTTGGTCAGGCGCAGTGGCTCATGCCTGTAATCCCAGCACTTTGGGAGGCCGAGGTGGGCGGATCACAAGGTCAGGAGATCGAGGCCATCCTGGCTAACTCGGTGAAACCCCGTCTCTACTAAAAATACAAAAAAATTAGCCGGGCGTGGTGGCGGGCGCCTGTAGTCACAGCTACTTGGGAGGTTGAGGCAGGAGAATGGTGTGAATCTGGGAGGCGGAGCTTGCAGTGAGCCGAGATTCGGCCACTGCACTCCAGCCTGGGGAACACAGTGAGACTCTGTCTCAAAAATAAAAAAACAGAAAAACAAAAACAAAGAACATATTTTAAGGGCCGGGCGCGGTGGCTCAAGCCTGTAATCCCAGCACTTTGGGAGGCCGAGACGGGCGGATCACGAGGTCAGGAGATCGAGACCATCCTGGCTAACACGGTGAAACCCCGTCTCTACTAAAAATACAAAAAACTAGCCGGGCGAGGTAGCGGGCGCCTGTAATCCCAGCTACTCGGGAGGCTGAGGCAGGAGAATGGCATAAACCCGGGAGGCGGAGCTTGCAGTGAGCTGAGATCCGGTCACTGCATTCCAGCCTGGGCGACAGAGCGAGACTCCGTCTCAAAAAAAAAAAAAAAAAAAAAAAAGAACATATTTTAAAATTCAGTCTCTTTATATTGTATCCTGTCAATGTACATACAAACAAATCGAACATCCAAATAGTCCTTACTTGTATAACTACAAGGTGTTTTCCCTATCTTGTATTTGTACAATTGTTCATATTTTTTTCTTTCTAGTTACAGGATTTTTAATATATATATATATATTTTTGAGATGGAGTCTCTGTTGCTCAGGCTGGAGTACAGTGGCATGATCTTGCAATCTCCACCTTCCAGGTTCAAGCTGTTCTCCTGCCTCAGCCTCTGGAGCAGCTGGGATTACAGGCATGTGCCACCACGCTCAGCTAATTTTTGTGTTTTTAGTAGAGATGGGGTTTCACCATGTTGGCCAGGCTAGTCTCGAATTCCTGACCTCAAGTGATCCACCCACCTCGGCCTCCCAAAGTGCTGGGATTATAGGTGTGAGCCACTGCACTCGGCCAGATTTTTAATTTTTTAAAACTGAATTTCATTTGGTTAGATTTCTTTTTTTTTTTTTTTTTCTTTAGTTTTTGAGACAGGGTCTCGCTCTGATGCCCAAGCTGGAGTGCAGTGGCGCCATCTTGGCTCACTGCAAGCTCCGCCTCCCAGGTTCACGCCATTCTCCTGCCTCAGCCTCCCAAGTAGCTGGGACTATAGGCGCCCGCCACCTTGCCTGGCTAATTTTTTTGTATTTTTAATAGAGATGGGGTTTCACTGTGTTAGCCAGGATGGTCTCGATCTGCTGACCTCGTGATCCACCCTCCTTGGCCTCCCAAAGTGCTGGGATTACAGGCCTGAGCCACTGCGCCTGGCCCATTTGGTTAGATTTCAACTAGAACTTGCTAATTCATCACAGGAGAACAGAGTTTAAGAAGTACCTAGAATCAAAGGCTAGAGGAAGGAGTACAGAGAAAATCAGATTGTTAGGAACAGGGCTCAGGAAAGATTAATCAAGTTGATGATCTAGAGAGAACATATGGTGGTTGAAATCAGGAAGATAAAAAGTGAGATAAAAGCCTCCAAATGGAGTGTACTAGTTTGCAGGAACAAGGACCCGGAAACTCCCTAAGCTAATACTGAAGTGATGAAAAAGAATTGCTAGAAAGGGTTGTTGACATTTTGAACTTGTGACAAGATGATTGCATACGTATGAAGCCTATAGTTAGGATTTCCTACATTTTATCTGTGATGATTGTCTTAGTGTTATTCAACTGAACTAACGTATGTGTATATTTGAAGCTACCATTTGTGATGGTTGGCAGGATGTGTTACACTGGTGGAGAGACAGTGAATAAAGGGGAAGACCCAGATCTATCATCCTAATGCAAGCAATGCCATTCTTTTCATTAGTCTGGATAATGTCCATGCAAAGTTGACCATGAACAAGCAATATAAAGTAGGTACTTATCTAAATGTTAGATCATGGTCTTTATTGAGGTTGCTTTGTCTTTTGGAGGCAAGAATTTTACCTCTTTGGGAGATGGATATCAGTTTTTATTACAGCTGTATCTGAGAAGACCAGATTTAGGGAGTAAAGATGGATGTAGTGCTCTTGATCATAGCAAAGGCTGGAAGTACTAGTCTCAGAAAAATATATGGGCTTCTTTTTTCCCTGAGCTATGTCCCATTCTTATTTATTTATTTATTTATTTATTTATTTATTTATTTATTTATTTCTGAGATGGAGTTTTTGCTCTTGTTGCCCGGGCTGGAGTGCAATGGCATGATCTTAGCTCACCACAACCTCCACGCCCCGGTTTAAGTGATTCTCCTGCCTCAGCCTACCGAGTAGCTGGGATTACAGACATGTGCCACCATGCCCGGCTAATTTTGTATTTTTAGTAGAGATGGGGTTTCCCTATATTGGTCAGGCTGGTCTCGAACTCCCAACCTCAGATGATCCACCCACCTTGGCCTCCCAAAGTGCTGGGATTACAGGCGTGAGCCACTGCGCGTGGCCCTTTATTTTTGCTTCCTAAAAACCACTTTGTATAATTCTTGTTTCTTCATTTCCTTGCCCAATATTTTTAATGCTTTATGCCTCTTTTTTGTTTGTCTTTTCTTTTAATTTTAATGTTTACCTGAGTATTCATTTCTGTCTAATCATGTTTTGCTTGCTACCTTTGCAGATAGTACCATTGTGGGAGCAAAGAGGATTTTGTACAGGGAGAAGAAGAGAGGGACTAATAGGCCATGAACTAACCTGCCTTTTCTCCAGCAACCAATGTGCACTGTATGGAATGGGGAGACATTTCTATTGCAGTCAGTTAGGCCTAGTCATGATGGGGCCATTGGAAGGAATAGTAGACAGGAGCTAGAGAAAAAAGCTGTGCTTGCTGCAGTGTTGGCTCCCTCCTCGCTTATATAGCAGAAATATGAGACCACAAGTGATAACCTGGTGGCCTTGTATTTTGAGTCATGGTCTCCTCCACCTTTGGGAATATTCCTTTCCACATGCCCACAGCAACCTCCTGCCACCCTTCTCTGTGGGCTGACAGAGACACAATTTGCAAACACATGATATTTTCATCCAAATACAGAATCAAACAGATTTTCGATGCAATTCAACAAACACCTATTGAACAACTACTACGCACCAAGGACAGTAAGGAATGATTGAGTTTAAAGTTGCACAAGATGTGGTTTTTGATTTTTAGGAGCTATATTCTAGAGAAGTACATAAAAAGCCACACTGGAGATGGCCAAAAAAAAAAAAAAAAAAAAAAAAAAGTGTAAGGGTCAGAAGAGAAGCACAAAGTACAGGGGGAGCTCAGAGGAGTGAGAATGATTTCTCATTATGAGGTTAAGAGAGGCTTCATGAAGGGTGGAATTTCATCTTGGTTCTCAATAGTGAGAAAGATTGAGGAAGGAAATGTTATGTAAAAGCATAGAGATAAGAAAATGCAGAAGACACTTGTAAAGAAAGTGATGGAAGAGCAGTTGAATTGAACGGACATTTCAGACGAGAGTATGTGACACGCTGGTATTAAGCAGGTTGGACTTTGTCCTGTAGGCAAAAGGCGATCATCAACGGACTTCAATAGGGGTGATAATGTGAATTATTATGCATGTAAATAATTGCATTGGCAGCTGTATAATGATGGAGTGGGAAGTTAGCAGGCTGGGAGACCAATCAGAAAAAGGGAGAAAAAAGAAAGCGCCAAATCTTAGGGTTAAGCATAGGGGTTACGAGTGAAGCCACAGAAGCTAGATGACCTTGTGCATTAATAGAAACCTCGACTTGCCATGGGTGAGGCATAACCTTGGGAGAAGTTACTTAATTTTTCCATGGTTCAGCTTCCTACTCTGTAAATCAAGGATCGGAATGGGAGTTATTTCACAGAATTGTAAGGATTAAATTAGTTAACAGGTATAAAGAAATTAGATCTGCATCTAACAAAGAGTAAGCACTCCAGAATATATTAGCAAGGCAGTGATAACAAGAGGCAATAAGGAGTGGGTTTGAAAGTTATTCTACTATATAATTATGTCATTATTTATTATGGAGTTATTTTCAGCTATTTGCCTATTAAACACAATTCTGTCATTTAGTAAGCAAAGCAAGAAATCAAGTTGTTACCATAGTACTTACTTCATTTTGTTTATTTCTTGTGATTTCTGCTGGAACGTGTCTCAGACTTTGAAATGATACATTAAGTTGCCCCAATATATATTAGTTTTAAAAAGGAGCTTGAAAATTTAAGAAGGCTATTTGAGCTATGTAGTCAGACTTAATTGTAACTGAGTTTTATCTATAATATCTATCATCTCTCTATATCTATCATCTATCTATGTATCTATCTAATAAATATGTATACTTCTTGTTTGTTTTTACTTTCTTACATAGTACCTAATCTATGGGAACTTAAATATTCTTTGCAGATATAACTGTAACCTTCCTAACCCTTGGGAGGCAGGAAAAGCCATATTAATTGAGATGTAGAACCATAGTTCCACCAATCCATGCCTGGGTTTTCTTTCCTCCCTCTGCTCTACCCTCACTACTTAAACCATCACTGCAGAACAGAGGGAGATCCCCTCCAAGAGTCACCCAGAAGCAGCCAGGGTACTGGGAGGGCCTCCTCCAGTTGCCCTGTGTGTTCTTTAAGTTGCCTCCCTGGAGACCTTGGGAGAAATGTATGAGGCAGAATGAGGCTGAACAAGAGAAAACAAAGAGGCAGCTCTCATTATTAGGGTCAAGGCAAAGAGGAAAACAAAGGGCGGTAAGCAATTCTCCTTTACTGTTTCCTGTGCAGTCTGAGTCTGATGTGGACTTATCTATGGTCTAGACCACATTGAAAATGTGAAGGTCACGATAACAGACATCGGTAGTCAACAGCTAACTGTAGAATAATTATCTTGATCTACTTTGGGCTTTAGTAATAATCTAGGACCTAGGAAAGAAACCATAGGTAAGTGTCAATGGGATGGCAAAGACCATCTGTGAATAGCCAAAGCACAGTTAAGGGAAGAACAGAGTTTGGGTGTTCTTGTGGCTCATAGCTTGCTACCTCTTTCTCGGTGCACCCTTGACCTTCCTGCTTCAGGGCCCTCTCTTCAGCGGTAGACGCTAGGCTGACTGAAAGAGCAGCGACCTGCCTTAGTTCTCACCCTTCATAGACTTATGACTCTGGCAAGTCAACAGCAGAGGCAAAAATGATGATGGTGTTTAAGACATGCCTTTTTGATGCCATTGTCTCAACCCTGCTGAGGAGAAGTTATCCAGCATCAAAAAGAGATGAACTCACATGTAGTCTTTAAAAAATAAATATCGATGAATATTTCCTGGCATGAAAATTTGTTCATGAAATGCTGTTAAGTACAAAAAGCATATAGTAAACATTATGTATAGTATGAGCTTTCCTTGTCAGCCAAACCAAATTAACCATAAATATCACACAGGTGCTTACAGGGAGGCTTACCCAAGTCTAATCAGGGCCATCACTGATGGGAAGGGAATGTGAGGTTTGGTCCGTGTGTGTGTGTGTGTGTGTGTGTGTGTGCATTTATCTTTTCTCTATCAATGAATGTCATTTTTAATTTTCATAATAAGAAGCATATCAACCCATGACAGCAGCTAAGTGATGCAGCTTCCACAGAGATCTCTGGGAAATAATGCAGTACCTGTTCCCTTTTTCTTTCTATTGTAGCCTCTTCTTTTTTTGCACAGAAAGCATAGAGTAGCAGCCTCCTCCTTCCCTAACAAGGATCCTGGCGTGTGGGTGAGGGAACCAGTGCAGAAAAGAAGAGGTTGAGGAGGCTTCCTCCCCACATTTCCATGTGTCAATCAGCTTTCTGCAGAAACCACTCCTCCCCCAGCTTCCTGCCAACATCCCTTTGGCAAGAAGAGAAACATGGGCCGAACTCCCAACACTTGGCAAAATATCCCCTTTCCTGAAAGTGTTGGGTGGAGGGTGGGGGTGCTGGAAGAATCTGTCCTCAGTATGTATCCTGTTCTGTCCTACGCACTTTTAGCCAATAGTGCCACCGTGTTGGGTCAGGTTCCAAGCTCTCCCTCTCCTTGCCTTTCTATGACCAGTGACCTATACACTTGCCCTGATAACTTTCTCTTCATAAAGCTGACTTTAAAACTGACAACAAAAGTAGCAGTTAACAGTTACACAAGAGATGATGAGGAAACATCAGGCTGGTGACTGTGTTTGTTCATCAACTGACATTTGGGCGCCTTCTGAAGAAGGAAAGAAACAGCAGGGCACAGTATAATTTGAATGAGAGAGACAAGGTGCTGGTCAAAGCAAGAAAATCCTAACTGGGGTGGAATGAAGTGTGGGAAACTCTCTCTAGAATTTCACTGATTAACCATTGATAAAATAACAGAAGTCTATTTTTCCCCTCTCAGGGCCCCCTTTATTCACATGCTGAATGTGAAAAGTAAGACATCCAACTTACCTAAGCTTTACACTGTGCTAATTGTGTGCGAGAGACTGTCATTTGAGAGTGTAGCCTCAAATCTCTTTTTTGAAGGACTTGGTGCAGAGCACATGCCCTGTCACCTCCTCTCTACTTTGAGGAAGTGCTGATGAGCACAACAGTTGATTCTTTCATCTTTACTGTTTGTTTTTCAGGAGGTATGTAGCATTTGTTTTTTGGTCTCATCTTCCTCAACTCCTGTACTAGCAGGGTTCCTCCCCTTCCATTCTCTTCAGGAGGCATATTTCCATGTCAAAGACCTCCCTGGAGAGAAAGCCTCTTTTTCTTCCATCCTCTGCCTTGTTTGTGCCCGAATCACCTTAACTCCATCCTTCCCAGCCCTGTTTCACAATAACAGTGGCAAGGAACAGAACCTGATTTAGAAATTGAAACCCCAGAAAAAGCCAGCTTTATTCTGTGAGGGATAAGAGCAGTTAAATTGCCCTCAAAAATATCAAGTTGTTGTAAGAAGGAATGATTGCTATCTCTTGCTGTAAACACAGAAATAAGAATTATTCTTTGGTGAAACTGTAGATTTTCCTTAGGAAAAATGGAAACGCTGAGACCTCTACACACAGCTGGGTAAATTCATGTCAGGCTAATAGAAGAATTTATATGGGGGGAGTAAGCATACTTTAACTTGTCTTCTATCTATAGACAGTCTCCCGATATCCTCATCCAACAGGATGAATGGGTAATTGAAGTGGACACAAAGAAGACTCTTCTATTCCATGTTCTTGTTCTTCTAGGGTTGGGGAACCTTGGAACTTATTCCTACTCTTGCACTTTGGGAAGGTCTTGGGAACCCAAATCCATTTATTACCTGTAAATTGTGCCAAGATCAGAAGGCAGTCATGAAAGGGCTTCCTTTGGGAGTGGTTTTTGGTGGTTTCGTTCAATGCTGTTTGGACCCAACTAATGCAGCCATCAAAAGCCCAAGAAATCTTCTGCACTACCCACCCTTTCATAAGGAACTCAAGCTTATTAGCTCTTATCTGGTACCAGAATACATACCCCATTGGTCTTTGGATGACAGCCCTCTGGGCTCCCCACAGTAAAAGGTAGTCTTAGAACCAGAGAAGAAATTAGAGTCTCCTGGATCCTAATTTTTTCTCATGTCCTAGGGCTTGCCCCCTCTCCTCCTATACTAGACTTGCTTCAGTCATACAGAAACACTGGACAAAAAGCCTTCTCTCTTCTTTCCCTAGATAGTTCACAAAATATTCCATTAGTTTGCAATACTCTTCCCCTCTTTGATCCTGGCTGACTTCCACTTGGCTGACTCTTATATCCAATTAACTCTGAAGTCTTCGAAAACTCTGTTAGATGTTCTTCCTATATAATGTCACAACTGGCAGAATGAACAAATAAAACAATCATGGGGAAGAAATAAAAGCATCACAAAACCTTCCAATTACTTGCCCTTTACCTCTTTTTTATGTGGTACTTGGGAGCACTAATGACCTCTTCTCTTTTATTCTTGAAAATGTTGACCTATGTCTGTCTCTGAAACCGGAAAAGAGCACAGTCCTGAAAGTAATGAGTCTATGCTGGCAGGACTCATTTAAATATCTTTTATGTATAACAGGAAATTCAGGAAACACAGGAAGTATTTTCACTGGAGAGGTCAACCTGGAACACTCATTTCCAAAGTTACCTTAAGATTATACAGAAGTAGACACAACTTTGGTTTTCAGATAGCTTACCATCAAGTACTCGGATAAAGCACTAATATTACTTTTCTATTGTTGTTACAAATTACCACAACTTTACTGGTTTGAAACAACACAAATGTACTAGCTTATAGTTCTGTAATTCAGAGGTTTGGGCATGGTATAACCTTGTTCTCTGCTCAGGGTCTCACATTCAAGTATTTGTTGAGCTGAGTTCTTTTTTCTTTCTTTATTATTTTTATTCTTAATTTTTGGTGGTGCATAGGAGGTGTATATATTTATGGGTTACATGAGATATTTTGATACAGGCAGGTAATGTGTAATAACCAAATTAGGGTGAAGGGTGTATCCATCCCCTCAAGTATTTATCCTTCGTGCTACAAACAATCCAATTACACTCTTTCACTTATTAAAAAATGTACAATTAAATTATTTTTGACTGTAGTCACCCTGTTGTGCTAGGAAATACTACGTCTTATTCATTCTATATAACTGTATTTTTGTACCCATGAACTCTCCCCAGTTCCTCCCCACCCTTCCCAGCCTCTGGTAAGCATCCTTCTACTTTCTATCTCCATGAGTTAAATTATTTAAATTTTTAGCTCACACAAAGAAGTAAGAACATGTGAAGTCTGTCTTTCTGTGTTTGGCTTATTTCACTTAACATAATGACCTCCAGTTCCATCTGTGTTGTTGCAAATGACAGGATCTCATTCTTTTATGGCTGGAGTAGTGCTCTATTGTGGATATTCACCACATTTTATTTATCCATTCATCTGTTGATGGACCCTTAGGTTGTTTCCAAATCTTGACTAATGTGAAAAGTGTTGCAAAAACATAGGAGTGCATTTATCTCTTTAGTACACTGATTTCTTTTCTTTTGGACATACACTGAGTGGGATTGCTGGATCGTAAGTTAGCTCTATTTTTAGTTTTTTGAGGAGCCTCTGAGTTGTTCTCCATTGTGGTTGTAATATTTTACACTCCCATGAACAGTATATGAGACTTCCCTTTTCTCCACAACGTAGCCAGCATTCATTATTGCCTGTGTTTTTGATAAAAGCCATTTTAACCGGGGTGAGAGATCTCATTGTAGTTTTGATTTGCATTTCTCTGATGATCAATGATGTTGACCACTTTTTCATATACTTGTTTACCATTTGTATGTGTTCTTTTGAGCAATGACTATTCAGATCTTTTGCCCATTTTTAATTGGATCATTGGATTTTTTTCCTACACAGTTGTTTGAGCTCTTATTTATTCTGGTTATTAATTCCTTGTCAGATGGGTGATTTTAAAATATTTTCTCCCATTCTGGGAGGAAAATAAAATTACAAGTCAATATCCCTTATGAACATTAATGCAGAAATCCACAACAAAATACTCGCAAACAACATATTAAAGTGATCATTCATTATGACCAAGTGGGATTTATCCCTGGGATGCAAAGATGGTTATACATATGCAAATCAATCAATGTGATACATTACATCAACAGAATGAAGGACAAAAAACATATGATCATTTCAATTGATGCTGAAAAAAAATTGACAATATTTAACATCCCTCATGATAAAAACTCCCCAAAACACTGGGTATAGAAGGCGTGTACCTCACATAACAAAAAGCCATTTACGACAGACCCATAGCTAGTATCATACTAAATGGGAATAAACTGAGTCTTTCCTCTAAGATCTGGAATATGACAAGAATGCCCACTTTCACCACTGTTATTCAACATAGTACTGGAAACTATGTTGTATCTTCACTTTGTTGATTGTATACTTTGCTGTGCAGAAGCTTTTTAATGTGATATGATCCCATTTGTCCATTTTTGCTTCGGTTGCTTGTGCTTATGGAGTCTTGCTCAAGAAATCTTTGCCAAATCTAATGTCTTAGACGTTTTCTCCAATGTTTTCTTGTAGTAGTTTCATAGTTTTAGATCTTAGATTTAAGTCTTTAATCCACTCTGATTTGATTTTCATATATGGAGAGAGGCAGGGAAATAGTTTTATTCTTCTGCATATAGATGTCTAATTTCCAGCACCATTTATTGAAGACTGTCCTTTCCCAATGTGTATTCTTGGTACCTTTGTCAAAAATGAGTTCACTGGGCCGGGTGTGGTGGCTCACACCTGTAATCCCAGCACTTTGGGAGGCAGAGGCGGGTGGATCACGAGGTCAGGAGCTTCAGATCAGCCTGGCCAACATGGTGAAATCCTGTCTCTACGAAATACAAAAATTAGCCGGAGATGGTGGTGGGTGTCTGTAATCCCAGCTACTTGGGAGGCTGAAGCAAGAGAATCGCTTGAACCCGGGAGGTGGAGGTTACAGTGAGCCGAGATCATGCCAGCGCACTCCAGCTCGGGCAAGAGGAGCACAACTCCATCTCTAAAAAAAAGAAAAAAAAAAAAAGAGTTCACTGTAGATGTATGAATATATGGGTTCTCTATTCTGTTCCACCAATCTGTGTATCTGTTTTTATGCAAGCACTGTACTGTTTTGGTTACTATAGCACTGTAGTATAATTTGAAGTCAGGTAATGTGATTCCTCCAGTTTTGTTCTTTTTGCTTAGGATAGCTTTGGCTCTTCTGGATCTTTTGTGGTTCTATATAAATATTAGGACTATTTTTTCTATTTATGTGAAGAATGTCATTGTTATTTTGATAGGGATTGCATTAAATTTATCAATTACTTGTTTAGTATGGACATTTTAACAATATTGATTCTTCCAATCCATGAACATAGAATATCTTTCCTTTTTTTGTGTGTCTTCTTCGTTTCTTGCATCAATGTTTTATAGCTTTCATTGTAGAGATCTTTCACTTCTTTCGCATTTTATTTTATTTGTACCTATTGTAAATGGGATTCCTTTCTTGATTTCTTTTTAAGTTTATTTTCTCTTGGCATATAGAAATGCTACTGATTTTTTATGTGGATTTTGTATCCTGCAATTTTACTGAATTTGTTTATCAGTTCTTATAGTTTTTTGGTAGAATTTTTAGGTTTTTCCCAAGCATAAGATTGTATCATCTGAAAACAAGGATAATTTGAATTTTTCCTTTCCAGTTTGGATGCCCTTTATTTATTTCTTGTGTTTGATTGCTCTAGCTAGGATTTCCAGTACTATGTTGAATAACAGTGGTGAAAGTGGGCATTCTTGTCATGTTGCAGATCTTAGAGGAAAGACTCAATTTTTTCCCATTTAGTATGATTCTAGCTATGGGTCTGTCATAAATGGCTTTTTGTTATGTGAGGTACATGCCTTCTATACCCAGTGTTTTGGGGAGTTTTTATCATGAGGGATGTTAAATATTGCCAATTTTTTTTCAGCATCAATTGAAATGATCATATGTTTTTTGTCTTTCATTCTGTTGACGTAATGTATCACATTGATTGATTTGCATATGTATAACCATCTTTGCATCCCAGGGATAAATCCCACTTGGTCATAATGAATGATCAATTTAATATGTTGTTGAATTCAGTTTGCGAGTATTTTGTTGTGGATTTCTGCATTAATGTTCATAAGGGATATTGACTTGTAATTTTATTTTTTTTTTGATACGTCTTTTGTTTTGTTATCAGGGTAATACCAGCTTCATAGATTAAGTTTGGAAGTATTCCCTCCTCCTCTATTTTTCATAATATTTTGAGTAGGATTGGCATTAGTTCTTTAAATGCTTGATAGAATAGAGCAATGAAGCCATTGGGTCCTGGCTTTTCCTTGCTTAGGAACTTTTTATTATGGCTTCAATCTTGTTACTTGTGAATGGTCTGTTAAGGTTTTGGATTTCTTTATGGTTCAATCTTGGTAGGTTGTATGTGTCTAGAAATTTATCCATTTCTTCTAGATTTTCCAATTTATTGGCTTATAGTTGTTCATGATAACTACTAAAGATCCTTTGAATTTCTTCTGTATCAATTGTAATGTCTCCTTTTTCATCTCTGATTTTATTTATTTCGGTCTTCTCTCTTTCATAGTCAGGATAAAGGCTTGCCAATTTTATTTATCTTTTTGAAAAACCAACTTTTTGTTTCGTTGATCTTTTTTTGTTGTTTACTTCATTCCAACTTCATTTATTTCTGCTTTAATCTTTATTATTTCTTTTCTTCTATAAATTTTGAGTTTGATTTGCTCTTGCTTTCCTAGTTGTTTAAGATACATCACTAGGTTGGTTAGTTGCAGTTTTTCTTCTTTTTTGATGTATGTACCTGTAGCTATAAACCTGCCTCTTTGTACTGCGTTTGTGGTATCACATAGGTTTGGGTGTGTTGCATTTCCATTATCATTTATTTCAAGAGATTTTTCAGTTTCAATCTTTTCTTTGTTGTTGTTGTTTTTAGATGGAGTTTGGCTCTGTTACCCAGGCTCTGGAGTGCAGTGGTGCAATCTCGTCTCACTGCAAGCTCTGCCTTCCGGGTTCACCCCATTCTCCTGCCTCAGCCTCCCAAGTAGCTGGGACTACAGGCGCCTGCCACTACGTCCGGCCAATTTTTTGTGTTTTTTAGTAGAGACAGGGTTTCACAGTGTTAGCCAGGATGGTCTCGACCTCCTGACCTCGTGATCCGCCTGCCTCGGCCTCCCAAAGTGCTGGGATTACACGCATGAGCCACCATGCCCAGCCTCAGTTTCAATCTTAATTTCTTCATTGACCCACACTGGTCATTCAGGAGTGTATTGTTTAGTTTCTGTGTGTTTATACAGTTTCCAAAATTTCTCCTTTTATTTATTTCTAGTTTTATTCCATTTTGGTCAGAGAAGGTCCTTGATATCATTTAAATTTTTTTGAACTTTTGAAGACTTGTTTTTGACGTAACAACAAGTCTGTCCTGGAGAAAGATCACATGCTGAGGAAAAAAATGTATATTCTTCAGTTGTTGGATGAAATGTTCTGTAAATATCTATTAGGTCCATTTGGTCTATAGTGCAGATTAAGTCCAATGTTTATTAGTTGATTTTTCTGTCTGGATGATCTGTCCAATGCTGATAGTGGGATACTGAAGTTGTCAGCCATTATTTTATTGGGGGCATATCTCTCTCTTTAGCTCTAATAGTATTTGCTTTATATATCTGGCAGATCCAGTTTTGGTGGCATATATGTTTAAAATTTTTGTTATATCCTCTTGCTGAATTGACTCCTTTATCATTATATAATGACCTTCGTCACCTCTTGTGATTTTTGTCTTGCAATCTATTTTATATAATATAAATATAGCTACTCCTGGTCTTTTTTGAATTCCATTGCCATGGAATATGTGTTTTTCATGCCTTTATTTTCAGTGCATGTGTTTCCTTACAGAAGAAGTGTGTTTCTTGTGGGCAATGGATTATTTGGTCTTTTTTTTTTTTTTTTAATTCATTCAGCTACTCCATGTCTTTTGATTGGAGAGTTTAGTCCATTTACATTCAGTCTTACTATTGATAAGTAAGGACTTACTCCTGCCATTTCTAATTTGTTTTGTTTTCTGGGTGTTTTTTGTTTGGTTTCCTCCTTTCTTTCTTTCTTTCTTGCCTGCCTGCCTGCCTGCCTTCCTTCTTTCCTTCCTCCCTTCCTTTTTTCCTTCCTTCCTTCCTTCCTTCTTTCCTTCCTTCCTTCCTTCTTTCCTTCCTTTCTTCCTTCCTTCTTTCCTTCCTTCCTTCTTTCTTTCAGTGATGGTGATTTTCTCTGGTGTGATTTAATGTCTTGCTTTTTATTCTCTGAGTGTCTGTAGTATGTTTTTTTGATTTGAGGTTATCATGAGGCTTGCAAATACTATCTTGTAACCCATTATTTTAAGCTGATAGCAACTTAATACTGTTTGCATAAACAAACAGGCAAAAGAAAACTAATACACAAAGCTCTACACCTTAACTTCATCTCCCTGCTTTTTAACTTTTTGTTGTTTCTTTTACATTTTATTTGAAAAGTTACTATTTTTGATTGGCTCATTGTTTAATCTTTCTATTCAAGATAAAAGTAGTTTACACACCACAGTTACAGTGTTATAATATTCTGTGTTTGTGCACTTACTATTACTAGTGAGTGTTGCACTTTCAGATGATTTGCTACTGATCATTAATGTCTTTCTTTCAGATTGAATAACTCTTTAGCATTTCTTGTAGGACAGGTCTGGTGTTTATGAAATCCTTAAGCTTTTGTTTGTCTGGGAAAGTGTCTTATTCTCCTTCATGTTTGAAAGATATTTTTGTGGATATACTATTCTAGGGTAAACATTTTTTTCCTTCAGCATTTCAAATATGTCATGCTGCTGGGCGAGGTGGCTCACGCCTGCAATCCCAGGACTTTAGGAGGCCAAGGTGGGCGGATCACGAGGTCAGGAGATTGAGACCATCCTGGCTAACATGGTGAAACCCCGTCTCTACTAAAAATACAAAAAGTTAGCTGGGCATAGTGGCAGGCACCGGTAGTCCCAGCTACTCGGGAGGCTGAGGCAGGAGAATGGCGTGAATCTGAGAGGCAGAGCATGCAGTGAGTGGAGATCACGCCGCTGCACTCCAGCCTGGGCGACAGAGTGAGACTCTGTCTCAAAATAATAATAATAATAATAACAACAACAACAAATATGTAAATAAATATGTCATGCCACTCTCTCCTAACCTGTAAGGCTTCCAATGCGAAGTCTGCTGCCAGATACATTGGAGCTCATTTTTATAAGCTTGTTTGTTTTCTCTTGCTCCTTTTAGGGTCCTTTCTTTATCCTTGACCTTTGGAAGTTTGATTATTAAATACCTAAGGTAGTCTTCTTTGGGTTAAATCTGCTTGATGTTCTATAACCTTCTCACGTTTGGATATTGATATCTTTCTGTAGGTTTGGGACATTCTTTGTTATTTTATTTACAAATAAACATTTTACCCCATCTCTTTTTCTACCTTCTCTTGAAGGCCAATAACTCTTTTTTTTTTTTTTTTGAGAAAGAGTCTCTCTGTTGCCCAGGCTGGACTGCAGTGGCACAATCTTGACTCGTTGCAGCCTCCACCTCCCGGGTTCAAGCGATTCTCCTGCTCCAAGTAGCTGGGATTACAGACATGAGACACTGCACCCCGCCTAAGGCCAATCACTTTTAAATTTGCCCTTTTGAGGATATTTTCTAGATCCTGTAGGCATGCTCCATTGTTTGTTTATTTTTTTTTGTCTCCTCTGACTGTATTTTTAAATAGCCTGTCTTCAAGCTCACTAATTCTTTATTCTGCTTGATCAACTATATTGTTAAGAGACTTTGCTGCATTCTTCATATGTCAGTTGCATTTTTCAAATTCAGAGTTTTTGCTTGATTCTTTCTAATTGTTTTGTTTGTTAAATTTATCTCCTAGAATTATGAACTCCTTCTCTGTTATCTTGAATTTCTATGAGTTTCCTCAAAAGAACTATTTTGAATTATGTGTCTGAAAGGTCACATATCTCTGTTTTTCCAGGATTGGTCCCTGGTGCTTTATTCAGTTCACTTGGTGAGGCCATGCTATTGTGGATCATCTTGATACTTGTAGATATTCACCTGTGTCTAGGCATTGAAGAATGCCTATTTATTGTAGGCATTCTTCCTACATTGAAGAATGCATTGCATTGAAGAATACAAAGACTATTTATTGTAGTCTTTGCAGTCTAGGCTTGTTTGTACCTGTCCTTCCTTGGAAGGTTTTCCAGGTATTCAAAAGGACTTGGGTGTTGTGATCTAAGCCATATCTGCATTAGGGGACACCTCAAATTCAGCAATGTTGTGGTTCTGGCAGATTCATAGAGGTACCACCTTGATGGTCTTGAATAAGATCTGGAAGAAATCTCTGGATTATTAGACAAAGACTCTTGTTCTCTTCCCTTACTTCCTCCAAACAAACGGAGTCTCTCTCTCCCTCTCTCTGTCTCTCTGTCTCTCTGTCTCTTCTGAGATGTATGGAGCTAGAGATGGGGTGACACAAGCAACCCTGTGGCTACCAGCACTGGGACTGCACTGGGTCAGATCTGAAGTTAGCATAGCACTGGGTCTTGCTCCAGGCCTGCTGTAACCACTAAGTGCCTACTGCCTATGTACACTCAAGGCCCTGGGGCTCTACAGTCAGCAGCTGGCAAATCCAGCCAGGCCTGTTTCCTTCCCTTCAGGGAGGCAAGTTCTCCCAGAGCCCAGGTGGGTCCGGAGGTGCTGGTTGGGTGTGAGGGACTGGAGTTAAAAATCACAGAAGTCTATCTGGTGTTCTTTTTGTTCTGCAACTGAGCTGGCACTCAAACCACAAGACGCAGTCCACACTTTTTTCTCCCCTTTCCACAGGCAGAAGAGCCTCGCCCTGTGGTCATAATTACCACAGGCAGGCAGGGATTACAACTAGACCACTGCCAATATTCCCTTCAGGCCCAAGGATTCTTCAGTCAGCTTCTGGTGAATGCTGCCTGGTCTGGGAATCACCCTTTTGGGAAGTGGGCTCCTCTCCGGCCCAGGGCAGGTTCAGAAATGCGTCCAAGAGCCAAGGCCTGGAAGTGGGGACTCCAAGAGCCTGCAAGTTGCTCTAACCCTCTATTGCTGAGTTGGTACCTAAGGTGCAAGACAAAGTCCCCTTACTTTTCCCTCCATGTTTCTCAAGCAGGAGACTCTTCCTGTATCTCCCACAGCTGGGAATGTACTGAGTGTCACATGAAGCCAGCAAGTTTCAGAGTCTCACCCAAGGCCCACAGCATACTACCTGGGTGTCACTGCTGGTTATTCAGGGCCCAAGGGCTTTTTAGTCAGTAGGTGATCTGTCCTACCAGGACTGGGTCCTTCCCTTCAAGGTAGTAGATTTCCTTCTGGCCCAGAGTGTGTCTAGAAATGTCATCTGGGAGCTAGGGCCTGGAAGGAGGGCCTCATGGCTCAGAATAGTGCCCTATGCTACTGTGGCTGAGGTGGTATCCAAGATGCAAGGCAAAGTCCTCCTTACTCTTCACTCTCCTCTCCTTAAGCAGAAGGAAGGAGTCGCTTTCATTGCTATGAGCTACACTGCCTGGGGTTGGGAGGGAGATGGCTCAAGCACTCCGTTAGCCAGCCCAGATGATGTAGGTCATGTGCCCCCCAAATCCACTGTCTGTGCGTTCATTTTAACACTAGGACTTGCCTAGGAGTTGTAGTCCTTGTGGCCTCAACTGCCTTTCCAGTTTATTTAGAGCCCCAGGACACTTTAGCCTGTGGTGGCAAGACTTACCAGAACTCAAGTTCCGACTTCTAGGATGAACAATTCCACTGTGGCTACGGCTGATTTATATATACCCTAGGTGGGCGAGTATCGGTTGAGTCGAGCCCAGATTTGCTTTCTGCTGTGACAGGGCAGCACTTAATTCAATGCAATGTTTCACAGCTGCTATACTCTCCCTTTCTTAACTGCACAGATTCTCTCTTTGTGCCATGCAGTCACTGCTGTGGGATGGGGGAGGGGTAGCATTGGTAATTCAAGACTGTCTTTCCTACACCCTTCCAGTGTTTTTTTCAGCCATGTGAAATTAAAATCAGCTACTGTGAGTGCTCACTTGATTTTAGGATCTTATGAAGGCACTTTTTCTGTGTGCAAAGGGATGTTTCACATGGTGGCAGGCAAGAGAGGCTGCATAAGGAAACTCTCCTTTATAAAATACATCAGATCTCGTGAGACTTATTCACTAACATGAGAAGAGCATAGGAAAGACCTGTTCCTATGATTCAATTATTTCCCACCGGATCCCCCCCCCATGACACACGACACATGGGAATTATGGGAGCTACAATTCAAAATGAGATTTGGAAGGGCACGCAGCTAAACCATATCAGGGTGTGAGCCACTGTGCTAGGCCTGAGCTGGGTTCTGATCTGGGGATTTGGGGTCCTCTTCCAAGCTCACTCAGTTCCATGCAATGTAGGACTGAAGTCCCTATTTCTTGCTGACTGTTGGGGCTGTTCTCAGCTCCTAGAAGTCACTCAGGTCTTTGCCATGTTCTTCTTCCCTCTTCAGAGCCCACAATGCAGAATCCCTCTGAAACTTTGAATCCCTTTTACTAGGAAGAGCCCTGTCCATTTTGAGATCTCACTGATTATGCCAGGTTAGGCTTACTATGACAAAAAATGTGACCTAATTATGGGAGTGACATCCCGTAGTATTTATAGGTTCTTTCCACGCTCAAGAAGAAAGGATCCTATGACAGTGAGGGTCTCCAGGTCATACTAGAATTCTGTTTACCACAACACTCAGTGGATAAGGCAGAAAAATCTAAATTCTACTTGAAAGACATAAAGTGTTATATGAAGGCATCATAGGGAGACAACCTTACTCTATGATGGTAAATGCTTAGCATACGGGAAATGCTCAATCAGTGTTTGTTAACCTGTGGCAAATCCATATATACTGAGAACACAATAATGTATTGGATGTATGAATCAGAATGAGGATTACTTGTCAAATAAGAAAACCTGTTTGTTTCGCAAATTGGATAGTTTGATTGTCAACTTTCTGTGCAGGGGAAAATGAACTCCAGAAGGAGGGGCTGGGTAGATAAAGGTAGGGCTGGGGTAGATAAAGAGCCTTTACACATTTAAGCATTTTGAGCTACTCTCGGGGAGAAGCCAGAAGAGTTTTGGTGAAAAACTTACTCAGAAACCACAGCAGGTAGCTTGATGTTAAAGGCAAGAATACAGGATCAGACACAAGTTGTCTTTAGTGGCCCAGTGTTTTTCTTATTTGCTGAGGCACCTGAAAGTGTGTACTGACTCACATGGGTTACTAAGTTCCCATTCAATATATCACTTCCCTTGAAAGAGTCAAAGCACTTTCCTGAGAAACGCTCTGATAACCTGGCAACGAATGAGATAGACCTGCCCAGACTGGAGTTCAATACTTGTTTGTGTTGACAGTATCTTCCGGTGTCTAACAGGAGATTGAATTGTAGTCATTAAAAGTGCTTCTCTGGGGTCACCTAATAAAAACAACACCACTGGGGGGACTTCTGATTATGTGACTCCTTCATTTGAAGTAATTTCAGAGCTTTATGGACAGATCTGTTTACAGCTGTTTCCCATTCTTGTTTCACAAATGGAAATAAGTTGCCTCTGAAGAAAACGGACTTCTCCAAGGTCTTAGTAAATCAGTTGAAGCACAGGAAAGCTAATGCAATACCCTAGCTTTAAAATTTCTAAAATAGAGATGCCTGGGTGTAGTGGCTCATACCTGTATTCCCAGCACTTTGGGAGGCTAAGATAGGAGGACTGCTTGAGGCCAGGAGTTTTAGACCAGCTTGGTCAACATGGCAAGACTCAATTTCTACAAAAAAAAATTTAAAAATTGGCTGAGCATGGTGGCGTGCGCCTGTAGTCCTAGTTATTCAGGAGGCTGAGGGCTTAAGGAGGATCACTTAAGCCCAGGAATTTGAGGCTGCAGTGGGCTACAGTTGTGGCACTGAACTCCAGCCTGGGCTATAGAGTGAGGCCCTGTCAATTTAGATAGATGCTTTAAATTGATACCTGAGTTTCTAATTTTCTAATTTGGATATTCACTTTTAACACTTATTTAGAGACACTTCTATTGTTCTCACAGTTCTCTAGTCTTGAAATGCTTGTATCTTTTCCAAGGCCGAAAATCTGGATATTTTATAAAGCAACTTAATTATTGAAGATTCAGATAAAGTCTGTTTGACCAAGCATGTGTGTTTGTAAATTTTAGGTTTAAATATTTTTATTTAATTGCTAAATACAAAATTGATTACCTGACTGAAGTGACAGTCTGATTATTTCAATGTTATGCAAGAAGAATTTTAAATTTCCTGTGAAGTTCTCAGAAAGAATGATGAAGACATTGTTACCTCTTATATAAAGTCCAGTTTTAAGTACTCCAGAGTAGATTTAGAAAGCCTTTGCCGCTGTTTATCACACTTTAGCTGTTCAAGGAGGAGTCAGAGAGGCACATAAGTAGGGAAGGATGACTTATATAACTGATGCAAATACAAGTACAGGCCCAGCAAAATTTCAGTTCACTGTGGTTGAAGCTCTAATGAAGAGTAAACAAAATTACATCTTGTTATGTAGAAGTAAAGGAGGAGTGGCCGGGTATGGTGGCTCATGCCTGTAATCCCAGCGCTTTGGGAGGCTGACGCGGGTGGATCATCTGAGGTCAGGAGTTTGAGACCAGCCTGACTAACATAGTGAAACCCTGTTTCTACTAAAAATACAAGAAATTAGCCAGGTGTGGTGGTGGGCGCCTGCAATCCCAGCTACTCAGGAGGCTGAGGCAAGAGAATCACTTGAACCAAGGAGGCGAACGTTGCAGTGGGCCAAGATAGTGCCACTGCACTCCAGCTTGGTCAACAAGAGCAAAACTCCGTCAAAAAAAAAAAAAAAAAAAAAAGGATGAGTGCACAGAAGAACTTGGAGGTTTATGGCCTATTTTCTGGTAACATAAAATCTTAGAATGGTTCAATCATTGTAGTGGCGATTGTTAATTGCCATCGAAATATCAGTCTTGTAGATACTTGGAGAGGTTTGTGTGTGGTGAATTCCATCACATGTTAATATGACAGTAACAATGTCTTAAAAAAGTGACTACAATTGATGAAGATGTTGGATGTTTGTGAAATTAGCATCTAAACTACAAGTTTGAATTTTGTTTTTAATAACAAATTGGTATTAAGCTAGAACATCTGAAATATTTTCTTATACTTAGGAAAACATAGAGCATTTTCAGATGTTGAGTTTTAAATTAGGAAACAACAGCAAAGTATCTAGAGACACAGAATACACCAAAGGAAACCCACAAACCACAGGCTAAGACATTGTTACTGTGTGGACTGACCATGACAAAATACTCACTCCCTTTCCTCTCACAAGGGCTGCTTTTAGCTGAATACCAGATATTATTGACATAAAAAACTCAGAGCACTAAAAATGTATCTACTCTGTTTTTCTAGTATTTGTTTTTCTTCCTTGTCTCCTGCAATTTTATGTGAGAAATGAGAACTCGGCGTGAGCCCAGTTATTAAAATCCGGAGGCTAGAATCTGGATAAAGAATATCTATTGAAGTATGGCACCAAAACTTGATAGCTTTTGTTTCTTTTTGGTACTGTTGTGAGGATCAAGAGTTAATGAAAGAACAAAAATCTAATCAAGCAAGTCTCTTCTTGTTCAGAAAGTTAAATGCATATGTGAAAGCATCAATGGTCAATATCGACATTTTGGTAGATGCATTGGAAGTGATTTGGCTTCACGCCAAGCTTTTAAGGCTATTGGTGGAGGAGGGAGGAGTTTAACAACAGGAAAACAGCCAAAGAATATGCACTTCTCTTTCATCATCTTTTTTTTTTTTTTTGAGACATAGTCTTGCCATGTCACCCAAGCTGGAGTGCAGTGGTGGGATCTCGGCTCACTGCAAACTCTGCCTCCCAGGTTCACGCCATTCTCCTGCCTCAGCCTCCCAAGTAGCTAGGGCTACAGGTGCCCGCCACCACACCCGGCTATTTTTTTGTATTTTTAGTAGAGACGGGGTTTCACCATGTTAGCCAGGATGGTTTCCATCTCTTGACCTCGTGATCTGTCCTCCTCGGTCTCCCATAGTGCTGGGATTAAAGGCGTGAACCACTGCGCCCGGCCCTCTTTTAACATCTTAATCACCTATCATATGTAATGATTGGTGAATAATATGGGAAAATTGCTAAAATTGCTC
The DNA here is from genome assembly GCF_037993035.2 of Macaca fascicularis. Taxonomy (NCBI): domain Eukaryota; kingdom Metazoa; phylum Chordata; class Mammalia; order Primates; family Cercopithecidae; genus Macaca; species Macaca fascicularis. The sequence continues at coordinate 43,713,312 of NC_088378.1, forward strand.
TGTCTCAACATTTATAGTTTCCAGGGATGGAAATTATACCCAGATATCCAGACTCAACAGGCATCTAAAATTCAGGCTCTAACTCCTCAATGTTCTAGAGAATATCTATAATGCAATTTCTGCCTCTAGAAATCTTTGTGAAATTCTCACAAGTGGGAGATGTTTAGCATAATAGATAGATGAATGACTTGCACCAGATGTATCCTTTGTGTGGAATGCTGATTTCCATGACTCACATACAGCTATTTCCACCTTGCTATATAGGGCTCAGTTTATACATCATTCCCTCAGAGAGGACTCTTCTGACCACCCTACCCAATCACTCCATAACATGTTTTATTTTTATCAGAGCACTTGCCACTTCCTCCTATTTTATTTTATCTTGTTTTGTTTGCGGTCTGTCTCCCTGACTCTCACTTGAATTTAAGGCCCATAGAAGCAGAGACTTTGTCTGTCTTGTTCATTTCTATTTCCCTGTGTCTAGAAGATGTCTAGCTAATAGTACTGTGGAATGACAAATGAGTAAATGAATGAGCAATAAAGTATAGATATATTCTACCACTATTTAATTCTTTGTTTCCCAGGGAAAGTTATTTGGTCTTAATATTCTGCCTCTCATATTCTTTCTGTTCACAAGCGATATTAAAATGCATAGTGTTGCCAGTGTATAAGGGTTTACATGAGGGTTTTTCTACAAGCGTGGAGAGGGTTTCTCCAAGAGCAAAATAAGATTATCAGAAAATTTACTTTTAAGATAAACAAATGATAGATAAAAACTGAGAAAGGAAGTTACCTAAGTAAGATAAAGTGACTCCTAGGTCAAGATTTGATTGAAATGAATAAAGTGTATTATCATATATAAGAGGCAAAAAAGACAACTAAAACCATTGGTTAACCATGAAAGTAGAAAAAAAGAGTTTTGGATGCAACTTTGCCAGTGCCTGTCTACACATCCAAGGATCATGCATCCTGGAAGGGTCTGCCAACACACCACTCTGCTGTGGAATGGTTGCGTCTGGTCATCTCAGCCTCATGCAATTATTTGCTTCTTGAAGTCTCTTTGTTCTGATTTCCAGGCCACCAAGCAAACTTTGCAATGTGATTTGGCACACATTTCTCCCGCCATGAGAAATATACCTATGAACCTGAAGTCCTTCAGTCCCAGTGATGACCATTGCCCATCACACATAATAAATTGGCATTAGCTTTATGTGTCTATCCCATAAGCTTGGTAAATGTGAGTTGTTCCTAAAAGAGCTGTACTGACAATTCATACATCTAAGCTGGCTAGGTTCCCAGCAATGTGCTGGATTCTGATAAATTCACCAGGATGAGGGATTGAAGACCTTGTAAGGGAGGCACAAGAACTGAGCCAAAAATTTTAGTTGAATTTTTGAATTAGTGTCCATCTGCTATCCATGAAACAGTTTGGTGACTTAACTGAGGGCAATGTTTTGAATCTTTCTAACCTAAGGGGATGGAGGTAAGTGAAATCCAAATCACCATCTCTATTTCTCAGCACGAGAGGTAAAGAATTTGGGACTAGTTATTTGGAAATTCAGATCTCAGCCTCATTTGTTTCTTTAGAGCCTCTCCCTAAAGCAAGTCTTAACATGGTATAAAGGAAAAAGGTGGATTTTCTTCTCTTCCTTGGGAAACCCTCCCTATGCCTAATGCCTACCCCAATGTCTAAAGCCAAGTTCCTCAGCAGGGCTCTGCACCAGGGCTTGAGGCCCAGGAGCCCAGATGAAGCATGAAGAACCCGTGGATCCAGCCTGTGATTGCCTGTGTTTGGCTGCATATAAATAACCCTGGCCTTGGTAAAAGGGTCAGCTCAGGGACTTGTGTCTTTGGCATTGCTGATCTGCTTTCTGACTGCTTTTCATCCCTCCTGTTTTCAATGACCTTTCCTCTCAGCATTTCTATTTACATTAAATACTTCTCCTTAACTTCTTTTATATAAAATATTCTTTCTTTAATTGTATTATAATAACCCAAAAGCAAGTGATAAGGAGGGGTGTCATATCTTTGTGTCTAAAGTCATACTATGGTTTGGTGTAAGTTTAAGCAAGATACCCAGCAAGATCTGGGTGTCTTTCACCGAGACAGTAGAATGAAGCAGTTAAGAACTTTGGGCTTGAGCCGGGTGCAGTGGCTCACACCTGTAATCCCAGCACTTTGGGAGGCCAAGTCGGGCAGATCACCTGAGGTTGGGAGTTCGAGACCATCCTGACCACCACGGAGAAAACCTGTCTCTACTAAAAATACAAAAATTAGCTGGGCATGGTGGTGCATGCCTGTAATCCCAGCATTGGGAGGCTGAGGCGGGAGAATCACTTGAACTCGGGAGGCAGAGGTTGTGGTGAACTGAGATGGCGCCATTGCACTCTAGCCTGGACAACAAGAGCAAAACTCCGTCTCAAAAAAAAAAAAAAAAAAAGAACTTTGGGTTTGAAGTTTGAATTAACCCTTGTTTTGCCACTCACTTGCTGCTTGATTTTGATTTTGGTCATGTTTTCAAATCCTGGGTTTCTCATCTGCTAAACAGCAGTAGTAACTCTTCAGAGTGCTTCTGAAGATTAAACAAAATCATGGATTTGGGGCTTAGCAAGCTCCTAGTACACACTATTATTAGTTTTATCATCTCTGCCCTCACTGCGGGATTCTTTTCAGTTCTCCTCAGAAGGAAGAACCCTCCTAACCCCTTCCCAGTGAGGACGGCTCCTGGGCCCAGAGGGACTTGCCAAAGCCATGTTAAGAGAGGATAAGCCGCCCCTCTCTGTCCCGTGCCTGCTCTTTGCTATTCTCATAGCCCTGCCCCATCTCCTGTGTACTTTCCACCCCTAATTGTCTGAAGCCCTTTCACTGTGCCTTCTTTCTTTGTTTGTATGTGCTGTATCCCAAGATCACTGCTGTAACAGTTCTGCTGGCACCCTGCCTTACCTGGCAGATAAGCTGTGGGGATATGAGCCACAGTTTCTATAGCTTTGAGGCCTGAGGTTGGAGTTGAGCACAGAGACCATGAGCTACTGCGCAGGGGAATGTTCTGATGAAGGGCAAAATCTGGCAATGAGAGAACTGGGAGAGTAGGAGTGGAACCCAGAAATGTTTAGTCCCAGGTGCAGGGGCTGGGAGTGAGAACCTAGACTGCTTGGTGATGAAGACTATGTTGTCATTTTCCCTGTGTCTACAGCACCTAGCACAGTGCTCGGCATAAAATAGGCCCTTAAATGTAGGTGGGTGATAATTACTGAGGAGTAAAATTTAGGAACTTTGTTGTTTAAATTGTGTGTGATTGGGGAATTGTTGATTTGCCTGAATACTGATTACAGTCTCTCTAAAAGGAGCATAAAAATGACATATTTACGTTGCCGATGTAAAAAGTATTGAATGGCATTTATGTGACTTGCTTAGATTAACACATAGCAAACTAATACTTATTATACTTGTCATTACATTTGTATCACATTACCTTTGCTGTAAGTTTTATTTGATTGCAATCGTAAACTCTATGTATGCTTAAGATGTGTTTACAGAATCTGAGGCTTAATCCACCAGTAACAACAGACATCTTTCTCTGTGCTTTCGAGTCCTACCTCGCGAGCTCAGACTTCCTAGAATGTTACCACGTGTCCCACATTTGTTCACTCACATATTTAAAAAAGACAAAAAGGACAGAAAGAACATTGCTCAGGACAGTCATGGGAGGGGGGTGACCAGAACGAAAACAGCCAGTGCAGAACATTGTGCAGGCCCATTCCTGGGGCGTGAAGAATCCGAGACATTTGGAGAAGACCCAGGGCACACAAGGAAGGGAGGGGGGTATCGCAAGCAAGAGGCAGGCACTGAGGAAGCAGCCAGGGAATCTGGCTGGGATTCCAATCCATTCTTAGCTACTTGATACAAAGGCTATTATATTAAAATTCTTCTAAAGAAAGATGGATTTCCACAGCACCCTATTTGTGTCCTAAATTTAGAGTAACAAAGCTGGAGCAATTGAATGGTGCAAAAACTCTTTCTTCCCTCAGAGTCAAAGAAAGAGTAAAAATTGGACTTAGGAAATTAACTTTCTACTTGAGTAGTATTTGTCCTTTTTTACATACTTGTTTATAAACAGTTTGAGTTTCACTGAATAATTTTTCTTTCAGTTAATAATATAGCTTCCCACATCCAGTCACTTACTAAGCTCTGGACACCTCTAGTTTTTTCAATAGCTCTCAATCTTCTATCTTAGTACAGGATCATCTGAAGGACATCTCAGGGGAAGGTTTCATGTGTAAGTGATTTATGAAGGAAGTGCTTCCAGGAGAACCTGGGAAAGGAGTGAGGGAAGCAAGATAGGGAAGGGTGCAGTTTCAGGCAGCATGTTCCAGAGAGTAGCTTCAGCCTGAGCCCATGGAAAATACTGGAATGTAACTTGGGTCTTGGGATTTGTCCCAAGCATGATCAAAGCAACTGGGCTTTAAGATTTTATATTTTACAATCCCTCTCTAAAGGCTGTGGGATTTGAGGGGTTAGTGGTGGTGGGGGTGGTGTGTGGAAAGTGAACTTTTAGGCACGTTGGGATTTTTTATGCCTGTGGGCAAGGCACTCCAATGCCAAGAAGTGTTCGCCAAAGGAAAGTTTCAGGTGTGAGGTGGATGTGGGCATGCAAGCAAAAGTGCGGCTTTTGGTGCACAGAAGATTTTACCAAGGATACCAGGGGATCTCAGCGGAGCTTAGAGAATTTCCACAGCCTCTCTTGGTTCTCTCTGTCCCTACTGTGTATCTTCAGCACAAGTCCCTGTGATTCTTTCTCTTCTGGGTTGCACGATATGTTCCTAACGAATATCCTCTGATCCGTAAATTCCTGTTGTCTTTTCTTTTCTTTCTTTCCTTTTTTTTTTTTTTTTTTTTGAGACAGAGTCTCATTCTGTCACCAGGCTGGAGTACAATGGCATGGTCTCATCACACTGCAACCTCCACCTCCCGGGTTCCAGCGATTCTCCTGCCTCAGCCTCCCAAGTAGCTGGGACTACAGGTGTGCACCACCAAGCCCAGCTAATTTTTGTATTTTTAGTAGAGACGAGGTTTCACCATGTTGGCCAGGATGATCTCGATCTCGTGACCTCGTGATCCACCTACCTCGGCCTCCCAAAGTACTGGGATTACAGGTGTGAACCGCAGCACCTGGCCATCTGTGATCTTTCTAAATCACAAATCTGTCAGTGCTAGTCCAGTGCTCACAACCCTTCAGTTCTTACCTAAAGTCCAAGCTCTTTAGCATGACTTGCCTGATACTCTTGATCTGACCCCAAACTCTTACGGCTGTACTCAAATAGCACAGTGGGTGTTATGCACTGAATATTTATGATCCCACCCCCAAATCCTAATACCAACCCCATGGTGATGTATTAGGAGACAGAGCCTTTGAGAGTGATTAAGTCATGAGGGTGAAATCCCCATGAATGAGATTAGTGTCCTCATAAAAACACTCCAGAGAGCTCTCTCACCCTTTCAGTCATGTGGGGATGTGGCAATAAAAATCCTGGGCCTTCTATGAAACAGGAAATGGGCCCTCAACAGACACTGAATTTGTTGACACCTTGATCTTGAACTTCCCAGCCTCTAGAACTTTGAGAAGCAAATATTTGTCATTTAAACCGCCCAGTCTATGACATTTTTGTTATAGTGGCCCAAATGAGTTAAGATGCTGGTATGGCTTGCTGCTCTCTGACCTCTGGAATTCTGTAATGTTATGCCTAATGTCTAGAAAATCTTTGCCCACCTCCTCACCTGGCTCACTGTTCCTTACCTTTGAAGATCTAGCTCAATCTTTATGGCCTCTGGCTTTCCACTGTACCCTGGGCTCATGCCATTGTAATATTTGCCACACTCGTTCTCCCACCAGACTGTGAGCCTCTTTAAGAGAGTCTTGTGCCCTGTTCACATCTACATTGCATCATTCTTGAATTCTATTAGAGGATAAAGTGAACTGAAGGAGGAGCAGGAAATCTGTCTTTGTAGGGATCTGCAGAATGAATGTGATTTAAGTTTCATGGGCCTCATTCTTCAAGAGTTAGGCCAAGAGAGTCAAAGCAAAAGGTTGGTCCCCTATTATGCGCCAGATAAGGGCTGGATGTACATTGTCACATTTAGGAGACTAAATGTACATCCAGCCCATTATCCGGCGCATAGCAGGGGACCAACCTTACCTTTGGAGATTCAGCTCAATCTTTATGGCCTGTGGCTTCCCACTATACCTTGGGCTCACGCCATTGTAGTATTTACCACACTCATTTTCTAAGAGGTAGCACCATCAAGAAATCATAAAATAGAATAAGGCTCTTGAGATCAGAGACTTTTCTGTTTTCAGAGCTTTTCTGGTTTCCTAACGGTGCTACCTCTGAGAAAGAAAAATTTAACTCATATACTCAATTTAGCCTGCATCTATACTGAAAGTGGAAGAGATATTTAAGCCAATTAAATGTATATTTTTGAGGGCCTTGGATTTCAGGCGAAGACTTGGCAGTGTAGTAGATGTCAAGTATGACATGAATTAAACATGGAACCTGATTGCTATGGGTTGAATCATGTCCCCTCAAAATTTATATGTTGAAGTCCTCACCTCCAGTATCTTGGAATATGACTTTATTTGGAAATCAGGTCACTGCAGTTAAAATTCAAGATGAGGTCATCCTGGAGTTGGGTGAGCCCCTAATCCCACTGGCATTCTTACAAAAAGAATGCCACACGAAGAATCAGATATGCATATCAGGAAAATGTCATGTGAAGATGAAGGCAGAGATCGGGATGATGCCTCTAGACGCCAAGAATGTCAAAGATTGTCAGCAAACCACCAGAAGTGAGGAAAGAGACATGGGACAGGTTCTCCCTCACAGTTCTCAGAAAAACAACTCTACTGACACCTTGATCTGGACTTGTTGCTTCCAGAACTGTGAGACTACACATTTCTGTTGTTTAAGCCACCCAATTTATGACAATTTGGTATAGCAGTTTTAGCAAATTTGCACACTAATCAGTCAACTAAGAGATAGATATTAAAAAAAAAACCAGTATGTTGCAGTGTGATGAGGCTAATAGTAGCATCTGTGCAACCTACAGATGCAGCACAGAGAAGAGAAGGATTGGCTGTGAGTTTTGGGAATGAGATCTACACAAGTGGGGGGTACTGGCGAAAGGAAGGTTGCACAGAAGAGTTGCGTGAGTCAGGTTTTGAAAGCTAAAGATGATGAAGACTGATCTCTCTCTATGGCGGTTATGGCAGTCACAGATAAAGCCAACTGCTGTCCATTATTACCCCTATTTTCTCTTAAAAATCTCTGGTGGGAGCTGTGCAGAGAGGCCTTAACAGATATGGGAGCAAGCAAGTAGATTTGGGGTCTAACAGTGGCATGTGGTAAGCAGCCTGTGATCTTGCACCAATGGGTGTCATTCCACTCCCATCCCCCACCTCTGATGCAGCACACCCTTTGTTCTCCCCTTTCTTTTTTCCTTTGAGTAAATCTATTTACTACCCAGAAAAACGAGGAAGGAATAGGCCAGTTGCCCAGGGCAGATGGTGCAATGTTAACAGATGACACACAGAAAGCAGAACTCCTCAGCTCCTATTCTCCTTTTACGTTCTCCAGCAAGGCTCTTCAAATGAAATAGAACAAAAGAAACATCATCAAGAAGAAACTGAAACACAAGTCCATGAGAGATAGTGAGGGAACCCACTATCTGGTTGATTTAAATGGTTTCGTGTCTTCAGATCCAAGTGAGTTATAACCAAATAATGAAAGAACTTACAGAAAATGCCAGTGAGCCACGGAGCAGACATTCTTTTCAGTGATTTTTCAAAAAGAATTTCTGGATAATTTAAAATGTGCTTCAAACCTAGAGAAAGGCAAATGTTGCTCTCATATTCAAAGAAATATAAAAGATAAACTCACAGAAAATACCAGTTCATCCTGATTCCCTGAAAACTTTTTTGTTATTTTATTTAACTTATGTACATACAAACATACAAAGAGGAAAGGAGGGAGCAAGGGGGAGAGAGAAAATGAAGGAATGAGAGAGACACAGAAAACGGGAGAGAAAACAGAGCAGAAAAGATAAAAAAGGGAGGACAAGTTTATTAGCTTTGTGAAAATACATTGAGTTTATAGCACTCAATTTACCTATGGTTGTAACTTCAGTAATCCTGCAAAATTTTATAACAGTCAATTAAATAAGCATGATGTGTGCCTTGAGAAAATTAAGGAGATGATTAATAAGAACCAGAGGTTAATGAGAAAAAATCATGCTAAACTTGGAGCTTTTTTCCTTCCCAATTTCCTTTGCCTTGTATTTTCTTGTTTCCCCAGTGTAAGAAATTTCCCCTCCATTTTTATTTCACCCAGAGATGCAGCACTACCTACATCAAACAGAATGTGAACGTCTGCAAGTTCTACACAGTATTTCCTGGAAGCTAATTGGATCAGAAGAAAAGGCAGTGCTGATCACAGAGTTTGCCTGTCAGTCCCCAAACTGTATTTTCTATTTTCCAAGTTCCTCATCCTGAGGCTTTCTTCCCTTTCTTTTTCTGTGAGTACCCACAAATCCTGGGCTTCTTCGTTATCCACTTCCCTCTTCTTCCTGTTCTGATAATCTTCCCAGTACATTTGTCCATCCAGGAGCTGGTTGCTGGCTTGCTTTGGTCAGATGACTCCTCCTAGGGTCTGGATCCTTGATTGATGGCTGGGACCAGGAACCTCTGAGCAATCCATCCGTCCGATGCAGACTGTCCTTATTCACTATGCTTACTATGAATTCCAGTTCCCTTCTCACACATTGGGCTCATTTCTTCTTCTTGAACTATGTCATTATTTTTCCTTTATTCCATATTATTTGGACACCAACTCTTCAAAACACATCATTACCCCAGGATTAAGAGCCTGGGCTTTGGAGTAAGACTGTGCTTTTTATCTCTAAAAGTTATAAATCAGATCATATTTCTCTCTTGTTACAAACCTTCCACAAAGTTTTCACCATGTTTAGAATAAAATCCTAACTCTTTACCACGACCTGTAAGGATCTAGATAATCTGGTCACTGCCTACCTCTGTCGTCATTGCACACCACTCTTTACCTTTTTTTTTTTTTTTTTTTTTTAATATGCCTTCTGTTTTTTAAACATGTCAGGTCTGTTCTTGTCTCCCAGCCTTTACACTATTTTCCCTCAGATCATCACATTCCTGGATTGTTCTATTCATGAAATTTTCAGCTAAAGTTTCTTCTTGGGGGAACCTTCCTGACTACTCTGTCTAAATCAGTCCTCTTGTTCCACTACCAGTTAGTTTCTGGCACTTTATGGTGCTGTATTGTCTTTGTGACACTTAATATCCTCTAGAATTACCTTGTGCATTTATTTGATGACTTTGTTTATTTCCCTTGCCTTGACCTCCCAGAATGTAAGTACCATGAGCGCAGGGTCTCTATCCTCAGCCCGTAGACAGTTTCTGGTATGTAGTAGGTACTCAATAAATAAAACAAATCAGAGAATGCTTGCTCCATACTTTCTGTGCTACATGGCTACGAACTAATTGTTTCCATGGGTTTTAGTTCCCTATCTTTACAATGTGGTTGGCAACTCCTGTTTCATTGGGATTTTGTGAGTGTTGAATGAGATTACACAGGTAAGATGACTAGAGCGGAGTGGGGAATAGAACAGGCACACAATAACATGAAGGGTTATTATGATATGCCACTCTCCATGGGATGCCATAGGAACACAGAGATGATTCTAATGAAGTCCTTTTCCCAGAAGTTCCCAGTCATTATGTTTGAGCGGACATTAGAGTTGCTGCAGGCCTTGGACACCACACCCCACTTTCCCTGTTGAACCTCTCCTGGGAGCCAGACTCTCCCAGGGCCTGTCACATCTGGTTGTTGGGTCATGTTCCTAGGCCTGCTTATCCACATTGCCTTGTCTTATTGTGAATAAACAACCAAGATACACTGATAATCCCCGAGATTACAAAACTAACCCAATTCTCTTTTATGGATGAAGCTATTAGACAAGTATTTCTAGGTATAACACAGGGTCTTAGTGTCTCTGTATTTTAGCAGAGAATATGACAGACATTTAGATATTATAGATGAATATGAGAATATGCCTCTTTGACATTAATTACTATTTAATTAGATAAACCTGAAAAACTCCCAATGTTTTACAAGTTTTAAAAGCACTCTTAAGATTACAAACAGTAATGAAGATTCATGGGTAGAATACTGGATCTTTGAATTATAATTTGATTTGATTATACAGGGGGTGTCTAATTTATTCACTTCTCTACCAGTCTGTTGTCACAGTATCCTGAAAGATGATGAGCCTCTGAGCCTAGTATCTCTGTCTTCTAATTATCTGAACATAGTAAGAAGGCTACAAACTGATGTATGTAGCATGATACCATTCTGCTGAAAAATACATATTCATGCATGGAAGAAAAATAGCAGAAGGACACCAACATGTTAACAGTAGAAATAATATTTCAGTCTTTTTTTCCCCCTATGCTTTTCAAACTGTGCTGCTGCTTTGACTCGTTATGACTTTTGTAGGTGGAAAAAACTAATACAAATGAACTGCACACTTTTACAGGATGGGAGAAGGACGACCTGTGAACTTTTCTTGTTAGAAAAGTCTCAGGGACTGAGGTGATTGTCAGTCTCAGAGCAGCCATATCTGAGACGAGGACCAAGGACCAAAGACCAAGTAGCTGTTTCTGAGACAAGGATGACCTCCAGAACAGGTGGAGAGTAGTTCCCAATGGTGCATCATGACAGGTCTCGGTCCCACCTTTTAAGAATTGTTATTATTTTGAAGTTAGAGTGAAGTAAACTTTGGCTTAATTTTAAGAATAAATTTCTTATAAGTATAGCTATGGAGAGAATGGCCATTTTGTTAGATTGTACAGTCCATCGTCAGCAGGTGGCCTTTCTCAAACAGAGATGCTAAAAAGAGGATTTCTATACTGGAGGGGAGTTGGACAAGATGATATTTTATATTTTCTTCTAGGTTAGTAGACATCATTATCAAATCTGCCACTCTTTCTTCTTTATTAGTTATACTATCTCTATGAGATGGATATTATTTTTATTAGTGAAGAAATTGATGCTTAGACAGGTGAAATAATTTGCTGAATACTCGAGATCTTTCAAGTTTCTTAGCTGGGATTTGAGCTTAGGTCTACTTGGCCTCCAAGACCAAAATATTCTATGGTGTTCTGCTACTTTCCAATCTGTGATTCTGTACCCACTTCTTCACTTTCTTTTTCTCTTCTCTTTGTAGATTTTCACATTGCTTTCTTTCTGTTTCCATGACTTAGACAACAATGGCATCTGGTAATATATTTGACTTTGATTTGGTTCTTGGTATTGATATTTAAGGCAACGAAATAAATGGCTGACTCTTGGATAGCAGAATCATTATTTATTATTATTATTAATTATTGTTTTTGATGTAGCTGAAGAGATACTGGATTATAATCTTAAAACTTCCAATGATGAGTGTCTAGAAAAAACAATCTTAAGTGTTTAAAGATTATTCTTTTTTAATACTGAAACTAACAGTATGAGGCTTTCACTAGAAAAGTAATAGGAGACAAATTGACAGCAAATGGAAAATAAAAGCATCTGCCTTAGTGCTGTTCTCATTCTGGATTCCCCACATTTCTTTTTTTTGAAGTGTGTACCTTCTTCTTTTTGTGTGGAATTGCCAATCCTTCTACATGGATTAGTCCCAAAGAGTAGTTTCTCTGCACATTCTCCACCAGACAGTAGCTCTTCATTAGGATGCCTTGATACTCTGGTGTGGTGCCACCACATGTAAGTTACACTGAGCTCCCTGGGACTTGCAGAAGCAGGGCCAATTCTACATATGCTTCAGCCCCACTGTCAAAATCTTTGTAGTGGTAGCTCCCCGCTACATTTGAATTCTGTTGCTGCAGCAACGAGCTCAAGAAGAGCTTCTGTATGGGAATAGAGCTAAGGAGGATGCTAAGGCTCAGGTGAACTGACCCCTTGACAGCCTAACATGGAGGCTTTTATCTTTGAATTTAACACATTTGTCAACTTGACAGGAAGCTTGGGCTGCAGATTCCTGCCCTTGTGAGACTCTGAGGCTTGGCAGAAAGAGCCCAGGCATGGGAGTCAGACTCACGGGAGGGTGTGGGGGTAAATCCTGGCCATGCAACTTCCTGCGCTAGGATCTTATTTCCCCTGGCTAGAATTCTATCATCTGTAAAATGGGATAATAATGACTGTTCACGGGATTTTAGAGAAAATAAATGGTTAATTATGCAGAAACAAGGATGTGGAGATAAACGGGAATACAAGACAAACAATAGGTTAAAAAAAATCATAGCCCTGCTTCACAAATCTTTATGCCTGATTTTTACCCTACTCAAATATTTGTGAACTGTCGTGGAGATATAGTCTTTGCCTGAGTATTTTGCCAGGCTCAAAAGAGCTATCTATCTTTCAATCTGAGCAGCTTGATAATAATGCCCCCAAAACACTGTGGGATTACACATGAAAATGAATGCCAAGGAAAATAAATAAAATTGATTAACAAAGAGTAATTGCTATTTAATCACAATTTGAGAAACACATTTTTGCCCTTTATTACAGTCATTCTGTCCTTTAAACTATTGTGTTTTGTCAAAAGAACATGCACTTGCAGTGCTTGAAAGTGAAAAATAATACATTTTTCAAGTGTTCACCATGTCAGTGTCAGAACGGCAATGAAAGTAGTTATTAAAAACCTTAGCTGCACTTTCAAGTAAGAAATAAAGTAAAACATAAATTGCTTTCATGAAATGAAGCTAGTTACCATGATCAATGGTCAATAATAGTATGTGTTATTTATTCTACCATGGAGCAAGGGGCAAAGAGGTTCGAAAATGACTGGTTAAATATCAGTCTATTTTATTTAATAAGTGATAGCTATTTCCTACATTAAACAAAACTCAGTCTACTTATCCAGAGCTCATATTTCAGTCTCAAATTCAGCTTTGGCTGAATAACCAGAAGCCATCATTGTGGGCCTAAGCTGGGAGATTTTTAGTAAGGATTCTGTGACATGGTCAAACAGAAAACCAAATGGATTTGGTGAAGGCTGGATTACTTACACAAAGTCCAAAGATAAATTTAGTTGAAAATTGGTCACAGGTAGCCTTGCAGTCTCAAAGGGCATTTCTGACTAGACAAACAGCATCTACCAACATCCCCTCCACTGAAATAAACAGCTGAGTGTTCCCTTGCCACAGGCTGGGTAAATACTAACTAAACCGTCTGCCTGTATGCCAGTCGGAGCAACACTCCCTATTTTTTAGCAAAATATTTTTCCACTCTGGCCATCCAAGAAACTCTCCAAATCCAATACATTTCAATGGAGTTTTTAGGCTTCCCGATTTTTCTCACTATTTATAGCTTTCAGATGTTGGCAGGTACGGGACTACATTTTCTTCAGAATAAAGTTATAAACGGCAGCAGTGCTGTTTCATCATATGCCACACAGTATTAAGTCAGTATTAAAACAATCCTTCTTCTTTATGAATGTCAACATTGACAAAGGCTAGAAAACAAAATAAATGCCTCACCAATATTATATCAGTGGTCATATTTATATTGTGCAGAGTTTTGTGGAGTGAGGAAGAGGGAATGGGATCCGGAGGGAAAGCCCAGTCTGTTCAGGGGTAACGTCTGTTCAGGGAATAGCATTTGTGAGGCTGAAGTACAAAAGTCCAGGAGGCCAGATCTGCCCCTTCTGCGAAACTAAGGCTGAGCAGGGCATAAAAGGAATGTAACAGTGCCTCCAGGCATATAGTATTTAATAAATTACCAACTGCTTGCAAACACAACACCTTACTGGTCCTTAGAACAACCCTGGGCAATAGAATAGGTAATTATTCACCCCACTTTATGGATGAGGAAACTCAGTTTCAGAGAGATGACTTAGCCGGGGTTACCTTGCTAGAATGTTGTAGAGCCAGAAGTGGAGGCCCAGTCTTCCGATGGCTAACCTTGCTTTTCTTCCCCAACTCACACTGCTTCTCCAAGAATTCAGCCCATGGAGCTTTCCCAGGCTCACTGGAGAGATAGTCTATTCACATGTAAAGGCCAGTGAATAAAGAGAAAGAGACAGTAAAGGGATGGATTAGAGAATAAAGCCCAATATTCCAGTTGCTAGAAAAGGATTATATTGGGCAGGTTAGGAGGTGATAATCAGGCACATCTGAAATGTGGAAAAGTTGAGTTTAAATCACCAGTTTTGTCACCAACCAGCTAGGTGACCTTGGTGTCCTCATCTGTAGAGCTTTAAGGACTCCCTGGGAATTGTGGTAAAATCACCACAATGAAGCCCTTTGGGGTCACTTGAGAGACAACCTTTAAGATCTTGCCCTAGGCCACCTGTGGCAGGATTCATCAAGGAGGCATGATGTGAACTAAGGAACTATAGCAACAGAGAGGGAAAGGAGAAGGGAAATATGGACCGGGAAATAGTTGAGTCCAGTTATGGTGGCAAGGGTGGGTGTGCTGCTTATGTGGGAGAGTAAGGAGATACTTGATGGATAGGTGATACAAAAACAAAATATGTGCAAAGTTCAACCATTACCAAGTCAGTTTTATCCATGGAGCTAATCAGTCTGGACATTTCAGGTCAAAATTTACTCCTTTATCCTTTAACCAATTATCAAGACAGTTGTCCTAAGTCTTCCTTCTTTCCCTCTCCCCTTCCTCCTGCCCTCCTTCCTTCTATCTACCTTCTTTCCTCCTTTCTTCCTTTCTGCCTCTCTCCTTTCCTTCCTTTCTCCCTCCCTTCCCTCCTGTCTTTCTCTTCCTCTCTCCTTTTCTTCCCTCTTTCCTCCCTCCCTCCCTTCTACTTTGCCTGCTTGAAGACACAGACTTCTCTGGAGTATATTTCAGGAGGGGTGGATTTGTTTGTCTAGGGCAGGGCTGTCAAATACAGGTCATGCATGCTGCCACGCCCCTGCCATGACAGACAATGCTAATCAATCACTGTACTCTGGGCATGATCTCAGGATTAATTTCAAGGTGCATGGGTTGGTTAGAGTTGGCTCAAGTGACGAGAGTTGTTTGCCAACATAAATCTAGGACACAAATGGATCAAATATGGCTTTCCATTTTCAAAAAGGTTAAAGTATACTAGAAAACATACTTCCTTTAACCTTTTAAAACATTCCACCCCCACCCCCTACTGTTTTAATCTCAGCAAGAGCCTCAAGCAAAAATAGACAAATGTTATTTGAAGACATCATCTAGTGAAGCGAGAGTCTAGCAAAGATTTTTTAGAAGCCTGAATATGTTTCATGAATGAATATCATCTTTTGAATATTTTGTCATACAAATTGACTTCTGGACATTTTGATGTTTGCTTCATGTAAATTTGAATTTCCCTAGTGCTAAAATTTGGTTTCTCTGCTTTAATGCAAATACGTTATATGTGTACATAGACGTGGAAGTTATGAGCTTAGTTTCTGAAGCCTATGTCGGAATCCCAGCTCTGTCTGTTTCTAGCTGAGTGCCCTGAGTGCCCTTGAACAAGTTAATGTTACCTTTCTGAGCTTCAGTTTTCTCATACTGAAAAAAGTAGTAATCATCATTGTTATCTCACAAGCTTATGGTGAAGAGTAAATGAGATAATTCATGTATAACATTTAGCATAGTATCTTGCACGTAATAATATTCCACAAATGTAAGTTTGTGTGTGTTGTATGTAACTAGTACTGTCTATCCAGGGTGAATTAAGGACTGTGATGCTTATTGAATTGTTTGGCTAAAGTTACATTTCTTTGCTTTTGTGGGTTTAAGTCAGAGTTTTAATGCTACTTGAATTCTGTTTTGTGGTTCTATCATGATTTTTGTGTGTGTTTAAACTCCAAGAAAAATGTCCTCTTTTTTGGTAGCTGATATATTCAAACCACCAGTGCTGGAAGAAAAATAATCTGTCATTGAAGTAGATGAGAGTTGACATGACAGACTGTGCACTCTATCTTAAACATTCATAACATGCATAATATGGTCCCTATGGAATGAAATAACTCCTTTAGAGTCTTTGCAGTCCCTTGTACCATGGGTCTCCTAGAGCGAAGCCATTATAATTCTAAAGCAGCTATGCCTGCTTGGGGAATAAAACATCAAGGAAAAAAAAGGCATTTCACATACCAAACAATTGACATTTCTATATTGTTTAGATGTGTGTGCATACATGTGCACAAAAGTATGTGGATGGTGCACATAGGTGTGTGGTGTTTTGAACTCTGGTGTTTGATATATTATTGCTTACTGGCTAGAAGTAATTTATTCAGAATCTGAAACACTTGAAATCCTGATTTTATTATGTTATTGGTCATGTGATTTTGAAAAAGCTCCCTGTTAAAATCTTAGGTAACTCTCATTTAAAATGTGGATAACCATATCTTCATACTCTTTCATAGGAAGAATAAACTCATGTGAGATAATACATGTAAAATATATAGTAAATATTTGGCACATTTCAATTTCTCCAATAATAGAGCCATTAATAATGATAAATAAGTAAAACAAGTAATTAAAATAATGTCTATGGCAAGGCAAACTGGTTTTCAGCTTCATTATTCAATGTCCTGCTTTGATTTTTATTTTATAGAATAATCATTTGCCAGCTTAAGTAATACATCATTCCTTAATTGTAACTGTCAAGTGAAGACTTCACTAATTTATGCCTCTTTGGAGAAATATAAGCACTTGAGCAAATAACTAATATTCTGACCCTGAGTTTCCTAATCTAACAGGAAAGTCTATCTCAGTGACTGCATTCTGTCATAGCCATTCCTATTGAAAGGATGAAATGAAATAATGGATTTTACAGGTCTGTGTGAGGCACAAGCTGGCCATACAACTGGAGAAAGGATATAAAATTGTATATACTTACGAAATACTCAAATATTAATAGGCAGTGTCTAAAGAAGACCAGAGCATTTGAATAAACAAACAAATAATCAGTCCAATGGCAAGTGGAGATTTTTATATTTTCTAAGTACTCTTCTCAATTGAGAGAGTTGACTTGTGCAGTGCATGCACTGCATAATGACATTTTGGTCACTAAGTGTGAACATATGACAGTGGTCTCATAAGATCATAATACTGTATTTTTACTGTACCATTTTATGTTTACATATGTTTAGATACACAAGTATTTCCATTATGTTACAGTTGCCTACAGGATTCAGTATTCAGTACCGTGACATGCCTTATAGATTTGTAGCCTTGGGGCAATAGGCTATACCATATACTTACTTGTGTAGTAGGCTATACCATCTAGGTTTGTGTAAGTACACTCTGATGTTTGCACAATGATGAAATTGCCTAATGATACATTTTTTTAGAATGCATCCCTTTCATTAACTGACACAGGTCTGTATTTGTTTTTAATAAGAAATTACAGTACATGGTAAATTTTGCCTTTAACATTTTTTTGGAAATAAATGGCATTCCCAAAAAGCCTCCTGGGCTTGTAACTGTGCTATATTTCCATGTTAGCTACATCAAGATAATAACATTTGATCAACACAGTCTACTTGGAGTGACCAGATACTACTGGGTCTCTGTTGGTCACACTACTGTGGATATGAGACAACGAACAGATTTTGCCAGATGTTCCAGTATAAACAGCTTCTCTGCTGTCAAAACCTAGAGTTGAAGTGCAGAAGAGGGATATTTCAACCTTCTTCATACTCCAGTAGAGAAGGAGTCATTATTATTTACCCAACTTTTCAAAGGTAAACATTAAATCAATTTAACAATTTAATTTTAAGAAGAGTGAATTTGAAATTGGGAAACAAATCTACCATTTACTTCCATGGTTTTTTTTTTCTGACATCTGTAAAACAAGGCTAATGATATCCACTTCACAAGACTCTTATACAACATTAAAAAATTTTCCTGAGAAATTCAATTGTACATAACAAAATACTGCAACTATGTAAATTAGTAAGATATTCGCCTAGTCTTTTTAAATTCTCGCTGAGGTTGTGCTTAGTTTGTGGTGTTTGGAAATTAACTTGAATATTAACTCACTCAGGTTAAAATTTGGCCTCCGGAGCAAAAAAACTGTATATTTGCACTCAATTATATCAAAAAACAAGCTTTAAGCCCAGCTGGTTCTGTCTGGGAAAGATGGCAGTGGCTGGGGCAGCATCCAAGGAGCCACTGGTGCAACGGTGCACCCAGCAGTTGGGGAAAACTTTCAGCCTGGATGTCAGCAAGGAGATCATGCACAGTGCTTCCAAAAAGATGAAACTTTAGATGGGCAGAAATCAAGGGACCAGCTAAAGCTGGGTAGGAGGAAAGGGAGAGACAGACAGGAAGTTCCTGTATTTGCTGAACCTGACACAACTGCAGAGGTAAAACACCTTTTAATTTGCCCAAGGCATGAGAGAACAGCAACTCCTTTAAGAGTAAGACAAAGTTTGTCAATTTACACACAAGAGAGGGACCCACAGGCTTGCAGTCTGCTCCCGGGTTGCCATCCTTGTGATTGCCTGGGCCAGAAGTACAAGCTCATCAGTAGCTGTCTGATCTGTGGGCCTGTTGTTTGTGAAAAAGAGGGTGCCAGCCCTTGCTTATTCTGTGTCACAACAGTATGTACTCATGAAGAACAGGATATTTTGCAGCATGAGTCAGATGAGAGCCAGAAACTGCTAAAGAAGCTTATGCCATTGATGGAGAATTCTGGAAAGGTGGACAACTCTGCCAAGGACTTTCTATGTCATCGAGAATTTCAAATTATGTCTGGTCTGGAGAAGGATATCAAGCACAAAGACAGGCTGTTAGAGTTGCACAGAGCTAGTTTTCAAAGGACCCAAGTCATTGATGCTGATCAGATTTTTTTGCCAGTGACTCTAACCAGTGGTTGTCCAAACTTGAGTGGGAAACCAAATGAGAAGCAAGAAGAGGAGCTGAGAGAACTTCGACATGCCTCTTGACTCTCTAAGAAGGTCACCACTGAGTTTACAGCAGGAAGATCCTGGAAGAAGAAAATCCATTAGCAGAATATCACAGCAGACTAGACGAGACAATACAGGCCATTGCTAAGGAAACCTTGAACGAGACACTGACCCCATTTTATATATCTCCTGAAGAGCCTTTGGGAGTTCTGGTAAATCTCAGCACATACCAGTCCCCTCCCCAGTGGGTTGACCATGCAGGTGCAGCCTCACAGAATAAGGCTTTCCATTCAGCAGGATTGGGACTGGAATTCAACTCATTTCAGTACTTCTTGTGAATCCAGGATCAAGACTTTCAGGGAGGTTTGACAGTGGCTCATGTCTCTCTATACATCAGGCCTGGGTTTCTCAGCTTGTTAGAGGGATTAGAAAATGATGGAGTGCAGATCCTGGTATATCTCCCACAGAGGACAACTTTGGATAGCAGTCGTAGCCAAAACCTCCCTCTGCCTTCAAGAAGTCTCAGAACTCCAGGTTACGTATCATCTTCTTCATGGGAAAGATGTGGAATTCCCCAGTGACTATCCATCAGGTTGTCTTTTGGGCTGTCTGGACCTAATTGCTTGTTTCAGAGGCAATTTAAGGAGCAGTTTCCAGACATCAGTGAAGAATCATGTTCTCCACTTGTTTTCATCTGCAAAAGTCCTCAGGAAATGGTTGTGAAGCTTCCTATTAAAGGAAACAAAAAAATCTGGAAACTGGATTGCAAGATCCATTAAGGAGCAAAGAAAGGGTAAATGAAGCAGAATAAAGATTTCTGACTCAGGAGAAAAGAAACCATACAGCACAGTGGAGTTTGGTACACTAAAATTGCCATCCACTAGTTTTTTGGAATTGAAGCAGTAGAAATCTAAAGGCTTGGCATTAGGCTTGAATCTCTCAGAATTTAAACTCTTATCAAAATCTGTATATTTTTCTTAAGGAGTATAAGGAGTATAAGAAAATCTGTATATTTTTCTTATTTATGTAGTGGCTCAAAATCTTTGAATACATTATTTACTTATTTATTTATTTTTTATGTTTTTATTTTTATTTTTTGAGACGGAGTCTCGCACTGTTTGTTGCTCAGGCTGGAGTGCGGTGGCGCAATCTCTGCTCACTGCAACCTCCAGCTGCTGGGTTCACACCATTCTCCTGCCTCAGCCTCCTGAGTATCTGGGACTACAGATGCCTGCCACCACGCCAGGCTAATCTTTTGTGTTTTTAGTAGAGACAGGGTTTCACCGTGTTAGCCAGAATGGTCTCGATCTCCTTACCTCATGATCTGCCTGCCTCAGCCTCTCAAAGTGCTGGGATTATAGATGTGAGCCACTGGGCCCAGCCTTAATACATTATTTATAAAAAAACTATTTGAAAAAAAGTTCAGGATATTTCCTATTATTTGCAGGTTAGTGAGGCTACAATCTTGTGGGTTTCTAGATGAAAAATTTTCTCTCTCATCTTTCTTTTGACGTGGGAAAATACAAGTAAGATCATGGCAAAACATGAAAAGAGGAAGAGGAGTGTGCTGTATAAGACACTGGTTGAGAGCAAGAGGTATATAGTCAGATAGACCCAAATTTTAATATAACCTCGGTTACTCACTAAACTCATTGTTGTTTATTGATTAAATTAGGTAATACTTCTTTAAGACCTTTTCAAATCTGTGCTAAGATGATACCATCCTACAAATATCAGAAATACATGAAAAAATATTAATACTCAAATTGTCTTTCAGGTAGTAGGTGAATCCCCTTTTTCTTATGCAAGGGAGATGCCTCAACTTTAAAGTGCAAGAAGTGGATCAAACAGTAGAGAAATGGAAGATTATAGTGATGACTATTGTCATGAATCTTTGAAAGGGGTTAAGACACAGAATTAGAAGTGCAGAGTGTAGAATTTCTAAAATTTACCTTGAGATAATGTGAAAACAAAAAGATCATTAACAAACAATGAACACACACACACACACATGACCCTTGAACAATGTAGAGGTTAGGGACACCAAGCTCCTGTGCAGTCAGAAATATGGGTATAACTTTTGATTTCCCCAGAACTTAGCTACTAATAGCTTACCATTGATTGGGAGCCTTACTGATAACATAAACAGTCCATTAACAAATATTTGTATGTTGTATGTATTATATATTGCATTCTTACAATCAAGTAAGCTACAGAAAAGAAAATGTTATTAAGAAAATCATGAGGAAGAGAAAAAGAAAATGTATTTGCTATTCATTAAGTAGAACTGGATTATCATAAAGGTCTTTATTCTCATTGTCTTCATATTGAATGGGCTGAGGAAGAGGAGGAAGAGGAGGGGTTGGTCTTGCTGTCTCAGGGATGGCAGAGGCAGAAGAGCTGGAGGAGGTGGGAAGGGAGGCAGGAGGAGCAGTCACACTCAGTGTAACTTTTATAGGAAACTTTTGTGCAAGTGCATCAGTGCAGTTCAAATCCATGTTACTCAAAAGCTGACTGTATATACATAACTTTATAGAAATACACAATTTAATACAGCATTTACTCACTGTATAGGTTTACTCACTGCAAGTATGGCTTAGTGATTTCTAGGAATTTTATAAACTGTACAACCATAACAAAAATTCAGTTTTTTTTTTTTTTTTTTTTTTGAGACAGTGTCTCACTCTGTTGTCCAGGCTGGAGTGCAGTGGCGTGTAACCTCTGCCTCCCAGGCAGGTTCAAGTGATTCTCCTGCCTCAGGCTCCCAAGCAACTGGGATTACAGGTGTGTGTCACCACGCCTGGCTAATTGTTGTATTTTCAGTTGAGGTGGGATTTCACCACGTTGGCCAAGCTGGTCTCCAACTCCTGACCTCAAGTGATCCACTGGCCTTGGTCTCCCAGAGTACTGGGATTATATGTGTGAGCTACCACATCCAGCCAACGATTCGGTTTTAAAGTACTTCTATCATCAAAAAATTGTTAATATCTTAGTCCCTTTTGTAGTCAATCACCACTCCAAAATTAAGCTTCAGGCCACCAATATCTGCTTTCTGTCTCTATAGTTTTGTCTTTTTCAAAAATTTTATATAAGATAAGTGTTACACTATATATTTTTTGTACATGGCTTCTTTCACTTGGTGTAATTTTTTTAAGTTTATTCATATTGTAGATATATCAAAAGTTTATTCATTTTTATTGCTGTATAGTATTTCATTGTATAGATATACCATATTTTATCTGTTCACCAAATGATGAACATTTATGTTATTTCCAATTTTTGTCTATTATTAATAGTGCCACTATGAATGTTCACATATAAGTATTTGTGTGGACATATGCCTTCTATTCTCTTGGATAAGTATCTAGGAGTGAAATTTGCTAGATTATATGGTGTCAGTTTATTTTCGGTTGCTATAACAGAATATCTGAGACTGGGCAATTTCTCAAAACAACAAGAGATTTATTTTGGCTAATGTTTATGAAGCTGGGAAATCCAAAATTGGGTGACCACATTTGGTCAGGTTTAGATGAGGGCCGTGTTCTGCATTGAACATGATGGAGAAGAGGAAGGATAAGTGGGCACATGTAAATGGGAAAAAGCAGTAGGGGCAGATTCACTTTAGAATAACCTGTTCTTGTGGTTACTAATCCTGTCCGTCAAATTCACTCAGTCCCTTGAGAATTAATCTAGTCTTGTAAGAGTTGTATTAGTCCTTTTTTTTTTTTTTCGAGACGGAGCCTCATTCTGTTGCCAGGCTGGAGTGCAGTGGCACGATCTTAGCTAACTGCAACCTCTGACTTCCTGGTTCAAGCGATTCTCCTGCCTCAGCCTCCCGAGTAGCTGTGATTACAGGCATGCACCAGCACGCCCAGATAATTTTTGTATTTTTAGTAGAGATGGGGTTTCACCATATTGACCAGGACGGTCTCAATCTCCTGACATCGTGATCCGATCGCCTCAGCCTCCCGAAGTGCTGGGATTACAGGCCTAAGCCACCGTGCCCAGCCATATTAATCCTTCTTAATGACCTAATCACCTCTTAAAGACCCCACCTCCCAGCTCTACCACACTGGGGACCAAATTTCCAACACATGAATTCTGGACAACACACTTAAATCATAGCATATGGTAAATGTGATTAACTATTTAAGAAAGTATCAAACTATTTTCTGAAGCATCTATGCCATTTAGTTTCCCATCAGCAATCGATGAGGGTTTCTGTTTTTCCACATCCTCATCAATGCTTGGTATTATCAGTCTGTTGGATTATAGCCATTCCAGTAGATGTGCAGTGCATTTCATTGTGGTTTTAATTTGCATTTCTCTAATGACTAATGATGTTGAGCATTTTTTCACGAGCTAATTAGTCACTTGAATGTCTTCTTTGTTAAAATATCTACTTAAATCTTAAACTATTTTTTCTCTTTGTATTATTGAGTTGCAAGAGTTCTTTATGTTTTCTGTATATATAAAACTCTTTTATAAGATATATAATTTGCACATAATCAAATCATATATCTGTAGCTTGTCTGTGACTTGTCTTTTTATTTTCTTAATGGTGTCTTTTGAAAAATAAGTTTTAGTTGTTGATATCATAGTTTATTATGTTTTTCTTTTATGGATCTTGCTTTTGGTGTCATGTCTAAGAAGTCTTTGCCTAACAAAAGATCATAAAGATTATAGTGTTAGCTCTTACATTTTCAGTTAACTTTTATCTAAGGTTTACATTTACATTTTTTAAAACATAAACATCCAACTGTTTCAACACCATTTGTTGGAAAGGCTACACTTTATTCATTGAATTGTCTTGGTATCTTTGTTGAAAGTCAATTAGTCATAGAAGTAAGAGTTTATTTTTGATTGTCTGTTTAGTTTCATTGATTGTTATATCTCTTCATAGACCAATACAACACTATCTTGATTATTGTAGCTTTATGGAAAGTTTTAAAATCAGTTAGTGTAAGTCTTCCAACTTTGTTATTTTTAAAAATTGATTTGTTAATCTAGGTCCTTTGGATCTCCATATAATTCTTAGGATCAACTTGTCAATTTCTTCAATAAACTGGCAGGGCTCTCAGCCTTTTTCTTTTTCTCCTATGCTTTTAATAATTTCATTAAATGAATGCTGTTATGCTCAACATTACCAACCAGTCTCTGAGGCTGTATTCACTTTTCTCTCTATTCTTTAGAATAAATATCTATTAATTGATCATCAAGCTTATTGATTCTTGTTCTGTCATCTTCAATCTGCTGTTGAGCCTATCTTAGGCATTTTTCATTTTGGTTATTTCTTTATCAATTCCAGATTTCTAAAATTCGTCTTTATAAAATAGTATGCATTTTTCTACTGAGAGTCCCTATTCACTGAGTCATTGTTGTGATAATGTTGTACCCCTTAGAGTCAGCCTCTGTTGACCACTTTTTTCCCATGTGTGTGGGTCACATGTTTTTTGGATTGTCTAGTAATTTTTGGTTGAAAATTGGACATTTTATAGACTGTAATAGATAATATACCAACTCTGAGTTCTGATTTTTCCATTTTTTTTTTTTTTTGTACCTTGTCTGGACTTAAAATACAAAATGTCTCCCCAAATGGGGAGCTGCTGATATCTCTAGTTAGCTTTTTATTCTTATTTTTGCTTTTTAAAAATATACTTTTTTTAATCCTAAATTACTAGACTAGGGGTCATCTCTGTGTCTGTGGTCAGCCAATGATTTGGGTAAAGGTTGTACTCAAATACCCCCAGTCCATGAGAGTTTTACCTTCTGAAAATCAATATGCACGTGGTTTGGGGATCATATTCGAAATCAGCTCTTTTTCAAGTCATTTTTTGTTTTAACTTCTAACTAGGCTCTCTCAGGTTTCCCCTGTGCATACCTGTAGTTTCCCAGCCAAACATGAGGAGTCAGAACATTTCCATAGCCTGTAAATGGTGCTCTCTTTTCCAGGATCTCCACATATAACTATCTGTCTGTGCACTTCTTACCCCAAATAAGACCATTATCTCAAACTAGTAAAGTTGTGGGCTTTCCTTGTTTTTCTTTATAATATTTGCTAAAGCTGCTGATTTTCTGCTCAACCTGCTTTGATCATCAAATGAGTCAGGGAGAAGAACATGGATGGAAATATCCTCAGGCAAGAACTTCACAAGCACCAATTGTTTTAACCAAGAGCTCTAGAAATTTTCTAGAATAAATGTTTCTCAATTTGTAGTCTGCTTTTCGGTCACTTCACAGATCCTAGATATGGTTATTTAGTCCTGTTGTTTTGTTTGTTTGTCTGTTTTTTTTTTTTTTTTTTTTTTTTTTTTGAGACAAAGTCTCACTCTGTCACCAGGCTGGAGTACAGTGGCATGATCTCAGCTCACTGCAACCTCCACCTCCCTGGTTCAAGCAATTCTCCTGCTTCAGCTTCCCGAGTAACTGGCTCTACAGGTGTGCACCACCACACCCAGCTAATTTTTATATTTTTAGTAGAGACAAAGAATTTTGTCCTGTTTTATACTTGCTTTATGAAGAGAAGATTTCTCTGACCTCATGCTACCATAGTTGGTAGTTTCCCCTAGACCTGAAGATATATTTTCAATTTATAAATATGTACTTTTAAAGATGTGCCTTCCACTTTCCTTCTTCTCTTTCTGCATATGAATATTTATTTAAGTGTATAAACATAGTTTTTAAAAGATCATCTATGGATTATCTACTCTGTGCATGATCCACAGTGACTCCATTCCTGATATTGCCTAGTTAGGTCTCTTGACTCAGACAAAAGAATTCTAACAAAAGTGCATCGCAGTTAAAGACAAGGAGTTTACTATGTATAAATTTATGTGTGTCTATAATTTAAGAGCAAGTGAAATTTATTTGATTTGTGTTATCTGTTATGTCATAATTCACCTTTTAATTGCCAGAAAGCTACTTTTTCTGCTTCACTTCTACTTGGAAAAGCGTTCTTGGGAAAGTGCACTCGATAAGGGTAACTTAGGAAAATTAGATACCCAAAAAATACGTTTTTAAGCACTGTTCAAAAGCCATTTCCTGGTATGTGTACAGCACCATTATCACCTTCTCTCATTTCTATATAAAGTGATGATTTTCATGTAGGACATTTGGAGCAAATATTAAGAAAAAACCTTTGGGAGGCCGAGGTGGTCGGATCACAAGGTCAGGAGATCGAGACCATCCTGGCTAACATGGTGAAACCCCGTCTCTACTAAAAATACAAAATATTAGCCAGGCATAGTGGTGGTCACTTGTAGTCCCAGTTACTCAGGAGGCTGAGGCTGGAGAATGGCGTGAACCTGGGAGGCGGAGTTTGCAGTGAGGCAAGATCACACCACTGCAAGTCAGCCTGGGCGATAGAGTGAGACTTGGTCTCAAAAAAAACCAAAAAAACAGTTCACATTTGCTCAAAGTAGTGTCACAAAATTACTACTTTTTTCATCAGTTAAAACTGTAAAAATTAAAAAATATAAAAGTAAAAATAAATATGTAAAATATAAAAAATATAAAATGTTGATGATGTCATGGTACAAATAGTCTCAAATATTGCCAGTAGCAGGAATTTTGGTTTTAAAAGCCTATTTAGGTATGCCAACACATTGGATAAACTAAAATTAATAAACACATTTCTAGAAAAATGCAACCTGTCAAGACTGAATCATGAAGAGATAAAAAATCTGAATAGAACTATAACCAACAAGATCATTAAATTAGTAATGAAAACCTTCCAGTAAACAAAAACCCAGGACCAGATAGCTTCACTGGAAAAGTTTACCAAACAATTAAAGGATAATTAACACCACTCCTCAAACCTCCAAAAAATGAAAGAGTGGGAGTAAACACTTCCAAACTTATTCAATGAGCCCAGCGTTACCCTGATACCAAAAACAGACAGAAATACTTCCAGATAAGGAAACTGTAGACCAATATCTTTGATGGATATAGATGCAAAAACCTCAACAAAATCTTAGCAAACCAAATGTAACAACACATGAAAAGGATTATACATCATGATTAAGGGGGATTTATCTTGAATTAATGCAAGGATAGTTCAACATATGAAAATGAATCAATATGATATACCACATTAACAGAATAACAGACAAAGACCATATGATTATCTCAGTTGATGCAGAAAAATCATTTGACAAAATTCAACATGCTTTCATGATAAAAACACTTAACAAAATGAGCACAGAATGCAATTACCTAAGTGTAATAAAGGCCATATATGAAAAGCCTACAGCTAACTTCATACTTAATGGTGAATAATTGAAACCTTTCCTTCTAAGCTCAGAAACAAGTCAAAAGTGTCCACTCTCACCACTTTTATTCAACATATTACTGGAAGTCTTAGCCAGATCAGTTGATTAAGAAAAAATAATAAAGGCATACAAATTGTAAAGGAAAAAGTAAAACTATCGCTGTTCACAGATAACATGATCTTATAAATAGAAACCCTAAAGATTCTATAAAATAACTGTTAAAAGTAATAAACGAGGTCGGGCATGGTGGCTCACGCCTGTAATTCCAGCACTTTGAGAGGCCAAGGTGGGCGGATCATGAGGTCAGGAGATCGAGACCATTCTGGCTAACATGGTGAAACTCCGTCTCTACTAAAAATGCAAAAAAAATTAGCTGGACTTGGTGGTGGGTGCCTGTAGTCCCAGCTACTCAGGAGGCTGAGGCAGGAGAATGGCATCAACCCAGGAGGCAGAGCTTGCAGTGAGCCCAGATCAGGCCACTGCATTCCAGCTTGGGTGACAGAGCAAGACTTCATCTAAAAAAAAAAAAAAAAAAAAAAAAAATCAGCAAAGTAGCAGCATATGAAATCAGCATGCAGATATCAGGTGTGTTTTTGTACACTAACAATGAATAACCAGTAAAGGAGTTTAGGAAAACAATCCTATTTACCACAGCATCAAAAATAATAAAATACTTATAACTGAACTTAACCAAAGAAGTGAAAGATGTATACATGGAAATTTCATTTATAACAGCATCAAAAATAATAAAATACTTATAATTGCACTTAACCAAAGAAGTGAAAGATGTATACATGGAAAACTACAAAACATTGCTGAAAGAAATTTGAAAAAACATAAGTAAATGAAAAATATATTTTGTGTTCATTAATTGAAATAATTAATATTGTTAAAATGTTTATACTACCAAAAGTAATTTACAGATTCTGTGTAATTCCTATCGAAATGCCAGTGAAGTTTTTTTTTTTTTTTTTACAGAAGTAGAAAAAAATCCTAAAATTTACATGGAATTTTAAAGAACTTTAAGTAGCCAAAACAAGTTTACAAAGAAAAACAAAGCTACAGGTCTCATACTTCCTGATTTCAAAATATATTACAAAGCTACAGTAATAAAAAGTATGGTATTGGCATAAAGACAGATATACAGACCAATGGAACAGAATAGAGAGTTCATAAATAAGCCCTTGGATATATGATCAAATAATCTTCAACAGGGGGATCAAGGTTACACAGTGGGAAAAAGTCTCTTCTACAAATGCTGTTAGGAAAACTGAAAAATCCACATGCAAAGCATAAAGTTGGCTGTTCTCCTTACAACATACAAAAATTAACTCAAAATAGATACGTGACCTACATGTAAGACATAAAGCTATAAAACTCCTAGAAGAAAACATAGGCGAAAACTTCATGACTTTGGATTTTCATTGATTTGTTGCATATAAGATCCACAGACAGTGTAAGCAAGAATAGATAAATAAGACTATATCAAACTGAAAAAGTCTGCACAAGAAAGGAAGAAACCAAGAGAGTGAAAAGACAACATATGGAATGGGAAAAATATTTGCAAACCGTATATCTGATAAGGAGTTAATATTCAGAAAATATAAAGAACTCCTACAACTCAACAACAAAAATGAAGCAATACAATTTTAAAATAGGCAAACGACTTGAATAAAGATTTCTCCAAATCAGCTTATAGCTGATCTTTATAAGATGTCCAAAAACAGATCTTCCAGACAGAAAATCAACAAAGAAAAATTGGACTTAATCTGCACTATGGACCAAATGGACCTAATAGATATTTATAGAACATTTCATCCAAGAGCTGCAGAATACACATTCTTTTCCTCAGCACACGGATTATACTCAAAGATAGACCATATGTTAGGTCACAAAACAAGTCTTAAAACATTCAAAAATTGAAATAATGTCAAGCATCTTCTCTGACCACAATGGAATAAAACTAGAAATTAGTAACAAGAGAAATTTTAGAAACTATACGAATGCATGGAAATTAAACAATACGCTCCTAGATGACCAGTAGATCAATGAAGGATTTAAGAATAAAATTGAAAAATTTCCTGAAACAAATGATAATGGAAATAAAATATACCAAAACTTATGGGATACAACAAAAGCAGCACTAAAAGGGAAGTTTATAGCTATAAATACATACATCAAAAAAGAGGAAAAACTTCAAATAAACAATCTTATAATGTATCTTAACTAGAAAAGCAAAAGCAAACAAAACCCAAAATTAGTAGTAAAAAAAAAAAAATAGGAAAGAGCAAGCAAAAATAAATGAAATTGAAAAAAAAATATACAAAAGATCAATGAAACAAAAAGTTGGTTTTTTGGAAAGTTAAACAAAATTGACAAGCCTTTAGCTTATGAAAAAAAAAAAAAAAAAAAAAGAGAGAGAGAGAAGACCCAAATAACTAAAATCAGAGGTGTAAAAGGAGGCATTATAACTGATAATGCAGAAATTTGAAGGATCATTAGTGGCTATTATGAGAAACTATACATCAATAAACTGAAAAATCTAGAAGAAATGGACAAATGCCTAGACACATACAACCTTCTAAGATTGAACCAGGAAGAAATTCAAAACCTGAATAGACCAATAACAAGTAAGGAGACTGATGCCATAATAAAAAGTCTTCTAGTAAAGAAAAGTCCAGAACCTTATGACTTCACTACTAAATTCTAGCAAACATTTTAAAAAGAATTAATAGTACTCTAAGTATGCCAAAAAGTAGAGCAGAAAAGAAAACTTCTAAACTCATTCTATAAGACCAATATTACCCTGATACCAAAATCAGACAAAGACGCATCAAAAAAAGAAAACTATAGGTCAGTATCTCTGATGAATACTGATGCAAAAATTCTCAACAAAATACTAGCAAACCAGATTTAACAATACATTAGAAAGATCATTCATTATGAAAAAGTGGGATTTATCCCTGGGATGCAAGCATGGTTCAACACATGCAAATCGATCAAATGATAGATTATATCAACAGAATGAAGGATAAAAACTATATGATCATTTCAATTGATAATGATGAAGCATTTGATAAAATTCAACATCCTTCATGATAAAAAAAAAAAAAACCCACAACAGGTTGGGCGCAGTGGTTCATGCCTGTAATCCCAGCACTTCGGGAGGCCGAGGCAGGTGGACCACAAGGTCAGGACGTTGAGACCATTCTGGCTAACACAGTGAAACCCCGTCTCTACTAAAAATACAAAAAATTAGCCAGGCGTGGTGGTGGGCGCCTGTAGTCCCAGGTACTTGGGAGGCTGAGGCAGGAGAATGGTGTGAACCTGGGGGGCGGAGCTTGCAGTGAGCCGAGATCACGCCACTACACTCCAGCCTGGGCAACAGAGTGAGACTCTGTCAAAAACAAACAAACAAACAAACAAACAAAAACAAACAAACAAAACTGGTTATAGAGGGAACGTACCTCAGCATAATAAAAGCCATGTATGATAGACCCATAGATAGTATCATACCGAATGGGGAAAAGCTGGAAGCCTTTCCTGTAAGATCTACAACATGACAAGGATGCCCACTGTCACCTCTGTTATTCATCATAGTACTTGAAGTCCTAGCTAGAGCAATCAGACAAGAGAAAGACAAAGGGCATCCAAATTGAAAAGAAATAAGTCAAACCATCCTTGCTTGTTGATGATATGAACTTCCACTTGGAAAAGACTAAAGACTCCACAAAAAAACTATCAGAACTGATAAACAAATTCAGTAAAGTTAAAGGATACACAATTAACATACAAAAATCAGTAGCATTTTCATATGCCAAAAGTGAACAATGTGAAAAATAAATCAAAAAGGCACTACCTAGAAATTAACTTAACCAAAGAAGTGAAAGATCTCTGTATTGTAAACTACAAAACACTGATGAAGGAAATTGAAGAGGACACCACAGAATGGAAAAATATTCCATGTTCATGGATTGGAAAAGTCAACATTGTTAAAATGCCCAAAGTATTAATAATCTACGTATTTAATGCAATCTCTACCAAAATACAAATGACATTCTTCACAGAAATAGAAAAAAATCCTAAAATATATATGGAACCACAAAAGACCCAGAATAGCCAAAGCAAAAAAGAACAAAACTGGAGGCATCACATTACCTGACTTCAAATTATACTATAGGGCTATAATAACCAAAACGGCATGATACTGGCATAAAAACAGACATATAGACAAATAGAACAGAATAGGGAACCCAGAAACAAATCCACATAACTACAGTGAACTCATTTTTGCCAAGGTATGAAGAACATACACTGCGGAAAAGAAAGTCTCTTCAATAAATAGTTTTGGGAAAACTAGATGTCTAGATGCAAAAGAATGAAACTAGACCCCTATCTTTTGCTATGTATAAAAAATCAAATCAAAATGGATTAAAGACTTAAATCTAAGACCTAAAACTGTGAAACTACTACAAGAAAACATTGGAGAAAATCTCCTGGATACTGGTCTGGGCAAAGACTTCTTGAGCAATACCCCATAAGCACAGGCAACTGAAGCAAAAATGAACAAATGGGATCACATCACGTTAAAAAGTTTCTGTACAGCAAAGTATAGAGTCAACAAAGTGAAGAGGGAACCCACAGAATGGGAGAAGATATTTGCAAACTACCCTACCCACAAGGGAT
Organism: Macaca fascicularis; assembly: GCF_037993035.2. Lineage (NCBI taxonomy): Eukaryota > Metazoa > Chordata > Mammalia > Primates > Cercopithecidae > Macaca > Macaca fascicularis. The sequence continues at coordinate 43,745,238 of NC_088378.1, forward strand.
TAATAACCAGAATATATAAGGAGCTCAAACAACTCTACAGGAAAACAAATCTAATTATTCCAATTAAAAATGGGCAAAAGGGCCGGGCGCGGTGGCTCAAGCCTGTAATCCCAGCACTTTGGGAGGCCGAGACGGGCGGATCACGAGGTCAGGAGATCGAGACCATCCTGGCTAACACGGTGAAACCCCGTCTCTACTAAAAAATACAAAAAACTAGCCGGGTGAGGTGGCGGGCGCCTGTAGTCCCAGCTACTCAGGAGGCTGAGGCAGGAGAATGGCGTGAACCTGGGAGGCGGAGCTTGCAGTGAGCCGAGATCGCGCCACTGCACTCCAGCCTGGGTGACAGAGCCAGACTCCGTCTCAAAAAAAAAAAAAAAGGGCAAAAGATCTGTATAGACATTGGTCAAAAGAACACATACAAATGGCAAACAGGCACATGAAATGATGCTCAACAACACTGATCATCAGAGAAATGCAAAACAAAACTACAATGAGATATCATCTCACTCCAGTTAAAATGACTTATATTCAAAAACCAGGCAATGACAAATGCTGCAGAGGACATAGAGAAAAAGGGAACATTTCAAAAAAAAAAAAAAGAAAAGAAAAGAAAGAAAGGGAACACTTGTACACTTGTTGGTGGGAATTTAAATTAGCATAATCACTATGGAGAACAGTTTGGAGGTTTCTCAAAAAACTCAAAATTGAGTTACTGTATGATCCAGCAATCCCACTGCTGGGTAAATACCCAAAGGAAGGAAATCAGTATATGGAACAGATATCTGTATTACTATGTTTGTTGCAACAATGTTTACAATAACTAAGGTTTGGAAGCAACCTAAGTGTCCATCGACAGATGAATGGATAAAGAAAATGTGGTACATAAGCACAATGGAGTAGTAATCAGCCATAAAAAAGAATGAGATCCAGTCATTTGCAGCAACATGGTTTGAACTGGAGACCATCATGTTAAGTGAAATAAGCTAGGCAACAGAAAGACAAACATCACATGTTCCTACTTATTTGTGGGTCTAAAAATAAAATCAAGTGGACTCATGGACATAAAGCGTAGAAGGATAGTTACCAGAGGTTGGGAAGGACAGTGGAGATCTGGGGAGAGGTGAAGATAGTTAATGGGCACAAAAAATATAGAAAGAATGAGTAAGACCTACTATTTAATAGCACAATAGGGTGACTCTAGTCAATAATAACTCAATTGTATACTTAAAAATAAAGAATGTAATTGGATTGTTTGTAACTCAAAAGATAAATGCCTAAAGGAATGGATACCCCATTCTCCATGATGTACTTATTTCACATTGCATGCCTGTATCAAAACCTCTCATGTATCCCATAGATATATACATCTACTATGCACCCATAAACACTTAAAAACAATAATTTAAAATTTTGAAAAAGATGTCCAACAAGAAGATGAAAAAATGCTTAACATTATTAATCACCAGAGAAATGCAACTCAAAACCACAGTGAGATATCACTTCACACCTGTTACAAGGTTACTATCAAACAAATGGTTAATGACAAGTGTTACAGAGGATATGAAGAGATTGGAATCCTTGTGCATTGTTAGTGAAAATGTAAAATAGTAGAGCTGCAATGGGAAACAACATGGAGGTTTCTCGAAAAATTAAAAATCATCGTATCATATGATCAAACAATCCCACTTCTAAATCTATAGCCAAAAGAATTGAAAACAGGATCTGGAAGTGATATTTGCACACCGTGTACATTGCACCTTTATTCTCAATATCCAAGAGGCGAAAGCAAACTAATGACATCAATGACAGATGAATGGATAAAGTGAATGTATTATATACATGCAATGGGATATTATTCAGCTTTTAAAAAGTTCTGTCATATGCTATAACATGAATGAACCTTTAGAACATTATAAGTGATATACACCAGTCATAAAAAGATAAATAGTGCATAATTCCACTTAAATGAGGTATCTAAAATATTCAAATTGTTAGAAGCAGAAAGTAAAATGGTAGTTGCCAGGGGCTGTTGGTAGGGAGAAAGGGGAAACTGTTTAACTGATAAAGAATTTTACTTTTGCAAGATAAAAAAGTTCTAGAGATCTGTTGTATGACAATGTACATACAGTTCTCACAGTGATGATCCAAGAAAGATCCCTTTATGGCACTAGCAGAAAGAGGGAAAGAGTGTCTATTCTAAAACATACCCAGAGCATTCTTCATACCAAAGGCTTGCTCTCCAGGTGAGAGGAATTTTCTAGAGCACAATTTTGAAATCTTATCCCAAATAAGGAAGTTTTCCTCACACCTATCCCTGCTTGTCCAACTTGTGACCTGTGGGCCACATGCAGCACAGGACGGCTTTGAATGCAGCCCAACACCAATTTACAAACTTTCTTTAAACATTATGAGATATTTTTGTGATCTTTTTCAGCTCATCAGTTATCGTTAGTGTTAGTATATTTTATGTGGGGCTCAAAACAATTCTTCTTCCAATGTGGCCCAGGGAAGCCAAAATATTGGACACCCCTCATCTAAGATAAAAAACAAATCTTAAAACAACAACAACAAAATATGATGTGGTCAACAAGGGGCATTGCTTCAAGGACATGGATTGGGAACATTGCATCCAGAGAAGAAAGAGGTTGATGTGAGGGAAGCTATAGCACTGGAGGAGGGACAGAAATACTTGTGAAGGCCACAGCACTGGGTCACAAGCCCACTAAAAGATTGAGTCTTTATGAGAAACTTACAGAACTTTCCTCTTCCCCCACACCCTGCAATAACAGATAGATAACATAAGCAGACAGATGGAAATTATAAGAAAGAATCAAAGGGAAATGCAACATATGACCAAGGAGCAAATAAATAAGCTTGAAGATAGGTTAACAGAAACTTCTCAGACTGAAATGCAAGGAGAAGAAATAAGGGAAAAACAAAACAAAACAGAAAAAATAGAACCTTCAAGAACTGTGGGACACTATCAAAAGGTGCAGCATAAGTACAATTGTAATATATGAAAGAGAACAAAGTGAGAATGAAACAGAAGAAATATCTGAAGTAAAAATGGCAGAGAACTTTCAGAAATTAATGACAGACACCAAACCGCAACTCACTGAAAGAACTCCCAGTGGTCAAATATACAATAATTTGAGCAAAATGAAGAAACAGTTGACCCAAAATATAAAATAAAAATGTCCATGAATCCGTGCTGATATAAATAAATATTGAATAAATACATCAATGGGAGAGAATAGTTTCCTCTTCCATGCAGGAGAATTTTAAATAATTTATGTAGCCACTTCTCTATCAAGGAGATGGAGCATAATTTCTACCATTTAAGTGTGGGCTGCATATAGTGACTTTCTTCCAATGAGTACAGTATGGAAAGAAGAAAAAGAGTAACTTCATAGTGGAGAAAACTGACAAGCACTTCCTCAGCCAGGTGATCAAAATTATCAACAGTGGTAAGTCATATTGATAGGATGTACTCATAGTATGATGTAATGAGAATGGCACTTTACCTCTGTGGCTTCCTTTTCCAAACCCCACAACTTTGGACTAATCGGAACTAAAACATTATACCAATTCAAATCAAGGGATATTCTACAAAACATCTTACCATCACCCCTAAAACGGTCAAGATAATCAATAGCAAGGAAAGTCTGAAAACCTGTTAGAATCGAGAGAAGCCTAAGGAAACATGAGGCTAAATGTAATGTGCCATCCTGTATGTAATTGTGAAGCAGAAAAAGGATACTAGATAAAAACTAAATAAATCTGAACCATATGTTGACTTTAGTTAATAAATACAAATATTGGTTCTTTTATTGTGGCAAGAGTATCATACTAATTGAAGATTTTAGAAATAGAGGAACCACGTACGGGATATATGAGAACTCTCTGTACTATCTTTGTTGCCTCCCTATAAATTTAAAACTATTCTAAAATAAAAGTTTATTTTTAAAAAACCCTGTGAAGTCTCTTTAATACAATATATAAAAATCAATTGTAGATGGGCCAGTGTCTTAAATGTAAAAGGCAAAACTCTAAAATATTTAGAAGAAAAAAATTATCTAATGACTTAACTAAGCAATGTTTTCTTTCTTTTTTTTTCTTTTCTTTCTTTCTTTTTTTTTTTTTTTTTTTTTTTTTGAGACAATCTTGCTCTGTCGCCCAGGCTGGAGTGCAGTGGTGTGATCTCGGCTCACTGCAACCTCTGCCTCCTGGGTTCACGCCATTCTCCTGCCTCAGCCTCCCAAGTAGCTGGGACACCAGGTGCCCGCCACCACTCCCGGCTAATTTTTTGTACTTTTAGTGGAGACGGGATTTCACCGTGTTAGCCAGGATGGTCTCGATCTCCTGACCTCGTGATCTGCCTGCCTCGGCCTCCCAAAGTAATGGGATTACAGGCATGAGCCATCGCGCCCAGCCTTAAGTAAGTAATGATTTCTTAAACAGGACACAAAAGTTGTATACCATGAAGGTATGCATATGATAAATTGTATTTTAGAAAAACTAAAACCTCCTGTTTAGAAATGTTATCATAAAATGTGAAAAGAAAGGGCACAGTTTAGAAAAACAATATTAATCACCAAGGATTAATATGCAATAAAGACCTCCTATATATCAATAAAAGTGAGCTTAACTACTCAATATAAAAGTACTCAACATACATCAAGAGGCCTGTCACAAAGAGAAAAGAAAGTGGCTAATATGTATACAAAGAGATGTCCAATCTTACTAACAACCTGGAAAATTAAAAAAACCACAACGAGATGCTATGCCATACCCACAAAATGGATAAAATTAAAAATTGGATATTTAAAAAAATTTGACAAGAATGTGGAATTAAAACTCTACTACTAGTATGAGTGTAAAAAGTTGTACAACCATTTAGAGAATTAACCTGGTAATACCTAGTAAAGCTGAAGATGTGCACTTTCTATAATCCAGCCATTCCACTTGTGAGTAGAAACCTTAGAGAATCTGTTGCACCATATATAGGTACATTCATATACAGGTGTATCCATATATAGTGCTTGTACCACATACATGCAGCATGTATATTTAGGAATGTTCATTGAAACATTGGTTGAAATAGCAAGGATTTGGAAATAATCTAAATGTGTATCAGTATTTGAATGGATAAATGATGGTCTATAAGTAGAAAAATGAACAAAGTAGACACATCAAAACAGACTGATCTCAAAGATAATTTTGAATAATAAAAACCAGTCTCAGAAGACTTTGTACAATATGATTCCATTTATAGAACATTGAGAAGCATGTCAAAAGTAAACAGAAGTTTTGTTTGGAAATATACAGACATTATATGTATACTGGAATACTGAGGTAATCAAATGTTATATAAACAAACTTTTTTGTGTTTTCTTTGAGGACTTGTAGCTAAATTTTATAGTTTTTCTCTCTTTTCCAGTTTATAGAATGTTAGCTTGCATTTTTCATTATGTTGAGTATGCCTGATTCTAGCAGTACTCCCCCATGTCCCTGTAATTTGCTGCTTTTTATTTTTGGTGGCCTAGGAAACAAGATAACTAAACTTGTTAGAATCTTGCATAAGACAAGCAGTCTCCAGATTTGGGCCTGGGGAACTCTCCTCTGAGCAAATTGCATGACCTTTTGTGCATGTGCAATATAACAGTCATTCATTAAACAAATATTTGGCAATTTCCTATCACATACCAGACACTATTCTGGGTTAAAAAAATACAGCAATGGACAGTAAGGCAAAGTCCCTAAACTTATGTAACTTGCTGTCTAGTGGCATATGTTTGGGCTCTTGACTCTATTTTAAATAGACAAGCCTGTTTCACAAAGACAATTTGGGTGAATGAGGAATTTCTGTACACACAAATACAGGTAATATTCACATTCCAGTGTGTGTATGTAGAAATATAAAGCCCATAGCCCTGTAGGTGCCAGCTCTATGTGTATGACTGTAGACGATGAGGAATTGCTCATAGATCTGATAATGATGCTACATGAAGGTATAATGGTATGGTACTATAGGACACATTCTGTATCTTAGATTATGTTTGCTATAGCCTAACCAAACCATGTTTGAAAGTAAAGCCAAACATTTAAACCCTCTTTTTTGGATAGCATTAAGTTTCCTTGGAAGTATACTAGATTAATATATATGATCAGTACGCAAAATAGGTGACATTTCTAAAGTTGAGTTGCAAAACTTTAAGAGTGACACCAAGCACTTCAAAATACAAACTGATCATCTAGGGGTATATGGCAATGTGTTAATAAGGTACTGGAAGACTTTCTTCTCTAAACATATTAGTCTTTATTTCTGAAAGGCTTGTTTTCACCTACCCCATCAGTCTTAAACTCAGTAGAAAAAACCAAAGAAATAAAATATGTCCATTCATTCAGGATGGTATATCAGAATCTATACTTGTGGTGTTTAACTATCTAATAGCATTTTCAAGCTATCTGGCACTTAAATTCAAAATGCACCTTCACGGATTGTTGTTCTAACTCTGTCATCTGGTTCAGAGACATGAGCCAATTTGAAATGTCCATTTCAGTTGTCATTTGAAAATATCTCTTTTTCACAATGCTCTGATGCTAATAGTAGTCTGGGAAGCATTTGAGAATAAGAGGACACTTGACTTTTTCTCAGGGTATGAAAGTGCATGGCCTCTGGACCCATATTCTCATTTCGCTGGGTAAAAATAATGACTAATCAATATGAGGGGCTAGGTGACATCGCAGGTTAATTCACTAGGAGTTAGCATCTTGACCTGGGGGTTTACATAAACATCTTGTCTCAAAATGAGTCTAGTGCAGTGGATTGTTTGTGGTGGGTTGGTTTCCTGCTCTCTCCCTGGTTTAAAACAACACATATTTTAAATAGTTTGATTCAAATCACATGATGATTGTTTCTCCTGAGGAAAATCCCAGTACTGGGTCAGCAGGTGGGTTACAGATTAGTGACGGCTGGGACGTGCTGACAGCTGTGTGCAAGGGTTGCCTAGCATCTCCTCCACCTCCCTCCGCACGGCCACTCGGGGCTTGTCGGTTACTCCCGGCCATTGCTGCTGTAATTTAGCTAATTCACTCAAACCATAGTTTTGAAAGACAGTAAAACAGAGTCATCATCAACATGGAAGGTACATGTAATGCATAAGACCAGACACATCTTTTTTTAAAAAAGGTCTTACATTTTATAGTTCTAAGTGATTAGTTTTATACTGCTTTACAAAGTAAACTCAGTGTGGAGGTCATAAAGAATGAATCCCTAGATGTTTACCAAACCCCAAATTAAATTGTGTTCTTAATTGTTTGGCAAATACATTGGCTTACCTAATTAAATAGGAATGACTCTATGTTGCTACAGAGGATAGAATATTGAAGCCTTTAGGACTCATTTCAAATGAGCTAGTCTGCTTGATCAACAAATTTGGCCCATTCAGGTTTTTTGGTACTGTGAAATAATGTCATGCTATAAGAAACCACTGAAACAAAGGTTTTTAAAATATGCAAAATATTATTATTTTGGAGATTTATAAATAAAATATATTTACTTAATTTACTTGGAATAAAGAAATAAGATATGTTTACTTAATTTATTTGGAATTTCAAATTTTTCAATGTTTAAAATCACACTTTTTAATCTTATACATTTTTAAGAAATAAGTAAACAGAAGTTTAAAAAATCATAGTTACGGGGCCTTGCTCTGTGGCCCAGGTTGGTCTCAAAATAAAATTTTAAAATTACTTTTCTACATAGAAAAAGAAGAAAACTTGATTCATTTATATGTAAGTACCATAATAGAAGTAATATCAACAGAAGCAAACAAAATTTTTTAATTTTAAATCTCGATAATCTTCAAGTTTTCTAAAATATTTGGACACACAATATTCCAATATCAAATTCTAAACTACAAGAAGGTAAAGTATAAACAGGTCTTTTTTTTTTTTTTTTTTTTTTTGAGATGGAGTCTCGCTCTGTTGCTTGCTCTGTTGCCCAGGCTGGAGTGCAGTGACAAGATCACCGCAAGCCATTTTCCTACCTCAGCCTCCCGAGTAGCTGGGACTACAAGCACCCGCCACCACACCTGGCTAATTTTGTGTTTGTATTTTTGGTAGAGACAGGGTTTCCCCATGTTAGTCAGGATGGTCTCGATCTCCTGATCTTGTGATCTCCCCGCCTTGGCCTCCCAAAGTGCTGGGATTACAGGCGTGAGCCACTGCACCTGGTCAGGTCTTATTTTTATCTTCATAAATTATTAATATTTGTTTATTTTCTTGTCTAATAAAATATTATATTGGAAAACATTTTGAAAAAGAGTGGCACAAAATAGGACTTGTGAATTTTTGTCATCTAACTTATTTTTTTTCCCAGTTTTTAAAACTCCATGAGACCTACTCTTTGCTTTTGAAAACAGTAATATTAACGGCACTGTTTACATCGCATGAAAGGAGTTCCAGAGGTAACTTTGTTTTTAACAAAAATGTTTACAATTCAAAAATTCTTCAGAAGAAGCATGAAAAACAATTTCTCTTTTTGTAGATATCACCTGTTTTTCTTGTTACTCTTGTCGCATGAACACTTATGAGAGAAGGTTCTTTAACTGCAGTGATTGCCAGCAGACCATTTGCTTGAAAATATTTTTTCCCTCCGAGTTTTATCATGAACTCTCTGGATGGCCTGATATATGGTGTCACCAGGGTTTGGGGATCTGATAGTCATCAAGTTATGGGATGAAGGCGGCTGGTGTCTGTGCCACTTGCAAAGAGGAGTATAAGATAATTGGTTAATCATTTCTCTTTTTTTGAGACAGAGTCTCGCACTGTTGCCAGGGCTGGAGTGCAATGGCACGATCTCAGCTTACCGCAACCTCTGCCTCTCAGGTTCACCCGATTCCCCTGCCTCAGCCTCCCAAGTAGCTGGGATTACAGATGCACACCACCACACCTGGCTAATTTTTTGTATTTTTAGTAGAGATGGAGTTTCACTATGTTGGCCAGACTGGTCTCGAACTCCTGACCTCAAGTGATCCACTTGCCTCAGTCTCCCAAAGTGCTGGGATCTGAGCCACCGTACCCGGTCTAATCATTTCATTAAGGGAAAAATATCTTAAAGAAATCAGAAATAGGCCAGGTGCAGTGGCTCATGCCTATAATCCCAGCACTTTGGGAGGCTGAGGCGGGCATGAGGTCAGAGTTCCAAATCCGTCTGGTCAACACAGTAAAACCTCGTCTCTACTAAAAATACAAAAAATTAGCTGGGTGTAGTGGTGTGCACCTGTAATCCCAGCTACTTGGGAGGCCGAAGCAGGAGAATTGCGTGAACCCAGGAGGCGTAGGTGTGGTGAGCTGGGATCGTGCCATTGCACTCCAGCCTGGGTGACAGTGTGAGACTCCTTCTCAAACAAAACAAAACAAAACAAAACAAGAAATCAGAAACAAATTTGTCTCTGTATTCCAGGCACAAGTATTTACATTTTGAACTTTTTTTCTTTTTCTCTTTTCTTTCTTTCTTTCTTTCTTTCTTTCTTTCTTTCTTTCTTTCTTTCTTTCTTTCTTTCTTTCTTTTTTTTTTTTTTTTGAGTGGGAGTCTTGCTTTGTTGTCCAGGCTGAAGTGCAATGGCACAATCTTGGCTCACTGCAACCTCCACCCCCTGGGTTCAAGCAATTCTCCTGCCTAAGCCTCCTGAGTAGCTGGGATTACAGGCATAAGCTACCATCCCTGGCTAATTTTTGTATTTTTAGTAGAGATGGGGTTTCACCATGTTGGCCAGGCTGGTCTCCAACCCCTGAGCCAGGTGATCCACCCGCCTTAGCCTCCCAAAGTGCTGGGATTACGGATGTGAGCCACCACGCCCGGCCCTAAATGGCTTTTTAAAAAGTGGTTACCTTTAACCAGAAGTCCCTTTGCTTTGTAAAATTCTTTGATGAGTTGGATATGAAAGTTTAAAGATAGTAGTTAAGATAGAGATGCATTGCTCTGAAAAAAATACAGAATAAGTCGGAAAGGAATAGGTCTCTCTCTCTCTGTTTCTTTTTTTTCTTTTTTTGAGACGGATTCTCGCTCTGCCGCCCAGGCTGGAGTGCAGTGGCACCACCTCTGCTCATTGCAAGCTCGGCCTCCCGGGTTCACGCCATTCTCCTGCCTCAGCCTCCCATGTAGCTGGGACTACAGGCGCCCGCCACCACGCCTGGCTAATTTTTTGTATTTTTAGTAGAGACGGGGTTTCACCGTATTAGCCAGGATGGTCTCGATCTCCTGACCTTGTGATCCGCCCGCCTTGGCCTCCCAAAGTGTTGGGATTACATGCGTGCGCTACCGCGCCTGGCCACTTTGTTTTTTTTTTGTTTTTTGTTTTCTGTTTTTGTTTGTTTGTTTGTTTGTTTGCTTTTTGCTGAGTCTCACTCTGTTGCCCAGGCTGGGGTGCAGTGGCACAATTTCACTGCAACCTCCGCCTCCTGGGTTCAAGTGATTCTCTCACCTCAGCCTCCCTAGTAGCTGGGATCACAGGCGCAAGTGCCACCACGTCCGGCTAATTTTTGTATTTTTTAGTGGAGATGGGGTTTCTCCAGTTTGGCCAGGCTGGTCTCCAACTCCTGACCTCAAGTGATCTGCCTGCCTTGGCCTCCCAAAGTGTTGGGATTACAGGCATGAGCCACCGCGCCTGGCAAGATGTTCTTGAGGAAAGGGAAAATGTGGAAAGGGGTGGGGGAGAAATTAGGTTGTATTCTTTACAAAGGAAAAGAGAGAAAAAAAAAAAAAATCAAAACCTCTGGAGCAGCTTGCCTGAGCAGGGACTTAAAAGAATAGAAATTTCTGATAAGGTTTTCGAGTTGTTTGCAGAGATAACTGAGAATTAATGCCCTTTGTTCCTCCCCTATGTATTTTCAATAAAGGCTGCGTTGCTTATTAACATTAGAGTGAATACCTTCTTTTGGGTGAGATCAAATAGGTATGAGTTCTGCATCTGGATGTGGATGAAAACAGCAGATACAGACACTGACCTTGGGGTCACAGTGGAATTCACCCTTTTCATAGTGGCAGAACATTTCTAATTTAAGGTGGAAGCCTTCTTTGAGAAAGTGACTTATATAAATGACCTTGAAGTATCTTTATCTTCACGTATAGAATTACATAACAAAGCCAGTTTCTAAATATAGACAGGCATTAAATGGCAAAGATGAGTGTCCATCTATATGGAATTCAAGTCCTAAAACCTGGAAGGTTATTTACATCCCAACTGGCTCCATGACAGTGGGCTACGAATAGCTAGGACCCTCAATTTTGATAGGTTTGCAGTTAATTTGAAATATGATAGTCTTAGAGGAGCTGCATAAAAATAGATCCAGGGCTTGCCTTGGCTCTAAGACCTCATGGAAGTCCAATCTTAGCTTTATTATGTGCAAAATAAGAAATGTGGGTAAATGACCTCTAGGGTCCCATTCAAGTCTAATATGATGAGTTTATCATTAGAAAATGTTACTCCTTAAGTGGCTATAAATGTTGCTTTGATCTTTCTCAAGGCCTTAGTTTTTCAAATGGCCTGTACCTTCTGAAAATACTACCATAAATCTACAGGTAACCTTTAGTTTTAAAATTACCCTCCAGCCACATTATGGTACTTCTGGAGTCTTTGTATGCTCTCTTTTCAATGGGATTTGGTTTTCATGAAAACATTTTATAAATAATGGAAATATAAAATCTAAATAATTAAAGAATGTCATAATAGTTATAAAGTGCTGAGCTACAAAGGCAATTATACTGACAATAAACCAGTTATGATAATGATGATAATAGTAAAAAACCAAATCATAACTAATCTTTATACTCAAAGCACTCCTCTATTCATGATAAAGAACTTCATAAATTATGGGTATTTGAAAAGTGATTAAACAATTAGGATATTTCTTAATTTTTCAGGTACATAAAACATGTCTGTTGATTAATAAGTGGATTCACTCAATCACTTCTTCATTTGATATGGGAATATAATGGTAAAAAAAAAAAGTCAGACATTGTCTTCATCTACATAAAGTTTACAGTCTAATAGAAGGTCAGAAATTTATGAAATAAATACCTATATGAAAGTGAAATTGCCACTGTGATGCTAGAAGCATCTGATCCTTCAAGGAGGATAGAGAGAAGGTTTCCCTGAGAAAGTGATATCTCTATTATCATCTTTAGAAAGAGTAAGAGTCAATAAATGACCTCGGCTCACTGCAACCTCTGCCTCCTGGGTTCAAGTGATTCTTCCGCCTCAGCCACCAGAGTAGCTGAGTAGTACGTAGGTGCGCACCACCACACTTGGCTAATTTTTGTATTTTTAGTAGAGACGGGGTTTCACCATGTTGGCCAGGATGGTCACGATCTCCTGACCTCGTGATCCACCCGCCTCGGCCTCCCAAAGTGCTGGGATTAAAGGCCTGGGCCACTGCACCCGGCTGTCACTGAAGTTTTTAAGCAAGCTGTTTTAGTTGTTAGCAGGGAGGTGGCGGTGGGGCTGACATTATATTATCATAGTTAAAATTTAGAAAGATGACACAGGCTACAGTTTGGAAAACAAATGGGAGGGGCGCCAGTTTGAATGTGGTTAGATTAGATAAAAGATGATTGCAGAACTCTGGGAGAAAGTTCGTAGCAACTGACTAGAACGGTAACGGTGGAAGTGAAAAGAAGTGGCCGGGTTTCCAGGGCTGAGAGAGTGATCAGATTTTTTTCAGCAAATACCTGGTCAGGTTTAGGGATATTTCAAGAAGGCCACTATAGCAACTCCCATACTTAAGTAGAATATTACCTTTTTCCCATATTGGAGCTCCAGATGGCATAAGAAATAGCTGAAGTTTTCTATAGCTTTCCTTATTTTTGCCTTCTTCATGTTGACTTCCGGACATGAGGAGTTTAAAAGCAATTGACTTTGGGTCTGCAAAGACTTATCTGGATTATTCAAAAGCTGCCTGGCAAAGCAGGACCTCACTCTCTGGAAGATACTTGTTGACTCCTTCCTTTTTCAGAGATCTCTAGCTCTCCATTTTATCACTACTGCCAAGGTTGGGCTTAGGTTGTGGGCGTCAAATATTAACATGTATTGGAGATAATGGAAAACCTTGAAGACAATTCTCCCTCTGCAAAAAAATGAAAGCTAAAGAAAACATTTGTCTATAATCTTTCTATTCCATCTTCTTGCCAGGGATGTTTTCCCTTGGCAGAGGCTCCTAGTGTAGTGGCTTCTATCTATATGTGATAATAGGACAGTATATTACCCAAAATTCTATGAAGTAGGAAGAAGTGTGTGTGTGTGTGTGTATGTGTGTGTATGTGTTTCTGTGCGTGTGTGTTCTTTTTTTCCTTTCTTTCTTTTTTTTTCTTTTTGCAAAGCTTTCTTCTGTTTAAACTGTACTCCTTAGGGAGAACAATTTCCTCCGCTGCAAAAAATACCTTAATTGTACTATGAATAGTGGGCTAAAGGTCCTGGTGTCAGTCTAGATGGGGGAGCATGAAAAAGGGACTCAAAGTTCTCTAATACCACAGGAATTTAGAGCTTCTCTGCTGGTAGCTGTGGAAAAGAGAAGAGAAGAAGAAAGTCTAAGGAGAGTTGGAAAGAATGGTTCCCTGCAACCTGGCTGCAGTCTAGAATGTAAATTTATATAGTTGGTGAGAAATTTCTATTCACTGAGGGGAGACAAGTTTCAGGGAAAAGAAACATCTGGATTTAAAGCTATGCAGATGTTTCAGCTCTGTGCTGTAATTATTCCCATTATTCTCCCAACTTTCAGTAAGTGCCCATGCCATGGAGAATCAGACCAGAGAGGAAACAGCAGCTTTGTCAAAAAGAGATGGGAAGCAGTGAACAGGCAATTGAGTTGAGAGCAGAAATTTTAATGGGCAATGATGGAAAACATGAGTGCAGACCTCATCCCATGCCTTAGAAATCCTGACATGTTAAAGAGGGCACCGGGATTTATGCAGCACCAGGAATGGGGCTCGGGTCACTTTTCTTGGATATTAAAGGGTTACACCAGAAGGCTGGAGAATTGGAGGCTACCTTGGTTGTAATCGGCTTAGGGCTGTTTCTAGGGGTAGAATTAGCAAGCTAATGTGCCCTGGGTCCCAAATTACCTCGGATCAGATGGATGGTCAGTGGTTTATAGGGCACTGGATACAGACATGAAACCTGGGACCCATGAACTTGGTTATATATATATTTGGTCATTAAATTGATTCTTTCCCCAACCCAATTACTATAAACTTCTACAAAGTCCCTGAAGATTGCTTATCACTCTTCTCTGCTTTTGCTATTAGAGGAAGTCGTGATATTTAAGACAAAGTAAAAAAATGAGTTGATGACAACACTCACACAACATTGAGTACCCTCTATGCTAGGTATGTGCACACATGAATTTAAAGGTTATTGCAGTAACTTTTTTTGAGACGGAGTCTCACTCTGTTGCCCAGGCTGGAGTACATTGGCGTGATCTCAGCTCACTGCAATCTCCACCTCCCGGGTTCAAGCGATTCTCCTGCCTCAGCCTCCCAAGTAGCTGGGATTGCAGGTGCCCATCATCATGCCCAGCTTATTTTTGTATCTTTGGTGGATACAGGGTTTCACCATGTTGGCTAGGATGGTCTCGATCTTTTGACCTCATGATCTGCCAGCCTCGGCCTCCCAAAGTACTGGTATCACAGGCATGCGCCCCACATCCCGCCTGCAATAACTTTTTTTTTTTTTTTTGAGATGGAGTCTCGTTCTGTCACCCAGGCTGGAGTGCAGTGGTGCAATCTCGGCTCACTGCAAGCTCTGCCCCCTGGGTTCATGCCATTCTTCTGCCTCAGCCTCTCAAGTAGCTGGGACTACAGGTGCCCACCACCACACCCGGCTATTTTTCTTTTTTTGTATTTTTAGTAGACATGGGGGTTTCACCATGTTAGCCAGGATGGTCTGGATCTCCTGACCTCGTGATCTGCCCACCTCGGCCTCCCAAAGTGCTGGGATTACAAGCGTGAGCCACTGCGCCTGGCCTGCAATAACTTTTTAATAGAGTTAGTATTATATTCATTTTGCATATTTTTAAAAATGAGATGTACACATGTTCTCACTCAAAGGTGGGAATTGAACAATGAGAACACTTGGGCACAGAGTGAGGAACATCACACACTGGGGCCTGTCGTGGGATGGGGGGAGGGGGGAGGGATAGCATTAGGAGGTATACCTAATGTAAATGTAACGTAACGTAATATATAACCTAACGTAAATGATGAGTTAATGTGTGCAGCACACCAACATGGCACATGTGTACTTATGTAACAAACCTGCACCTTGTGCACATGTACGCTAGAACTTAAAGTATAATTAAAAAAAAAATGAGGTGTAGAGAAGCTGTGATTTCCTCAAGGTGACACTGCTTGTGTGTTCTTGAACCCAAGACCTTTGATTCCAATCCAGTGTTCTTTTTATTATGCTAATTTCCCTAAATTTACTGTAATTCAAAAGCACTGGAGAGAACAGTTTTGTTCACTGTGATTTTCCACAACTGCCAAACCCCATTGCATAAGCCCTGCGTAGAAAAGTGTGTTAGGGGTCTGTTTTGATTACATTGCGGTATTTTATACTAATTTTTTTTACAGCCATAGAGTAACAAACAATGAGATACAAAACCATGAGTAAGTTGGAGTTCTTTAATTGGAAATCTATTTTCATGTTCAGTTAATTTTTCTTTAGTAGGTAAATAATACACCATTTTGGAGAACTGCAAGAACATTCTCATCATAAGTAGTACTTAGGATTTACTAGAGTTTAGGGGAATGGCTTTTCAATCTGGCAATTGGTTTTTATGTATTTTCACTTCCTGTTACTCCAGGAACTCAAGTGAAATACTGTTTTTTCCTTTGATAAATTATTTCAGATCTTTACAATGATAAGACACCACATACATGCAAGTTTTCACTTATTTAACATATGAATTCCGGAGAAACAAGAACAAAACTGCTTGAGATTTCATTGCAACTTGGCCTTATTCCTAGCTTTACGGGCTAGTGAATGACCTGAAAAATCACTGCTTCCAGCCCCTGCTTCTAGTTGTGTGATGTTTAAGCAATTCAAAAAGAGCATTTCTGCTATTCTTCAAATTCCACAATTTAGCTTGGTAACCTAAATCTCTGTAAGGCTATACACTCTACCTCAAAATACATCCTTCTATTTAACTTAAATCCATCTTTTCCATTTCCATCTGGTAACTTCAGTTTAGAGCTCTGTGTTCTGTTCCCAGTGGAGACAAGGCTCACATGGTCAGCCACCTCTGTGTCAAAATGACTCACAGATTCAATACATGTTCTAGGTCAGCTCTCAACTAGACCAAATCATGTCATTTTTAAAGCCTTTTGTTATCTGGGTCCAATGTTCCATTCTTGAAGCCACTTTAATAGATCTCTTTTATAATTTTGTCATTTATTCATTTTTCCTTAAACAGTTGAGTCAAGATTATGCCTGCCTGTGAATGGGTCTGAATACTCTTAGGTCTCGCTTTGTTGCCTAGGCTGGCTTTGAACTCCTGGGCTCAAGTGATCCTCCTGTCTCAGCCTCTCAAGTAGCTGGGACTACAGGTACATGTCACTGCACTCAGATTTTTAAGACTTCATTTGGAAATTACCACATCTAGTGTTTTAGGTACTGCCTTTTTTTTCTGGTAATGTAAAAAGGGGAGAAGCTGCTAACAAGGTCCATGAAGTTTTCATTTTTATTATTTAAAAATATTTATTATTAAGTGCCTACTAAGTGACACTTATTAAGTCTCAGGCCCTGTTCTAGAGATCTGGGATACATAAATGAACAAAAGAAGAATCTCTGCTCTCTTTGAGCTTACATGACAGGTGTCATGTATCGTACTCATCATGTCACATGTATTTATGGTCCCTGTCAACATGCAGTCATGGTCTGTAATATATCTGGAGCATTTACACACCTGGGAAGGTTCTTATCCTCACATTCTCATAAGCTGGGGTAGTCAGACAATGAAAAGTATGGGCTGCTGGCTCAGCAGAAAACCATACTAGGAATATATGCTCAAATAAAACATTGCATATTTGGTGGCTACTTGTTTTGTGATACTTTTTGTATTTAGTAGGCCTTCAGTGGTATATGTAATATCATACCCTCTCTATGTGACATTGTAGAAAATGTGTTTTGCATCTCAAACAATTGACTTACAATTGAACATTTGGAACACATACATTGAAAATCGTGCAGTGTATATATACATCTACACAGTGTATGAGTGTGTTTACTCAAATGTAAACATGTAGCCACAGAAATATAGCAAAAGCAAGATAGAAGCTATTTATTAAACACATACTTATTGTGTACCTATTCTTTATAAACTTGGTGGTGGAGTCTTTCTCTTAGTGATAGAAATGAGAAATGCATGGTAGTTGGGTTGAGAGTTTGTTTCAAAATCGGACTTTGATGTTTAGGATGCAACTTGCTAATTGTATAATCTTGAGGAAGTCGTTTAACCTTTTGAGCTAATTTCCTTATGTGGAAATTTGGATAATAGCTTCCAAGTTATAGTACCTACCATTGTTAGGATTAAATAAGATGATATTTATGAATGGCACTGAGCTCTTAATAAAGGCTATTTTTAAAAAGTAGAAACAGAGCCTTCCTTAAATGAAGAATAAAACACATGCATCTATTACTCCTGTAAGAGACAGAAAGAGACACAGATAAATGGATGCTGGCTGATTATCAGGATGTGTGATAGACCAGGAATGAGGACATTTACTGGAGCAACAGACATTTGAGCAGAATGGCATTTTTACATGAGAAGATGGATAAGGTTAGTCTAGACTGAAATAAGATCATGAGTGGCTGTGCGTGGTGGCTCACGCCTATAATCCCAGCACTTTCGGAGGCCGAGGCAGGCGGATCGCGAGGTCAGAAGTTCGAGAGAAGCCTGGCCAACATGGTGAAACCCCGTCCCTATTAAAAATACAAAAATTAGCCGGGCATGATGGTACATGCCTGTAATCCCAGCTACTTGGGAGGCTGAGGTAGGGGAATTGCTTGAACCCGGGAGGCAGAGGTTGCAGTGAGCCGAGACCGCACTGTTGCACTCCAGCCTGGGTGACAGAGTGAGACTCCATCTCAAAAAAAAAAAAAAAAAAAAAAAAAAGAAAATCAGTAAGGTGAGCTCTCATGTATCCCATACAGGAAACTTTGAATAACCACCCATGCGTACCCATCCTTTATGTTGAGAATATTATCTATGTCTTCTCAGTGTGTGCTATGTGATTTAAGAGACTAACTTTTGATTGGAGACTACAGTCAGTTCACCCAATGACCAGATTCCAAAAGGAGGTGATTTTTGAACATTTAAATTCAGAAGAATTACCTGATTTCTAACTGTCAGGTATCACATCTTTGCTCTTCACGCTAATGGCATAATTTAACATACACATAACAATTAGTTTAAAAATGAAAAGTATTCCAAAATACTCATCAGAATGATAGACAGTCAACAATAATCCAACTTCTTAATGGTCTCAAGGGTTTGTAAAACATGCAATAAATTTACATGGTAACCTTATGGGCTAATTCCAGGCCCAATTCATCTTAGATATATGGAGTCCTCTTCTGCTTTCTTCTCCAGCCTCCTATGTCACGATCCCCACCTTCCCTCTCAACACACATACACAGACACAGAGACACACACACCTCACTGGCCTCCAGACACACAAAGCTAGTCAGGGTTCCTGGGATGGATCTGATTTGTTCATGCTTCCTGGGATGGATCTGATTTGTTCATGCTTCCATGGCTTTGCAAAGATTTCCTCTCTGCCTGGAATACCACTCCACTCTCCCCTCTGCTAGCTTAAGGCACTGGCTTCTCTTTCCTGATCAACTCAAATGCAATTTTTCTGTAAAGATGCCCTGATGCTTACAATGAAAATAGTTCTTTATGCTACCTCTGTACCCCAGTTTCAGCACTTATCACCCAATACTGTCATTAAATTTGTTTCTGACCATCTTCCCTATTATGGTATGAGATCCCTCAGGGAAGGGCTTATGTTTTAGAAAATTCTTATATAGCCTAGACTTATATAGTAGACATTTAGAAAATATTTATTAATTGAATAAATAAATGAAAAAGATTGAAATGATATGGGACCTGATATTTCTACACCCAGAGTAACTGAATTCAGTTAAGCACACACTATGGGATAAACCAACCAATGGGGAAAAACTAAGAGTGAGGATAAGGAGAAAAATGGGACAGCTCTGATCTGTCTTTTCCAGGCTATTTTGGAGAAAAATTATCCAACTCCTAAAAGAGTGGGTCTCAGACTGTGGCTGTATATTAGATTCACTTGGGGAGTTTTATAAACATCCTTTATAAACAGAATGCCTTGGTCTCAGTTGTAGAGACTTTGATTTAATTGGTATTCACTGTGGGCTGAGTCTTAGCTTCCCAGGTGATTCTAATATACAGACAAAATAGTCTCCCAGTCCTCATCACAGACTTTTCTTAGTACTTCTCTGAGAATGAAAGTAATATGGATAGCAACACTGTGGGAGAGAGAGTAAAAAATTATACAATTCCTAATCCTAGGTCAAGGAAGCGGATTAGTGGTATACAGGTCATAAAGGTGCTTTTGAATTTATTAATATTTAAAAGTTTCGAAGTGCAAATCTAAAATAAATAAGAACGATGTTTATTAAGTACATTTTTAAGTAGTCTACCCAAAGAAGTCATTTTAAAGTCAAAGTCTCCTGTGAGTTTTCAAAGTCATTTAGCTTTTGCTTGAAAGTTGATTCATTTTTAAGCTTCTAATTTTGGGCTAAATAAACACACAAGTAGATTATCTAGATAATTGAAGCCAAACCTATTTTAGGCTCTAATTATCCCCACTACTTCAGGTGAAAGTGAGCCTTTACTTTGAATTATTTAGCTAATTGAGGACAAAGCACAGTTTTGGTCTGCTTTCTCTGGATAATTGACAAGTATCATTGCAGCTTTAATGTCTTCATTTTCTGGAGGAAACTGTAGGTGACACATTGTTGTGATGGGAATGTCAGCTTATAGCTAGCTAGTACTAATGCCTCATGATCTGGAGTTTTTCTGAAATATAAGAAGGGAGTTTATAGAATTAAATCGTGAAAAGTTGCTTTTAAACAAGAACATTGGCTGCATGATCCTATATTCCAATCCTAGATCCAGTTGAATACTTTGGGCCTCTTCCAAGATTGCCCAGAGCCAATGATGGGCTCTGATTCTCTTCCCTTCCACCAAAGCCTGAAATCTCTTGGCATCAAGACTAGGTTTAAACTGAATCAAAGGCTGGGGACCGAGATGCACTGACAGGATAGAATTATTTTTATTTCTATTGTTGTGTCAATGTGGAATGTATAAGAACATTTTTTTTTCTCTATTTAAACTTTTCACATGGTAGGAAGTCTGTTGGAGCAACAGTCCTCATTTCAAAGGTCATTAGTGTGCAAAGAGTATTTTCTTTCTTTACTGTACTCTCCACAAAAGGGGCAAAAAGCCATGATAACTTGTTATAATATACGTTCTGCTATCCTTAGAATGCAGTATAGTATAGACCCATCTTGGACCCTGTCTATGGTAAAACCATTTGGAGATCCTTATTATTGTAATTGTAAGGTTCTGAGGAGTATGGCAATCTTTGAGTGGAAATAAATACAAAATAGAGAAGTAGATATTTGTGGGAACAATTCACATCATAGCACAAACTGCTAAATATATTCTTAGAACTGATGAGACTTTAGTAAAAGTCTAGTAATACCATCTGAAATTGTATTTTTAAATATTATTTTATTTAAATACACTTCCATATGTCTTCTCTAAATTCAGTATAAAAATAGGAACTGATGTAGGTTGTTTGCTCTTGCATAGTTATCTTCAAAATTAGCTATTTTTATCTCCATTTACTAAAAAATAATGACTCACCAAGAAGTGTGCAATCCATAGCTACATACATTGAAATGAGGTCTTTTAAGACATCATCCTCAGCTTATTGATGTTGTGGGTTATATAAATAAGTTTTCTAATATTTCAAGGCTTTCAGTCCCTTTGGGTTTTCATGTACATGTCTCCAAGAGCTTGGCTAATGTGGCTTGTTCCTGAGTAATGAAGGCAGTCTTGGTTTTTGTAATCTTCCTTCTGGTTTCCGAGACCTTCTGAGTATCTCTCCCTCTTCCCCTTAAAGATAACTAATCCCGTTTAATAAATCAATATGGGCGATGTGAGTCTAAGAGTGGTTAGGTTTAGGACGTTAAAACCAGAGAAAACCTTTTCACTCTCCTATAACACCCCCTATGTTAATTTAAAGTCAAAGTTAGGAAAGAGTCCAGAGTCATCTAGGCCAGTCATCATACTATTGGTGCCCATGGGTTGCCAATGAAAACCTCCTGGTAGCATTTTCCGGTTTGTTTTTAAGGAAATGGGGCTTTGAAAATTGTGATTCCAGATATGTCTGTGGGAGCTTGTACACGGTTGGTGAGTGATGGGCTAGTGATTATGATAAAAGCTAATTTACTGAGTAAACTGTGATAGATACTTTTCAAAGCACTTTATATGCATTGACTCTTTAATCCTCATAACAACCTTATGAGGCAGGTACTATTATAATCCTTATTTTACAGATGAGGAAAATGAGAGGTTAAGTAAATAGCCCAAGGTCAACGGTGAGTAAATGGAAGAGATGGAATTCAAACCACAGTATCTGCTTTTCTACAACGCTATTACTGTGCCACGCTATGCTCTTCCAGAAGAAGACAATTTTAGTTACTGGAAATAAGAATATTTTTCAGAGGTCTTATTTATGGTACAGATGTCTGTGTAAAACCTGACACCCAAGGACACTTTTAGAGCTTTCTCTGTGATTATCTGACAGCAAAGCATTGTAACCCCATAAGAACTCTGAAATTTGAGAAATTACTTTGAAAAATTAGAATCCATATGCAACAATAAGAAGGTTTTTACTTTATTAGAAGTAAATTGACTAGTAAGGATTTCAGAATCGTCGTTCAACTGCTGACTTTCTATAAACCAAGAAAACGTGATTTCTGAAACTGATAATAGCATGCAGAAGCAGTTAGAGAACAAACTGAGGGCTAAATTGTAATGCCTTATGTTTTATTTTATTTGTTTTAAGATATGGTACCTTCTCCAGGAGAAAAAAATTCTGTTAACTTAAGAAAATATGTTTTTGAGCATAGAAGTCCAGTTGGCATATTTTGCTAAAATCCAAGAGAATTATACTTATTCAACCATAAAATCATAAAGCAGAGAGTTCAACTGAAAATGTACTCTCATGATAAATAATTAGATTGTAAAGGAGAGAAAATGTAACCTGACAGCTGAAATTTTAAAGCTTATTTTTTCCATTATGGAGTTTTGCAATAGAGTTTTGGAAAAATTTGCAAGATAGTTGGAGAAACATCAGGAATGATTTTAAATCATGGTTGTTAACAAATCCACACATCTTATTACCCAAACACATTCTGTGTTTTAATACTCATAAAAGAGATAAGCTGTATATATAATAGTTAAAGCACTTTAACTGCTTCATGATTTTCTATCTTGACATTTTTTTTTGTCTTGACTTAAAGTTTCTTGTCCTACCTAGATGTGTGATATCCACTGATGTAACCAAGTTGAAAATTTGAGCTGCTATTATGTTATGATCGTGACACACAGTTGCTGAAAAATCAGATTTCTTGTGATTTGATTGATGCTAAAATCACAATGAAAATTTTCTGTTGTTTAATTATCTTGCTTTCTTGTGTTTTGCCCTTTTCTTTTTATAGTTGAACAGTTGCTTTGAAAATATCCAACTCAGATAAAAACTTAAAGTGGTAGAAATATATGAGGTGTGAAATAGAGCTGAACATTTTATGTGTCCAACACATCGAGGGACTCAACTTTGAAATGTGAAAGTTTTGTTGCTCTTCACCTTGAAAAGTTAAAGACATAGGATTTCGGTCTGCTTCCACTTAGACACTTATTTCTTGTTTTTGAGTCATTCCCATACCACTTTCACACATTTTTGCTGTCTACCACCTACACTATTACTTAGTAGATATTTTAAAAATTGACTTATTTTTATACTTAACCTTATCTTAAGCAACAGTATTCATGAAATCATAGGTTTGATGTACTAGCTTTATATATTGCTTTATATATTTGCATTACTTAGTAAGATAAGTACCAAACTATTAAAATTTAAATTGCTGTATCCTGGTACCACCCAATATCTGTAGTGCTAACATGGACAAAAAACTGTCCTGGTATAACAACGGGGCATTTAAAGTATTTCAAACTTTTCTCTCTCTCCTCTTCTTTCTCTCCCTTTTAGAATGTGGAAATGGTGCAACAACTTGTAAAGTTACCATTCAAGTATTTCTCAATCTGTTTTTCTCCATATAGAAATTATGGCTATCTTTCCGTCCAGTGCAAATCTCTGAGCCAACTTGGGCTTTCGGTTATTCTAGACAGGTTTTCCATAACTCCGCCACTCTCTTTCCTGCTAAAGAAAGTATAATGGAATGCAAGTGAGCTAACCTTGATTTTCTGTATTTTTAAAAGTAAATCATTTACAAACTCAGTCCTTTAATTATGACTAGTAAAAAACAATTTCCTTGCAACACGCCCCTCTACTGATTGCAACACCATGCTTGAGAGCCTCTGTTCTTACAAATTAAAAGGCACTGCCAGAATTTTTGTTTTTATTTTAAATTTGCATCAAGTAACAGTGTGCTTGGGATTATTTTTTAAAACTACAAAGGGTTGCTTTAACTCTGTTTATTTCAATTATTTTTTAGTTTCAAAAAAATTCTTTTAATCTCATAATTTTAAAAAAGTGCTACATTGAGAACTGTATGTAACTTGACTGATTATTTTGGCAATGATAGCATGACCAGCTCATCTCAGTTGGCCTGGGACTTTTTTACTTTCAGCACTGAAGTTCCACATCCTAGGAAATCCTTCAGCTCTGGGCAAATGGGACAGTTGGTCACCCTGAAGCAGGCTGACATAAATTGAGAATGTATCTGGTTAGGTTTTCAGTTAGTACCTAATTTTATAATCCTTATATTTATGCAGAAATCTTGGACATCAATCTAATGATCTCAGCTAAAAATTGAGAGATCTCTCTATTGCTCAACTTGCCCATTTTCCAGGTTGCCATTATAGTGAGCTATCAAAAACACACATCTTAATCATGCCACTGCATTACACAACATGGCTTCTCATTCATTTCTGGATTAAGCCCAAACTCTTGAAAGTGGCTCATCTGGCCTTGTTTGATTTAGTCCAATGGTTCTCAAACTGCACTCTGATAACTGCCAGCTAGATAATTTGTTAGAAAGGAAGATTCCTGTGCCCCTGCTTCAAAGGGAATGAATCTAGATAGTAGTAAAAAACATTTTTTTTTTTTAACAACAACAACAACAACAACAAGATTATAGTGGGTCATTGTGTTTTAGGTGGTCTTTGAACAATGTTTTGAGAAAAAACAACCTAGTTCCTTTTTTCTTTTCTAGGTTTAATCTGTTGCACTCTCCCCTTACACTGTATTACCTGGATTTACTATAATTTCTTTAGGCTTTTTAGTGTTCCAGGTCCTTAACACACATGCTGGGCCTGCTCTCTGAATCTGGCTCCTACATTTGTGGGCTGATCAGATTTCTACCTAGAAACCCCCTTCTCAGTGAAGCCTTTGCTGAAGCCCCTGTTAGAGTTTTCTCTCCCATTGCCTCCATCAGAACCCTCTCTCCTCCAGCCAGGTGCACATAGCATGACATTGAACCTGCCTATTCCTTGTGTGTATCTCCCTTTAAAATAAAGTCCCTACAGACACCTCTCATTTATCTTATCTATGATTGCCTCCCCAGTTTCTAGTTCATTGCTGAACACATGTTAAGAGCTTAAGATTGTTTACTGAAGAATTAAATTACCTTGTTAATGGAGAGATTGGTGTCACACAAGGTCCTAACTGGGCTAGAACCTAGACTTATGCATCTGGTATTGGGTTACTCCCCTACTGAGTCCTATTGATTATATTTATTGATATGTTTGGGTGCTTTTATTCTTGGGCTAAAGGAGTAAGTAGCAGGCAATTTGATGATGGGGAAGAATGCAGGGCCACCTGAGAGGGAGGCAAGGGAAAGAAAATATAGTGGGTTAGAGAAATGGCATTTCATTCCTCCCCATCTGGACATGAGGGGCTGGTCTGGAGCATAGGAAGAGAAATGGGCAGTGGCAGCTCCATCCAAGTCACTGGCTCAAGGGGTAGATGTGAGACAGCTAGGGGGTTTGGGAACAAGAAGCCACATACACCCACCTCAACACACAGAGATGCACACATACACACACATCACATACACATACCACATTCCCCCCTCCCCCGCCACACACAGTTTCCCTCTCCACCATCACCAAGGACACAACTCTTCCCCCAGAGTGCTCTGGGCAGCTACCATCAAGTGCTTTCTCAGAGGCAAACAGCAGTACAATTATCCTGAGCACTCTGGAATCCCTGATCCTCCTGGAAATCCCATGAAAAAAAAAAACAAAAGAGATTTGGTGATGGTATTGAAGGCAAAGTCACAAGCTGAGATCTTGTATTAATAAATGCAGACTGAACATTTTTGTAATTTGAACTTTGTGCAAACTGGACATTTGAATGTGGCTGAGAATAAACCAAATTCAGCATTTAGACAAAGTCCATCATGAAACATCAGCCTCAGACTGCCAAGATGAGACTTTCTCATAATAGTGGACAGTGAGGTCTATGAAATGGGTTGGCTGAATTTTAACATTTTATTGCTTTATGGACTTTTTATATGTCATTTAACATGAAAGACAACTGGTGGTACTGTGGAGTATTTTTCTAGTCCTTGGGAAATTTCCGCTGAGTGAGTGTACATCAGGTCTTGATATCAAATCTGTTTTTGAACAACTAGCATTGACCTTGCTGGTTGTGATACTAGTGATGAGCTGCCACATTAGATTGTGCTGAGGCCATATTAGCAGCTTAGGCAGTGGGGAAGAGTGAACACACAGCTAATTTCTGCCTGAGAGATTCTTACTATTGTGTGGCTGGTAACTGCATGAAGATTCAGTGGGAACTCTACACATTTACTCAAAATGGTATTAACATCCTGCATTAGTTCGGTCTCACACTGCCTTAAAGGACTGCCTAAGACTGGGCAATTTATAAAGGAAAGAGGTTTAATTGACTCACAGTTCTGCATGGCTGGGGAGGCCTCAGGGAACTTACAACTATGGCAGAAGGGGAAACAAACACATCCTTCTTTACATGATGGCAGGAGAGGTGCTGAGAGAAAGGGGGAAAAGCCCCTTATAAAACCATCAGATCTTGTGAGAACTCACTATCACGAGAACAGCATGGGAGTAACTGCCCCCATGATTCAATTATTTCCCACTGGGTCCCTCCCAGGACATGTGGGGATTATGGGAACTACAACTTAAGATGAGATTGGGTGGGGACACAGCCAAGCCCTATCACATCCCCTGGTGAATGCTCTTATTATGCTACTTGACGATATGCATATGTACTTCCTGAGCAGTCTCTTGAGCTAAGCACCTCGCTTTGTACTGGCAACAAGAGGAGAATTTAGTATTTCGGTGGAGCTGCCTTGAAATATGCCTTAAATTTTGGAAGACTAAAAAAAAATACATAAATAAGTAGCCACGATGGACATTTCCTAAAGAAATAAAACATAGTAGTTTAAAATTCTGAGTTTCCTATTATTGGATGTTAGATCAAGGTATATAATTTGTATAAAAAATTTTGGTGGCAAGCTGGGCACGGTGGCTCATGCCTGTAATCCCAGCACTTTGGGAGGCTGAGGCGGGCGGATCACAAGGTCAGGAGATCAAGAGCATCCTGGCTAACATGGTGAAACTGCGTCTCTACTAAAAATACAAAATTAGCCAGGTGTGGTGGTGGGCGCCTGTAGTCCCAGGTACTTGAGAGGCTGAGGCAGGAGAATGGTGTGAACCCGGGAGGCGGAGCTTGCGGTGAGCCGAGATGGCACCACTGCATTCCAGCCTGGGCAACAGAGTGAGACTCTATCTCTAAAAACAAACAAACAAAAAAAAACCCCACAAAAAACAAAAAACAAACAAACAAAAAAATTTGGTGGCCTTGGTCTTTATATACCATTGACCCTTGAACAATGGGAGTTAGAGACATTGAACCCCCACCTTGTGCAGTTGAAAGTCCACATATAACTTTTTCATTCCCTGTAACTTAACTACTAATGGCCTACTCTTGACTAGAAGCCTACCAAAAACGTAAAGAGTTAATTAACACATATTTTGTATGTTGTGTGCATTATATACTCTATTCTTACAATAAAGAAAGCAGGTGAAAATAACATATTGTTAAGGAAATCATAAGGAATAGAAAACATAGATTCATTAAGTGGAAGTGAATCATCATAAAAGTCTTCCCTCTTGTCATTACAATGAGTTTGCTGACAAAGAGGAGGATGAGGAGGGGTTGGCCTTGCTGTCTCAGGGGTGGCAGAGGTGGGAAAAAATCTACATATAAGTGTACCCACACAGTTCAAACCCATGTTATTCAAAGATGAGCTGCAATTGTAAACTGTTATTTTCATTGCTTTTTAAAATAGGAGAGTGTTATTTTGGAGGAAAAAATATCAATGTAATTAGAAAGGTGGAGGGACTAACTGGTGACTGAGTGATATATACATTTATTTTAAAGATCACACATTTAAAAATTTTTAAAAAGAGAAAGAGGGAGAGGAAAGTGTTAAGGCAAATTTACTGAAATTTCACATTGTTAATGCAAATTACATTGAATGTTTGAGAGATACCAGAACTCTCATAAATGTATAAGGCCAAGGAAAGCTTATGCTTGACTTTCAACTGGGAAGCAGGAAGAGATGCCAAGTGTGATGAATCGGAATTCCAGAAAAGAGAGAATTAGATGGCTTCAAATTCTGATTAGAAACTGGAGGGAGGATTGTGGCTGTCTGCATTTTAGCAGAAAAGGCAGCCATAAAATAAAGTAGTTCCTAAGACCACAAAGTAGTTATAGACGAGAGGAACGAGCTCACAGAAGACCCCTGGGTGAGAGTGGTTATATATGTCAGTCAGTGAAATGGAGAAGCAGAAGCTTCTGAGACAGGGCCAATTCACTGATTTCTGCCTCTAAACCAGCACACCCAACCATTACATAATCCAGTCCAATGGAAGAAAATACGTGTCTATTTCTAAGCTCAAGCCAAGAGTTGGGATGCGCAGGCAGGGTTTGGAGGCAAAAATGATATACCCCATTAAACCTTGAACATAGGAAAATAACTCTGAGAATTAAAATGTAAACACATTTAATGAATCCCATTAGAAATATGCAAATTTAAACTACAGTGTAATTCTTAAAATGGTGGCAGTGGTGAGCTTTTTCCTAACCACTATCATAATGGAATCATCTTGCTTTTTAACCACCCCATCACACCCCTACCTAGATTCACTACTATCATTTACCCAAGTTATTGGTGGCAATGTGTCATTCTTTTCAGGTATGCTGGAGTGTGGGGAAAAAAAACCAAAACAAAAATCCTGTGATTTCCCTTGTCTCCAAGTGACTGAATATCTATAGATTTGCCTGGAATATGACAAAAGGTAATAGATATAAAGAAAGACTATAATGGCAGTCAGCCATGGAAACTGACACTGAAAAGGTTGAGGAACAGGGATAAGCAGCAGTAGTCTTCATCCATGCACGTTCAGGACCACCTGACCTATGATTGAGTTAATTGCAGGTCTAGCCCCATGAGCAGAGATGAAAGCATACAGCTCTCAGAGCTTAATGACAGTCAGCCTAACTAAATCCTCTTGCTTTATGTAATTCCATGCTCAACAAATGATACCATTTCTTCAAGGAATACTTTTACTCCTAATGTAGATATATCTATGGGTGGAACATACTCAGCACACACACGTAACCATTCCATTAGTATTTTAGGCCACGTTTTAAATAAATGAATTGGCAATGTGGTTTTCTATACATTATTCTCTGTGAGCTTTATTAACGTAAATCCATCCCTGAAATGTGAATCATTTCTTCATGGGTTGACAAATTTAATTTCTTTACCTTAAAGGCTAATGGTCAGACCCTTGATGAATTTCCAAGTTGATGTCAGCTTTGTGACTTTTGGCTGGGTGACTAGCCTTCCCTGGGACATAGACCTTGTAGCTGACCCTTATTCTATGCCTTAATGTGTTGAGGAGCAAAAATTCCTTTTCTGGCATAAAGTTCTTAGGAGTTGTATGTAGACATTTTATTTGTTAGTAATATACCTATTTGTAAGATGTAAGTGCATAGTTATATTTGACTTAGGGAAAAGGCTTAGTAAGTTTTCTCATTGGGGAAGGTGTAGTGGTAGTCAGCTTCCAGTGATCATCAGTGTTTATACCCTTCTGTAGTCCCTTTCAAGTGAATGAAGGCTGGCTTGTGTGACAAATTATACATAGTGGAAATAATAATGTGCAACTACTATAGTTTTTTTTGTCCTTATCAAAATTCTATTGAAATTTGATTTCTAATGTGGCAGTGTTGGGAGGTGGGGCCTGGTAAGAGGTGTTTGAATCAAGGGGGTGGATTCCTTATTAATGGCTTGGTGCTATTCTCGAGGTAGTAAGTTCTTGATCTCATGAGACTGCATTAGTTCTTACAGGAATGGATTAGTTCCTGAGAGAGCAGATTGTTATAAAGCAAGGTTTGATCCCCTCTTCACACATGCCCCCTTCCCCTTTGACCTCCTCCACGATGTTTTGACATAGCACAAAAGACCTCACCAGAAGCTGAGAAGATGCCATTGCCATGCTTCTTATAGAGCCTGCAGAACTGCTAAACAAATAAACTCACATTCTTTATAAACTACTTGGCCTCAGGTATTCTGTTACAGCAATACAAAATGCAATAAGATGGTAACTTCCAAGGCAAACTTATAAATTACACTGCAACTTCCACTTTGCTTTCTTAGATTACTCAGTCTGGGAAGAGCCAGCACCATATTTTGAAGCAGTCTTGTGTAGAGGCCCACATGAGAAGAACGTACTTGCCAGCCATATGTTTGAGCTACCTTAGAAATAGATCCTCCAGGCCTGGTCAAGCTTTCAGGTTCCTATAACCCTAGCCAACACTTGATTACAACGTTATGGATGCTCCTGAGTAGGGGCTACCTAATCAAGCTACTCTGGAATTCATGAACTACAGAAACCATGAGAGTTGATAAATAATTATTGTTTTAAGCCTCTAAGTTTTGGGTGATTTGTTACACAACAATAGATAACCAATATAGAATTTGGTGCCCTTAAATTGGGACGATGATGTAACAAAAATAGAGAGCCTAGAGGGATGAGCCAACAATCATGGGAAATCATTTTCAGGTAGAAGTAGGGCTGAGCCGTAATCAAGAAGTTGGCAACATGTGCCCAGCTATTATTTCAGAACTGCTATGGATCAATGACTTCTGTGTGTTTCCTGTTTCACTCTGTTTAAATGAGAGTGTCTATAATGGTTACCCTATGCCTGTCCCATCATTTCATATTTGGTGTGTTTGGGGCAGGTAATGTGTCTCTTTATTTCATAGATTTTTAGATTAAGAGGAACCATACTTGAGAATTATTTGAAGAACTACACACCTGACGATTCTCATCTGTACCTGGACCTCATCTACGCATCAATATCCTGGACTTTGAGCATGAGTTAATGCTGTAATGGGGTTAGAATTTTGGTGGCCATGGACTGGGGTTAAGTGGTGTGTGTGTGTGTGTGTGTGTGTGTGTTCGTGCATGTGTGTGTGCATGCGTATCATTGGGCATCAGAAAATGGGCTATGGCAGTTAGCCTGCAAGGGGGCCCCTAACAATCAGCATCTTCGGTATTCAGTCCCCTTCTACACTGAATCAGTATCAGCCTGTGTGGCCAATAAATTGTGACCACGTAATTTAATGAAATGATGATGTGTATCTTATGAGGTTGGTCATAAAAGGCACTGCAGCTCTGAGGAAAGCCAGCTGGTGCTATGTAAAGGCACTCAAGCATCCCTGTGGAGAGGCCCACATGGAGAAGACTTCCCAGCACCAACTTGACAATCATGTAGACCACATTGAAAATAATTTCTCAATTTCCTTTGGGTGACTGCAGCCCCAGATGACCTCTGACTCCAACCTTGTAAGAAAGTTTGATACATAACCACCCAAATGAGCCATTTTTAAACTCCTAACCCAGAGGAACCATAAAAATGGATCAGATTAATATTGTTGTTTTAAGCCATTAAGCATTGTAGTGATTTGTTTTACACTGGTAGAGAAGTAATATGGGACATAAAGATTAATAAATGATACCTATACACTTCTTCTTTATTTACTTAGAACAAATTCAGGATAATATACTAGAAAAGTTTGGGTCACAATCTTAAATGATGCCAAGAAATACCAGCACTGAAATGTGAAAAGGGAATGTCTTTTTTTTTTTTTTTTTAAAGAAAAGACCCATTAATTTGACATTATCAAAGGATTCATTCATTCACTTACTGAGGGGCTTTGTATCTGATACTTTGCTGAATAGTTTGCAAGCATTGTCTCATTTATTCTTCATAACAATACGATGATACAGCTAATATTATTATTCCCATTTTTTGGATGAGGAAGTTGTTGTTTAATGTGTTGAATGGAGTGATTTAAGGATATACAGCTATTAAAGATCAGGTCTTCCTGACTACAAAATTTGTAGGAATTGTGTCTTACGTCTTTATTTGAAAATTGTGCTTTGGGGAGGGCTTGAATTTAAAATATAGAACATAGGTTCTAGCTGTCCAGGGTCTATAGCTAGAGTGCCAGGGAGGTTTAAGCTAACAACATAAGATCTGTTTCATTCTTTAAACGATTCTTATTTCAAAATTGCCATTGTTAATTTGTGTAATAGGAATCACATAGATCACACTCTGGTAGTTATACAGGAAGATAAATGAGATGAGTCCATGCTACAACTAATGACTTCTGGGCCTTGATTTCCTGCTTGCATTTCCTAACTGAAGACACTTACTGGGATCGCAGGCTGTCACTAAAGTTAAACAAAATAAATCACGGGTTGTAAAATTAAAAACAATAAACCGATTTTATGGCTGTTTTGCTCACACTGTAAGAGCATTGAGTATAATGGTCACGGCTGAACCAAGCTTAGATATTGCTAAGGCCAATTTTATGCCTTGTCATGCTTTTCATTTTCCTTTGCTTCAAGCTAATGATAAAACAATTGGAATATTACTTTGAATCAAACATATCACTACAGAAACTTTAAAGAAGAGACTATATTAGTGTAATAGCTCAATAAAGCAAAATTCAAATGTTCCTTTTGGTAAAAGTTTCACTTAATTTTAACTCAAATTTTCTAGGATACTTCAAAAGGTAATGAATTGGCAAATTATTTGGCATTTCTAGTTGCATATTTAAGTGAAGATAAATCTTTATGGTTTTTATATCAAAGTTATGAGTGACAATTCTCTTTCATTGGAAATTAAAAATTCCTCTATCAACCACAAGCAAGAATGGTATAGGCATATCTATGTGTGATTGTGTGTGGGTAGTGGGGAGAGAGAGGAGTTGTGGGGGCATTCAGAAAGGCAGAGGTAGTGTGGGGGAAGAGTCACAGAGTAGAACCATAAGAATATTGAAGCTCAAATTATTGTTAGAACTGGAGGGAACTCAGGTATGGGAGAATAGTCATGTGTTTCTAAATCAAATTAAATCTCCTGCCAATTGAACAGTAGATTCTATCTCGGTCATTGAGTATGCTAGGGTCATCAATAAAAACTAAAATGCTGCCTGAAAAATTGGGTTGCTGTTGATAACCTCGTGGTCCATGCCCAACAGGTCTTCAAATGTGGATGGCTCCGTTGTCCCAATACCAAGTAGGCGTTTGCCTGAGCTGGGAGCTCCACTTCCTAGGATCTAGCTTTCTGGATTCACCGCATAGCCATATCTTTTCAAATTTTTTGCTACCTTCAAAATACTGCAAGAAAGTGAGACATGTACCCTCACCACCAATGGGGCCTTCCATTCTTTTCCCTTCCCAGGAAAACATCCAGCTTCCCACTGTGGCTTCCTACCTTTCCTGCCCAAAGTATCCCCTTATTTTCTTGCCTCTCCATGAACCATAGCTTAATCCCCACAAGGAATCCAGGTTTTCTGTGCAAAATCAGGAAGGAGACAGGAACAAGAAGAGGACAGGAATGTTTTCAGGAAATGTCTGTAATAAAAATCTCCTTTGAGACCAGCAGCACAGAGCGCCTGGCTGCCTTTTTTTTTTTTTTTTTTTTTTTTGGAATGGGGTGGTGGTGGGTAGGAACATAAAAAATGCAGGGATAAACAAAACCTAAATTAATGCCTCAATTTGTTAACTCATTGCACTATCAGAGTACAGACTCCTGGCAAGAAGATGCCAAAATTGGTAACATGTCCAGATTGGCTCCAGTCCAGCAGAAGTTCAGTTGTTGAAGAGCATGTATAAAGTCTTCATAAATACTATTAGGCCACACCCATTCATTACTTTGGGCGTAGTTCCTTTAGGGAGTACCAACCAGTGCCCTCTTTATTTTATATTAAGGGTCAGAGAGGATGAAATTTGGTGAGGCACTTCAGGGGGATTTTCCAATAGGTTTGAAGGAGTCTTAGAGAAAATTGTATACTTCACACTCTTTGGAGAAGAGCTTCCTGGGATAAATGTTAAATTTGTATCAGAACAGAGCACAGCTCTTGTCACTGTTTGGTGCCTGGGTCTGTTGCTGGAAAATTCCTCTTGCCTTATGCTGTCAAGTGAGCTAGCTAAATTCTGGAGAAAGTTGCTCATAAAACTGATAAGGGCCCTCTCTTAAACAACCTAATTTGAACTTTATCCCAGAGACCTTGAGAAACTGGGTCTGCACTTTTATAATCCAAGAATTGAATATGGTCCTGCACGGTTGGGTAACATTTGACCTTGAAATGTTGTTCTAAAAGTCATGTTTCCCCCCTTGCTGGCTTTGCTGTTATCTGTGCATCAGTGAACACTTTATCATGGTAACGCTTCAGGAATGTGCAGAATAGTTGAGGAGCTTGAATGCCACAGCAGTTTTAAGTCTGCTGGGCTCTTGTTAAGACTGCTATAGCACATATGTTGCAGAACTGACGTTCATTACCAGGTCACTTTCAAAGTATTGGCTAACAAGGCTGTAGTTAGTTCATGTTTTTCTCCTTGAGTATATTGTCATTGCTACTGAGATATGCCACAGAAAATGCCTATATTTTTATTTTGGCTTCAGGCAGAACTATTAGATGTTTGCAAAGGAGTGCTTGAATTTAACTTTAAAAACTGGAGTACCATAGTGCAGTGCTTAATAAGCACCTGGGCTTTGGTATCACAGGCTTGGGTTTGAATCTAGGTCTTAATTTAGTAACTGTTAGACTTGGAGTCATTATCTTCACATCTGTGAACCTCAGTTTCCTAATGTGCAAAATGGGTAGAATAATACTTTTCCAGACTGTTGGAAGTTGCGTGTTATGTTAAAGGGGAAAATGCACACCATGCCCTTCGTATAATAAGAAGTAGGAAGAACTCAATAATTCTTCTCTGGTTTTATTTGCCCTGTTTATTCTACCTGTCCAAATGGACTGCAAATTTATTGAAAGAAGAAATCATAGCTTTTCTTGCTTTACATTCTCATGCCAAGAAGAATGCCAAGGACATAGCAGGCAGTCAATAAATATTTGTTAGTTCTTGTTGTTTCTTTTGAAATTATTCCACTTTCAAGCCAGTTACACAGAACAGTTCTTCTTTGGAGATGATCAGACTAAGACCTTCCTTTTTAATGTTTGTTGGAAAGTCATAGAATGTAAATAACACTGGAAGATTTTTTTAAAGTCTCTGTGTCTGGTAGGTTTTCTTAAAATTTTGATTCTATGCATTGCAAGGACTTTTGACAGTAGTAAAAAAAAAAAGTACTTGAATGCACATAGGCATAGAGTTCTTAAATCAACATTCATTGGTTTTGTCTTTCCAGTTAACATGAGCACTTCATGTATCTTGGTAATTTGTTTAAGGGACAATATGCACTTCTAGCCTATCTCTGTCTTTGCAGCTTCATAGTTATCAATAAGATCCTGAATGAAATTGAGCTATGCACCCACACAATCAACATTTTGATGGCAGTATCTGCAGGGTGCAGTAGAAGCAAGGAAGGGGGTTGAAGAGAGGACAACCTCCAGGGCCAAGATCTATAGCAGCCCTGTGGCTGCCACAATTCAGATGTTTCTTTTTTGTCATCACTCTAACTAGAAAGACTGTATGAGATTCCAAGTCCGTTTTTAGGCTTTTTGGAAGGACAAAAAAAGCATCCTTCATCAAATATTAATAAATGCTTATGACTGGTTCATATTTTTAATTCCCTAAGTTTCTTAACATACTAGGAGAAATGGCAGGCATCATACCATTCAGCCTTCACGGAGAGCAATATGCGACATATTTTCTCTGTAGAATTGAACTAAATGTAGACTTGAACTAGTAACACTACCAATGACTTTGAAGAAAATCTAAACTTTGGGGGTTAACATTGAAAAGGAAAAGAGAAAGGATGGGTATTAGCTTTTAAAAACTTTTAATATAATTAAAAAAATTTTAGAATAGTCTTAGATTTACAGAAAGTTTGCGAAGATAGTGTAGAGGGTTCCCATAAGCCTTGCACCCAGTTATTTACTGTATTATTAGCATCTTACATTAACATGGTATGCTTGTCAAAATCAGTGAGTCAATACTGATATGTTATTATTAATTACATTCCACATATTATTCAAATTTCCTTAAATTTTACCTCATGTACTTCTTCTGTTCCAACATCCCATCAGGCTCTCTATTTTTTTGAGATGGAGTTTCGCTCTTGTTGCACAGGTTGGAGTGCAATGGTATGATCCCGGCTCACTGCAATCTCCACTCCTGGGTTCAAGTGATTCTCCTGCTTTATCCTCCCTAGTAGCTGAGATTACAGGTGCCTGCCACCATGCCCAGCTTATATATATATATATACACACATACACACACACACACACACACACACACACACACACACACACACACACATATATATATATATATAGTGAAGATGGGGTTTCCCCATGTTGGTCAGGCTGGTCGCGAACTCCTGACCTCAAGTGATCCACCTGCCTTGGCCTCCCAAAGTGCTGGGATTACAGGTGTGAGCCACCATGCCCAGCCCAGGCTCTCATATTGATACTAACATTTGTGAAGAGCTGATTTAGTACCAGATGCATTTATGTCACAATTTCATTTAATTTTCATACATATTATTTAGGTAGGCATTATTTTCTCATTCTAAGAATGACACAACTGATATCAGAGAGGGTAATTGACTTTCTCAGAGTAACTCAGAACCCAGGAAACAGTGAAGCAATGATTCATATCCAAGCCATCTGGTTCCTATCCCATTTTTTTCCTTCTCGTATCTTGCTCTTTCTCACTTGTAATACAATGATCAAATTTATATTTGAAACACGTATTGCACATATAGCGTTGCATTCACATTTTGGAAAGTAGTTATACAGGAGCTTCCTTACTTGCTTTAATGCAAGTAGAATTGTTTGTAAGACTTTCCATCTGATTTCTCACAGTCAGAGAGATTTATCTGAGCTGCAGAAATCTAAATTAGAGCTGCCAAAGAATAATTGGTCATTGAATGATAGATGACTTATTGCTATAATATGTTTAATAATGCCTTGTTTTCTTATTGAAGGTTCTATATTACAGAAGATGCATTTCAACTTCTATTTCACTCAGAGGTGATATAAAAGAATGTGAGCCATATTTTGAGTTGAGTCATATATTATTAGAGGTTTTTTGTCTATTTTATTCTGAGTTAACAAGGTTACTCACAAACAATTCACACCAGAAACAAAACATATGGTCATTGGAAAGGGAATTCATGGGATTTTTCACAATCTTTAGTTATTTACATCATACTTCATTACAATTCAGTTACATGAAATCCCCATTCTAGAGTTTCAACTCTTCTCAAATATACAGTATCAGTTGTCCTTTGGTTGACAGGAAAATTGAGCTTTCAAAAATTTTGGATGTGCTGGAGAAAAAGGTAAAAAATAAACACAATAGGATAAACAGTCATTATTTTCAGCAGAATCTTTTTCTCTCACAACTGTGTTTCACCTGCTTAACAATAATCATTAAAAGGATCGAAAAATAGTCCTATAGGAGCCAAAGGTTTCAATAACAGATTAGAATTACTGACTGGCCATTTCTTGTGGTTCATAACAGATCTATTGTGTTGACTTAAAACATAAAAGGGTGATTATTCCCAACAGATATTTTCTTCTTCACGTAAAACAGGAAAGTCCACAAAAAAACAACAACAACAAAAAACTGACTGTTCATGGTAAGTAGATTTTAATTTGTATCTACATAGTGTTCTTCTCACTTCATTAGGCTTAGAATTTGTGACTGAACAGCACTGTTTGGGCAGCCTGCTGCCTAGTTGGCGATGTCAGAAGCAATTACTTTCACAGATTTAAGATTTTGTTATCACACACATCCTGTCTTTAGTTATCTGAGTGGACAGCCCCATCAAGGACAATATGTATTTCATCATATCTTTCTCGTGCGATTTTAAAAACGGCTCAAGGATCATCCCCCTTTGCACAACAGGAATGCATCAGTTGGATGAATGGTTAAATGGAGTCATCCAAATTCAGAAATGTACTTCAAATTTTTTCTGTAGAATAAATGTCGAGTACATTTACCCGGTTTCTTTATTTTGGGCTCATGGTCCCTGGAGGAAGGGGATTGATATCTCCTTTTTTTTTTTTTTTAAATTTATGGCAGAAACATAGAAATCATTATAGATTTTAACTTGGCTTTCCTCATTCAATCAGAGACCAAATCTTGTGGACTTTCTTCTTTGACATGTATCATTTCACTATTTCTTAATAAGCTTCCACCCCTAGTTTAGTTTTTTCTTGCCTGAGCTGTTACAATAGTGTTCTTATTTTTTTGCCTAATTCTTTCCTTCACATAGTCACTGCAAAGAAAGGGTTTGAGACATGCAGATTTGATCACAGTTTCCCTAATTTTCAGCCTTCCAAGATTTCTTATTGCCTTCAGGCAAAAGTGCAAACTCTCTCCATGACCTCACTTTTCTAATATCTTCTCCTGGGGGCATGTATACTCTGAAACATCAGGCTGTTTCACACTTGCTTCTACCAAGTCTGCATCTTATATTTTCTGGGTCTTTGTCTCTTGAAGAACAAACAAATACACCTCCTTTAGGACTCAATATCATGTCACATGCTTTCTGAGGATTTTCCTGACCCAATGGGACACACATAACCACTCTTTTGTTCAACAACCTGTGCGTACCTCTTTCACGACCCTGTAATATATTATGATACAAATTGTCTACAGGTCTGTAGACTCCCTACAGATTTAGCTTTTCATATTTAAGACGTGAATCACATGTTTTTTCTTTTTAGGCACACTGAGGTTTGAGAATTCCTGATGGTCTTAAAGATCAATAAATGTGTGAGCCACTGTCACTGTGGCTAACCATGTGCTTGGCTTAGGGCAGAGACACTCAAACTTATTGAATGTGAGAATTGCCCAGATGTTGGATGATATTCAAATTCTTGGAATGCATTCCCAGAAATTTTGATTCAAAAGCAATGAGGAGGGACCCAGAAATCCATTGTTTTTACAGGCACCCCAGGTACTTGTGACACAGATGTATGAGGAATAAACATTGAGAAACTGACTCTTCCAGTTATCTATGGTTGCGTAACAAACCACCCTCAGGGACATAAACAAACCACTTGGAGGAAATAGAAAACAACTGTTTATTATGCCCATGGACTCTGAAGTTCTGGAATTTGTACATGACACAGCAGGAATGACTTGGCTCTGCTCTATGATGTCTGGGGAAGGAGGGAGGCTCAGATGTTTGGGGGGTACTTGAATGGTTGAGGACTGGAATAGATGGGCTGTAGGATCTCTTGTGTTATAGTTTTCTTACTCACGTCCTTGATTCTTGGGCTGGGATGAGTTAAAGACTGGGTTCAGCAGAGATGGTCAACAAGAGCACCTACATGTGACTTGGACTTCTCAGCATGGGAGCTGGGTTCTGAGAGGGAGCACCCCAAGAAAGTAAGCATGCCAAAAGAACTAGACAGAAGCTGCTTTGCGTTTTATGACTTGGCTTCACTTTGCTCAAACGGCTGAGGTGGTCTCAAGCCCACCCAGATTCAAGGTATGAGGCATATACCCCACCTCTCAATGGAAGGAGTTTCAAAAAAAAGGACAGCAATGTTTTAAAAGTGCCATTTTGAACTTTGATTTATCTGTGTGTGTGTATACTACTTGGAGGAAATAGAAAACAACATATATATATAACATATATAAACATATATATATAAACATATATATATAAAACATATATATATATATGTTTTCTCTACTGGATCTGTGAGCTGTTTGAAGATAAAGATGGTATCTTATTTAGTTTTGAGCCTTTGGGATCTGGTACAAGCCTTGGTGCTTAATATAAACCCAGTAAATACTTGTTGCTTTTAACTTATCTAAAGGTCAACAACCATAACCTTTCAATAACTGGTTATTATGGAGTATTATTGATCTAGACACGCTTCTTCAGCAAGAAATTCTTTGCAAAAGACATGGACTTGCCTCATAAAAGTTGACTGAATTTTTTTTTTTTTTTTTTTATTGCTACTTGAATCCTAGTTGTACTATTTTGTGACTGTGATCTTGGGTGAATTACATAAATTCTCCATACTTCTATTTACTCTTACTTACCTCCGATGTGGGGAAAACAGTGGTATTTACTTCAGAGTTCTAGGGTAAGGAACAAATGAAATACATAAAGTTCTTAGATAAGCACAGGTAGTGGGGTTGAATAGAAAAGTCCCTCCTTGTGAAAATATTATCATTCTTACAATAGCCATTGATGACTACAGTTAATCAACTACTAATGTGAATAACAGTTAAATTACTTCAATATAACCCCATAAGCTTTATTTGTGTATGAAGGTATGCACATATATGTTGATATGTAAGTAGTTTTATAAAAGTATGCTTTTTAGTGAAGCATATTTATTCACCACATTATAAATCATAAGTGAACAGCTCAAAACATTCTTACAGTGAATATGTTTATGCAAACACTATGTAAATCGAGAAAAAGAAGCTCCTGTACCCCAGAAACTTCCTTGTCATTCTACCAGTCTTACTTTATCAAGAATATCTACTCTTCTTACTTCCATGACTACATTTTTTTGGCCTAATTTTGAATTTTATATACATGGAATAAGATAGTATGTAGTCTTTTGTGCCTGCCTTTTTTTGTTCAATATTATAGTTGTGAGATTCATCCATGTTGTTGCACACAAGAGTATTTCTTTCATTTTCACTGTGGTGTAGTATTCTATTATTTGTACATTCCAACATTGACTAACATTTGGGTTATTTCCATTTTTGGCTACTATGAAGAATGCAGCTATGAACACCCTTGTGTATATCTTTTGGCACTCATATGTATTCATCTCTTGTATATGTAGGGAGGAAAAAATTTCTAAGTCATAGAGTAAGACGATTAGGTTTTCTGTTTTTCCTTGCTGTTCCGTTGGGGGGAAATGGTGTATATATACACACATACATATATCTGAGTATGTACGTACATATGTATCTGTCTAGATGATAATCTTTTGTTGAATATATTATATGTATTGCATATATCTTCTCCTTTTCTGTGGTTACCTTTTCATTAATCAAATAACTTTCAATGAATAGAAGTTCTTAATTTTAATAAAGTCCAATTTATCAATCTTTTCCTTTATATAATACTTAGTACTATTCATGTCATGTTTAAAAAAATTTGACTCACCCAAGATTATGAATATATCTTGTGCTTAGTTCTAAAATATTTATTATTTTAAAATGAAATTTAGGTTTATAATTGCCCAGAATTGATTTTTGTCTACAGAATAATGACAATTAGACAATATAGACAATATAAAATATTTTCTATAGAGATTATTATTTAGTCTCATATGGGTAGAAAAACCAGCACTAATTTTCGAAAAGATTATCCTTTCTTCAAGTCCACTTCAGAGGCATCATTGCCATAATCAACTCTGGTTTTAGACTATTTATTCTGATTCATGGGTTTAATGTCTATCCTTGTCCCAAGACCTAACTGTTTACTGTCTTAATTACAGGAGTTTTATAATAAATCTCAATATATAGTAGCTTCAATTCTTCCATTTCTTTCTTTTTCAAGATCATCTTAGCTATCCTTGCTTCTTGCATTTTCATTAATTTTAGAATCAGCTTGTTGATTTACACACACACACACACACACACACACACACACACAAATCCTACTAGGATTTTGGCTGAGTTTTTATTACCTGTATAAGTTAACTTGGGGAAAACTGACATTGTTACAATATTTAATGGTATCTCAAACAAGGTATATCCCTTCATTTATTTAAGATTTATTGATTTCCCTCAGTAATGCTATACTACTTGTAATGTAAAGACTTTTACATATTTCTATAGATTAATTTCTAAGTATTTGATGTTTTAATGCTATTGTAAATAGTATCAATTTAAAATTTCATTTTATAATTGTGCTTGCTCATATATACAAATATTTTTTTATGTTGCATAACATCTGGCAGCTGGTTAAAATCACGTAGTAATTTTAATAGTTTACTGTTGATTCTTTTGGATTTTCTAAATGCACAATCATATCACCATGAATAGTGATAATTTTTTAATCTTTCTTTTCAATCTACATAAATTTTATTCATTTTTCCTCACTTTATTGTGTAGCTAGGAACCACAGTTACATAACTTACAAAATTCAGCAGTAGACATTCTTTTTCTTATTCTTATGCCCAAATCATACAATTCAATATTTAGCTAAGTACATTTTTTTTTTGCATTAGGAATTTTGGAGACATACTTTATGAGATTAAGAGATACTGTATTCTATTCCTGATTTGCTGTATTTCTGTCTTGAACATGTTCAATTTTATCAATAGAATTGTGTCAGTTGAACTGGTCACATTTTTTTCTCCTTTATTCTGTTAGTGTGTGAACAACGTTGATTGATTTTTAAATACCTAAAAAAAATTGCATTCTGGAATAAAAACCTTGTAGTGACTTAGAAATATTTTTATATATAGCTGGATTTGTTTGCCAGTATTTTGCTTCAGATTTTTTTCACCCATATTCATGAGAGAAATTGGCCTATAATTTTTCCTTTTTTAATGTCCTTGCCAGATGATGTGCAGGTTATGCAGAACTAATAAAACTAGTTGAGAAATATTCTCCTTTTTTTCTGTTTACTTCATGAGTTTGAGTAAGATTTTTTTTTTTTTCTTAAATGTTGGAAATAATTCTATGGTAAAGATATCTGCACCTTGAATTTTCTTTGAAGGTTTTAAATTATGGATTTATGTTATTTAATAAACTACTCAGATTTTTCTCTTCCTTTTATGTGTCAGATTTGATAAACTGTGTATTTTAAAGGATTTAAAGTTTTTACCTAATTATTCAAATGTATGGACATTAAGTTGTCCATAATATCCTTGTTATTTTTAACGTCATTGATGTACGTAATGGTGTTTTCCTTTTATTCCTGAAATTTGGTATTTAGTATCATCACTTTTTGTTTGTTTTTGGTTCAGTCCTGCTGAAGTTTATCTTTTTCATGAAATGACCTTGGGTATTATTGATTTTCTTTATTATAATTATACTTCGTTTTATATTTTTTTAATTTGTAGTTTTATCCTTATAGTTTCTTTATTCTCTCTCTCTCTCTCTCTCTCTCTCTCTCTCTCTCTCTCTCTCTTTCTTTTTTTGAGACGGAGTCTCGCTCTGTCGCCCAGGCTGGAGTGCAGTGGCGCGATCTCGGCTCACTGCAAGCTCCGCCTCCCGGGTTCACGCCATTCTCCTGCCTCAGCCTCCCAAGTAGCTGGGACTACAGGCGCCCACCACCACGCCTGGTTAATTTTTTGTATTTTTAGTAGAGACGGGGTTTCACCATGTTAGCTAGGATGGTCTCAATCTCCTGACCTCATGATCCGCCCACCTCGGCCTTCCAAAGTGCTGGGATTACAGGCATGAGCCATGGCGCCCGGCCTACTCATACTTTCTTTAGATTAAATTTTCTATTCTTTTTCTACTTTTTCAAATGAACACTTGGATCATGGATTGCTTGCCTTTCTTCTTTTCCAAGACATGCCATTTATTGTTGTAAGTCTACAAGGACTGCTTTAGCTGCATCTCACAGGATTTGATATATTCCCTTTTCTTAATTATAATTCAATTCAAAGTATTTTCTAATTTCCTTTTTAATTGTTTTACATTATTTTAGAGAAGTATTGATGAATCTTAAAACATTATAAAATGTTTTAATTCTTCCTTTATTACCGATTCCTAGTTTAATTTTACTCCAGTCAGTAAATATACACTACTGTGTATAATTTATATCATCTAAAATGTTTGGAGAATTTTTAAATTTCACAGCATTTGGGCTGGACACTTTGGCAGATGTTCCATGTGGATTTGAAAAAAAAAAGCGTATTCTAGAATTGTTGGGAATAGAATTTTATATAAGTAAATTAGGTCAAGTTTGTTATTCAAAGCTTCCGTATCTCTTTTTTCTTCCTCTGTGTAT
The DNA here is from genome assembly GCF_037993035.2 of Macaca fascicularis. NCBI lineage: Eukaryota > Metazoa > Chordata > Mammalia > Primates > Cercopithecidae > Macaca > Macaca fascicularis. The sequence goes on from NC_088378.1 coordinate 43,789,078, forward strand.
TTATCTTGTTCTACCATGTACTAAAAGAGATATACTGAATTGTCCAAATATTTTGTGGATTTTTCTATTTTTTGTTTCTCATACTACTAATATTTGCTTCATGTATTTTAAATTTAAATACATTTGGAATTATATCTTTTTGGTGGATTTAAAATTTTATTTTAATGACATGTCTCTATCTTTAGCAATTTTTTCCTTAAGGTATGCTTTGACTAGTAATAGTAATGTCAATTTTATTTTGGTCAATGTGTTCATGGTATTTTTTTCATCTTTTTATATTCAATATTTTGTATGCTTATACTTAGAGTATGTCTTTTGTAAGTAGTGTACCATTGAGATTTTAAAGAAAATCTCTTCAGATAATCTTTGCATTTCAATTGTAGTTTTACGTTTGCTTACACTTTATGTAGTTTGATATATTTGGGTTTAAAGGGGTCATCTTTTTATTTCTAATTCATCTGTCCCATTTATATTTTTTCCCACTTTTCTTATTTTTTTGTACTAATCAACAATTTTCTGATTGTACTTCCCCCTCTATTCATTAGTTATTCTTATTTTAGTTATGCTTCTTAAATAATCACTTTAGTGGTTATCTTAGAAAGTACAAAAGGCTTATGTACTTTTTTCATTGATCTTCATTTCTGTCTGCATTTTCTACTTGTTATTAAGATTACTTTTTTTCTGCCAGGAAAATGTTCTTTTCATGTGGGTCTGCTGGCGATGAATTTCTGATTTTTTTCCTGAAAATATGGCCTTCAGTTTTGCTGGTATAGAATTCTAGGTTGGTACTTATCATCTTTCAGCATTTTAAAGTTGTTAATTCTTTTTTTCCCCTCGTTCACTTAATTTGTTTAAAAGTCAGCTTTATTATTGCTCATTCTCATTTATTATTGCTCATTTCACATAATGTGTGTTTTTCTTTGACTCCTTTTAAGATCTTCTTTGTCCCCAGTGTTTAGTAGTTTGAATATTGCATGCCTAATTTTGGATATTCTTTGCCTATGTCCCACTTGGGCCTTCTTGGATCTATGAGTTGAAATATTATGTTATTTTGGCAAATATTTTCTCAAATATTGCTTTTGCCCCATTCTGTTTGTATTCTCCTTCTAAAATTCCAATTACAGACATGTCAGACCTTTTCATGTCTCATGTGCTCTTCTTTTTCTGTATTTTTCATCCTTTTCCTTGCTGTGCTATATTTTACCACTGCAATTTCTAGTTTACTATTTCATTATCTGTTGCACCTAATTTACTATAAAATTTATTAAATTCATTATCAATTTCAGTTTTTTTTTTTTACTTATACCATTTTCATGTGATTCGTTTTTATAATTCTGGTTATTTGATGCATTTTCCATCTTCTTATCTATTTTCTTAAATATAGTAACCACAATTTTTTTAAAATCGATGCCTGATTAACTCAAATTTTATTTTTGTTAGCAATGTGATTGTTTCTATTGTCTGCCTATTTGCTTTAGATTTTGGCCATTTGGGCCTGTCTTCTGGTATATCTTGTAATTTTAGATTGAATACCAGATTTCATGTATCTATATTCTTTTCTTTACTTCCAAAGAGGATTTGCTTTACTTTTACCATGTAATTAGAGGAAAGGAATACGATTTTGATCCAATGAAGAACTGAGATGACTCCAGGTCATGTATGAGTCCTTTTGTACTAGTCTATTTCCATTTTGCCCTTACTCTTGGATCTATTTCTTCATTAGTTTCAACTAAAAATCTGATGCATTTTCCAGGGCCTCTACTTGGCATGCACTATTCTTCAATTTTTGACTTCGTAATGTTATACTGTTGAATAAATCCCCAATTATAATTTTAGCCTCTTAGCTATGGATTTTCGCTTGGCTTCTCTGATTTTCACCTTATACAGTTTATTATTTTTAAATGCTAAGAGAGAAAATTCAGTGCATAAGGTTGAAATGTTGAACTCTTTTTCCTGTGATTGCATTTTTTTCCAGAATCTTAACCCTTCATTTTGACCGGCACAGTAGCCTCATAGTCCACTTTTGTCTCTACAGCTTTTGAATTTGCTTGAACCTCTAGGCTACCATTTTCTGCTTGGTTTCTCAGCTTCATGACAGTCACTATTAGGCAAATGTTTTAAGAAGAAACGTAGCAGAGAAGCTCATGCTCACCTTTGTGCACTGCCTTTCTCTCTAAAATATTGTTCTCTTAAATCTCAATGTCTTCATGAATCTCTGATGCCTTCAATTTTTTTTTTGTCATTTTATCTATTTTTTTCTTTCGAATAGGAGAATTGATCTGTTCCAGACAGGAGAGTTAGTCAAACAAGGTGCTCTGTCACAATTGGAAGTGGAATTTCTCAGCTTTACCCCTTTCGAGGGGCTGTTTTTAGCTCCATCTTCATGATGTTAAATACAACTTTCAGTTATATTAAGTGTAATTTTGTTGGTTTTCTTTTTTCAGCTTTCATAGATTGACAATAACTAAGCATTTTGTTATTTGATTTTAATGCTTAAACATTGAGACATCTTATCTAGGGTTGTGGCATATCTGAAAGTAAAGACATTTTGGAACTAAGGGTAAGAGATTAATGTTTTGAATTCTCCATGTGATTTTATGGGGCCCTTTTAGTTTACAAAGCTCTTGATACAAGTTTCACAGAAATTTGTGTCCAAAAAGGGCTCCAGAGACCTCACTGTCAGTAATACATTTGCCGGTATGTATATACATATGTAAATGATTATGGGTATATATGTATATGAAAATACATGTGTATACATGTATGTGTGTGTGTGTGTGTATATATATAGACACACAGAGAGAGAGAGAGAGATAGAGAGAGAGAGCTGCACTCAGTAATACATTGTTTGATATGTATAATGAGCTGTGAATGACAAAGCAAGGGCTTTATAATCATACTAGACTGCATTCAAATCCTGGCTCCTTTTCCTAACAGTTGTGTGACCTTGGAAAAAATTTTTAGTTGCTTAGACTTCTATTTTTACATTTGTAAAGTGGCTATTTCTCACAGGACTTTTGTGGGGATTAAATGAGGGATCTATAAAAAGAAATGAGCACAATACATGGCCCAGAGTAGATGCCTGGTGAATGTGAATCCTCCACCATCTCTTCCATTCCAGAAGTGTAAGTGTGGATAGCGAAAAGTGAGCCATGTGAAAGGCATAGCATCACTGCTATGTTTGATGTCTGGGTGGTTGGTGCAGCTAGTTAAAGCAATGTAATGGAACCAGAGTTATGGGTGAAAAAATATGCAAATCTGCCTGTACCAGATATCCTCTTCTCTCTCTCTCTATCACTCTCTCTCTCTCTCCCTCTTCATTATGGTTATGAGGTAATAGGGTGAAAATGTAGGCAAGGACCATTGAATATCTGCCTTCACTCTAAGAAACAATAAGTGTGCCTGGAAGGTGGGTTAGTAGCATTACCTTTACATATGAAGAACATAACAGCAAGCTGTTTGAAGCTTTCTTCAACCTTGATTCTGTCCCATGGCCTTAAGATAGAAGACTAAGAGTCCATGGCACTTTTGAAAAGCAATAGAGGTGACCTTGTTGTTCCAATCCACATTCACTGTACAGTATTTTTAAAGCTTATTCTTTGAGCTAAGGGGCTGAGCAAGCTCTTGCTGAGCAGTTAATGGTTCCATATTTGCCTCTCAAATCTGTGTACTTCTGGTGCATGACTCATTGCTTTCGGGTGCAATAACTTGAACTACATAAAACCAATTTTAATTCTAAATATAATTTTGACTCTTAGGGAAATAATATATAGCATGCATCACTTGAATTACAAAGTAGATGAAAATAGTTGGAATTAGGTTATCATCTGTACTGCAAAAAGAGTGATTTCTCAGCTGCATTTTGAATTGTGGCATATAGTGATTTTACAAGTAAAGCTAATTTAAATATGGCACACAGGCACACAATATACTCTCTAAGGTATTGAGTTAATTGGAGAATGATGTTTTCATTCTGCAGTTTTGTTCTGAGGGTTCACTATCATTCTCTTGCTCTTTGATTTTAATAAGCTTTTTATACTTTATTTCTTAAACATAACATACTTGCTGTCTTCTGATATCTTATGTGATTTAAGTTGTTACTTTAAATTGATAGCATTCACATTGTTAAGAAGACGAGTGGCTGTTGTTTGATGGATCATTAGGTTTGATTTTAGGATTTTCTTCTCCAGTTTACATTAATCAGTTTTATGTACCTTGTGCCTCGTTTCTTTTTCCCAGTTCACATAAATATTGATGTTGTCTTCAATTGGAAGTTTCAGAAAAGAAATTAGAATGAGAGCCGGGCGCGGTGGCTCAAGCCTGTAATCCCAGCACTTTGGGAGGCCGAGACGGGCGGATCACGAGGTCAGGAGATCGAGACCATCCTGGCTAACACGGTGAAACCCCGTCTCTACTAAAAATACAAAAAAATACTAGCCGGGCGAGGTGGCGGGCGCCTGTAGTCCCAGCTACTCGGGAGGCTGAGGCAGGAGAATGGCGCAAACCCGGGAGGCGGAGCTTGCAGTGAGCTGAGATCCGGCCACTGCACTCCAGCCCGGGCTACAGAGCAAGACTCCGTCTCAAAAAAAAAAAAAAAAAAAAAAAGAAATTAGAATGAGAAAGCTGGCTCCAATAGCCATCAGTTGGAAAACTAATTCCAGGCATATCTATCAAAATTAGCTACTTTTTCAGTACATAAAATCCATTTATGCAAAAGGAAAATCAAATAAACTCCCATTAAAACAACCTGTATTTTTTTCCCATTTCCATCATTAAAAATGACTTTCCACCACCACTGGTCAAATTATAGTGTTTTTCTAATAACTCCTATAACTAATTTGTTAGTTTGTAATATAAATAATCTTCCTATGAAATTATTTAACTGTTTGCTTCATTTTGGACTTCTTGTTTTGCAGTAACTTAATTTAAAATAAGCTCATATAATAGCTTTGTTGGGTTAAACAGATTGAGATGCAAAAATGCCTATTTAATAAGCATATATTGATAGGGCTCTTGTAGGAGGGTGAGCAGGAATAAAAACAGTTTCCTGGTAGCTGAGTACTCTGGAGGCCTGGAGTTCCAGAACTAATACGGCCAACACATAAGCCTGAATTAGAAGGCAAATTTGGAAGGCCTACCTCTATTTGCCTAGAATTTTCTGACTCCTCCTCATCCGTCAACTTGCTTCCTATTCTGTCTTGCTAAAAAGCCCTAGAACTATGCTGTACAATATGGTAGACAATTTGCAGCAATTTGTCTTAGTCTGTTTTCTAGTGCTATAACTGAATACCACAGACTGGGTAATTTGTAAAGAAAAGGAAATTTATTTCTTACAGTTCTGGAGGCCAAGACGTCCAAGAAGGGCCTTCCTGCTGCATCGTAACGTGGTGGAAGGGCATGATATGGTCAGAGAGTGCGCTTGTGAGGCGGACAGAGAAATCAGATCAAAGTCAACTTTTTATCAGGAGCCCACTCCGGCGAGAACTAATGCACTCCCATAATGGCAGTGTTAATCCATTCGTGAAGGCAGTGTCCTTAATCCCCTCTTAAAGGTTCCACCTCCCACTATATTTACCTTGGCAATTAAATTTCAATATGAGTTTTGGAGGAGACATTCAAATCATAGCACTATTTAACATTCAGTTAATTTAAATTAAATACAATTTAAAATTCATTTCCTTAGTCATATTAGCCAAATTTCAGGGGCACAATATTCATGTGTAGCTAGTGGATATCATGTTAGATAGTACATATATAGAACATTTCCATCATTGTGGAAAATTCTATGATATCACCCAGCTCTAGAATATCACATAGCTCCTTCTCTTTGGCATAGAAAGGAATGATTGGGATTAGGAAAAGTAGAAGAAACACTACAACCAAAGCATTGTCTTCATTCAGAGTATTGTCTTGACTTCTTGGGAACTTAGGATTCTACCAGCCCTGTACCATTAATCTGGCTTCCATTGCTATGATTTCATTATTAATGGAGATATTAATGTTTTCCCTATTTCCTTCCCTGAGTTCTTTCCTAGAAAGATATTTCTTATAGCCTCTGACTTGTTTAATAAATGATTGCTAACTTTTGGACCTTTCATTTCCGTTTGTGATATACTGTGGCTTGTCAGCACACTAAGATATTCACTCATAATTTTGGAGTGGTTTTCAAACACCATTTTGTTGCAATTTCTTTCCTCTTTTTCAAAACAGACAAGAGGGTGCCATTTTAGCTCAGTTCGTTATCAGTTTCTAAGTCAGCTTGAGATACTAAATTGAGTTAGGACTTGAAAGCCAGGATCATAATTTCTCTGCAACTTTCTGTGGGGTAGCTCTTTTCTTCACCCTTGTACCACTCTGTAGTGGGAGAAATGTTCTTGCTCCTCACTTCAACTTTCAAATTATGATTTCTCCCCAGATCACACATTTGAATCTCAAGTTGTTCAATATACTATCTGCTGCCCTTCTTTGTTGCATTCATCTGTAGAACCCCTGTTCACACTCACATTTTCCTTGAGGGTTTTATCTCATTCCTATATTCTCTCTAGCACTGGACCCATCATAATTCTTTGTGATCTTAAGGCCACATAGATCTTAAGGCTTCAACTTCTGGCCTGTCAGTTACTTGTCCACCTTCCAATCTGAATAACTCACTTCCATGTTAATACCGCAGACCTTGTCGTACTAACACCTTTAACCATTCCATAATCACCATTTCAAGCAACCTACCCTCCAACTTCTAGCCCCTGTCTTCCTTCTTACTTTCTCTAATATTTTTACTTCAGCAATACTACTAAGGACTTACTAGGGCCTGTAGTCCACCTCTTTTCACTCTCCATTACTCCTTTATATTCTTACTTTTCACCTTTCACCATCAATTTTCTCACTTCTTTCTCCCTTGTACTGTTCTGGTAAAACCAGCCCAGTTATTATCCAACTCTCTTGTCAACTATGCAGGCAGCTTTCTCTACAGGCATGAGGAAAGCACCCAGTCATCTCATTTTAAATTCAATGCCAATAACTTCAAGTGATTTTTCAGTTTTGCCAGACAATCTAGGATATATTTCCCTAGTATATTTATTCTCCCTCTCCTAGATGACTGTATCACTCATGCTATCTTCCCCCGAATACATATTTCTTTAAATGGCAATAATATCTCTTTATTCTTATTATAAAGAAATTAATATTACCTAGAAAATATCTGGAAAAATACAGAAAAGCTTACACATACACTTGTATAATATATAGATTTTCTTTCTGGAGACAATCTCTTTTGTCTTTCTGATTTTTTAGTATTTCCTTCCAGTCTTTTTTTTTTTTTCGAGACAAAGTTTTGCTCTGTCAGCCAGGCTAGAGTGCAGTGGTGCGACCTCGGCTCACCACAACCTCCGCCTCCTGGGTCCAAGTGATTCTCCTGCCTCCTGAGTAGCTGGGACTACAGGCATGTGCCACCACACCCAGTTAATTTTTTTTGTATTTTTAGTAGAGATGGGGTTTCACCATGTTGGCCAGGATGGTCTTGATCTCCTGACCTCGTGATCCACCCACCTCGGCCTCCCAAAGTGCTGGGATTACAGGCATGAGCCACCACGCCTGGCCCCTTCCAGTCTTTATCCAATATTCATATGTATTTTTACATAGGTACATTATAATACGTAAACAGCTTTGCATTTTCATCTTTCCCTCTTAATATTTTATAGTAATTATACTTGACTGTTTGCAATGTACCAGAATTTGTACCATCTTTTATGTATATTATTTCTAAATTAATGTATCTTTCTACATCTTCATTACCAATTAAAAAGGTGAAATTGGTTTTATACAGTTGGATAAAATATTAGAATCAGAATTCAAACTCAAGTCTTTCTGTTCCAAAGTATATCCGTAGAACTTTTAAAGCCTTCATAATGCTACTTAATTGCTACATAATATTTCATTGTGTGAATATAGCATAATTTACTGAAATATTTCCTTTTATTGGCAAATTTGGTTATGTGCAATTTGTCACTCTTATAAATAATGTCATTATAAACATCTTGGGAATATATGTCATTGTCTGAATTTAGGACTAATGTATTACAAGAAATTCCTAGAATTCATATTGGACCAAATGGCATAAATTCTTAGCATATGGACATTTTGCTTTCCAGAAATAAACATGGCATTTCTGGCATACTGTAAACACTTTTCTTCATTGAAAAGATTTCCTGCCTTTGATTAATGGGCCACAGATATAGTGTTTTATTGATCACCTTGGAATGAATTCACTACCATTAATGATTCAGTACAGTAAATTTTTTATTCCACCTGTAATCCACAAAACAGTTACTTACCATAAGAAGAATAATTTTAAAAATTGATTTGATTGTGAGTCTAGATAAAAAACCCCAGGGAAATATAATTTTTTTTTAATGTCCAATAAAATAATAAAAACTGTAACAATGACAATAAAAGCAAAAATCCTCTTACCAACCCATCTGAAAGTGTTTTGGTCTCTGAATAAAGAATGTGTTCTCCTTTCCCAACAAAGCGAAATTTGCCCTTTTGCATTTTATGATGGCTGAATGTTACTCAGAGGTGAGACTTTGATCACCCTTCCCGTTTCTAGGACACGCTTTCACATTGGCAGTAACTGAAATTTATCCAAATAGACTTTCAAAGCTCCCAAGTGTTCTAAATTTATCTCACTCAATTTCGTTGGTTTAGAAACTAGTTTGGAAATTTCACAAGGCCAACTTGTCTTCAGTAATTTCTAGTGCTTCTTGTTTGGGACAGGCTAGAAAAAGCTCTGAGACGCTGCTAAATTTGGTGCTTGGCAGAAATCATAACACACAAGGAGAAATACATGAAGTGTAAAACCTAAAATACCAAAACTCTTTGACATTTTAAACTAATTTCAAATATACAGAGATTAGAAAATCATAACATCTGCATAAATCAGCTGTGTGGACAACCTATATAAGTGGGAACAAAAGGAGAAGTATGAATGGAATAATAGATTTCGTGCCTTTAGTCTGCACCAATCATTTTATAAATCTGATGTCTGCATATGAATGGGGTGATTTAGCCTAAGGAAAAAAAGTCTATATGTTTTTTTCCTACTGGTTATAAATGGTGCTAGAATTTGCCAAAAACGAACATTTAATGCACGAACCTGCAAAGAAAGACTAGTATTGTGATAAGCGCTTGAAATTGTTACTGGAAGACCTGGGCTTAAAATCCTGCCTTCACACGTGCTGCTTCATGTGTAATCTAGGCACAGTTTACTCAAATAGTCTGCATCTTAATTTCTTCATCTGTAACATGGAAATAACAATATTTACCACCCTGAATAGTTCTGAAGATCAAAACGAGATAATGTTCAGGAAAGCACTGTGAAAAGTCTAAAGCCCTATATAAATATGAAGTGCTATTTTATATTTGCTAATTGCAAATTAAGAGTTCCTGGGATTAACTGAGTTCACAGGAAGTTTAAGGATTTCTTTTTGAGTGAGGGCAGCACGGTTTATAATTTTTACTTTTATTTTTGTACCCATCACCCAAATAGTATATGTTGTACCCAATAAGTAGCATTTCATCCCTTCCTCTGTCCCGTCCTCCCTCCTGTTGGAATGTGTAGGGTCTGTCATTCTACTCTATATGTTTATGCATACCCAGTGTTTAGCTCCCACTTGCAAGAGAGAACATGCAGGTTTTTACTTTCTGTTTAAGAAAAATTTTATTATTTAATTTTGGTAGAGAGACATTGTTAATTAGATTGGGATGTTGTGTATGATTCTCTCTTAGGTATAAAAGCTTAGGCAACTGTTAATGGATTTTAATTGGTTCCCCCACCACTCCTTCTCCCAGTCCGTCACAGAGGAAACACCAAAGTATTTTTTTATCCAAGTGCTCTTTTCAAGTGACAGGACAAGGGGGCAGTGAAAAGTGTATTTTCACCAGTAACATGGACCAAGCCGTGGATTTCAGTACCAAAATGACATGTGAATAGGTAAGAAAATGGCTGAATTCTAGGGATATATTTAGATGTACTACTTCCTCCCCCACTTCAACAAGGTGGTATCACTGTGAATACAGAGTTTGGCAGAGATGATACAATAAAAAGTGATGATTCAATGTTTGGGTAAGTTCCAGGGAAACTGGATATTAAGGGAAAACCCATAGGTAGGTGTTTGAATCCAGGTTTATTGGTGAACTGTAGACTCCCAAGCCAAGTTCCTTGGAAGGATTAGTCAACAGTGTCCTCTAATATAAAAATGTCCTTTCAGTGGCTATGTGTGCAAGGCTGAGAGGAGACTTTGACCATGGTTCTTCAAGTTACCACTAGTAATAGGTTTTTATTCAAATATTTATGAGTAATTGTAGTCAATGGAAATTGTTAGTGAGTAACAGGGAGATGAATTTGGCATTGCATTTTGAAGAATGGAACAACTTAGTATTTAATCTACTTATGAGTCTGTACTTTAAATATTTGTTAGTTATCCAAATAACTTCTAGCAGATAGATACATTTGTGGAACAAACTTTCAAAAAAATTGGTTTGTCTTCTTTCTAGATTTTGACCAGTTTTATTAAGATCATGTTATTATGGCTGGGTGTGGTGGCTCACACCTGTAATCTCAGCACTTTGGGAGGCCGAGGCTGGCGGATCATGAGGTCAAGAGATAGAGACCATCCTGGCTAACATGGTGAAACCCCATGTCTACTAAAAATACAAAAAAATTAGCGGGACTTGGTGGCGGGCGCCTGTAGTCCCAGCTACTTGGGAGGCTGAGGCAGGAGAATGGCGTGAACCCGGGAGGCGGAGCTTGCAGTGAGCTGAGATTGCGCCACTGCACTCCAGCCTGGGCGACAGAGCAAGACTCCATCTCAAAAAAAAAAAAAAAAAAGATCATGTTATTATTTCAAGGGTTGAATTTTCCATGCATGTATGAATTAAACACAATCTTCTTTCACATATGAATTCAAGATTTTCCTTTTATACTTTTTAATTTTAGGACTATATTCTTTTTTTTTTTTTTTTTTGAGATGGAGTTTTGCTCTTGTTGCCCGGGGTTGGAGTGCAATGGTGTGATCTCGGCCCACTGCAACCTCTGCCTCCTGGGTTTAAGCAATTCTCCTGCCTCAGCCTCCCGAGTAGCTGGGATTACAGGCGCCCACCACCACACCCAGCTAATTTTTTGTATTATTAGTAGAGATGGGGTTTCACCATGTTGGATAGGCTGGTCCTGAACTCTTGACCTCAGGTGATCTACCCGTCTTGGCCTCCTAAAATGCTGGGATTACAGGCATGAGCCACCATGCCCAGCCTAGCACTATATTCTAATTGTTAAGAATTCTAGCCACACAAGAGCTAATGGAGAAGTTATTATTTAATGGATTTCAGGTTTTCAAGATAAAAGTTTTGGAGATTGAACAACAGTGTGTGTTGCACACTACTAAGCTGTACATTTAAAATGGTTATGATGGTAAATTTTATGTTGTGTGTATTTTAACACAATTTTAAAAATTACATTAGTGGGATAAAAATAAAAGTCTCTCCTTTATCTACGTCTCAATACTACTTTCCTTCCCCAGCCTGGTTGGTCTTTATTGATAGACTTTATTAGAGCCAAGTCAGCACCATGACCTTGAATGACATAATAGATTTTGAGAAAAAGACAGTTGCATTTTGTTCAAAATGAAACTTCTTAACAAAAATTCCATTAGTAATAGTCTTAACAACTCCATTTTTAATGGTGTAGTCTCACAGATGATTGTGAAATGAATACATTTTCATGTTCATATTATGTTGGTATCTGATTTAGTTTTCTTAAATGGAGACATTTAAGATCTTATGAAAGACAGAGCCACAGATTCTATCACTGAGGTTTCTCCCCCTTCTATTACAATTCACGTGTGGACTCAAACTTATTTTAGTTTGTCATATAATTAGTGCATATTTTGTTTTATATCGTGGCCTCATGTCCATCTACCTGTTTGTTCCACAAAGTTCTAGAGACTTGGGTGCTCGTCTGCCTGCCTGGGTGGATCTGCCTGAATAACTGTTGCATGTCCTGTTCCTTGTTCTCTGAGTCATGCCTTCGCCAGCTGTGTGTTTTTGCCAAGACGGTGCACAAACAAGTTGTTCATTGTTGAATCTGTCATTGGGGCCAGGACTTGAAGCTCCCACAGGCTTCAGGTGTTATTCAGTTCTCTCTTTCTCATTCTTTCATTTTAAGCATTTTTGACCTCAGAAAAAAATTTTTTCAAATACTTTTCTAGAAGGAAAACTTTTGGTGTGGAAGTTTTCCCTTAATATAGTGTATGTAAGTTCAGGTCTCTTCATTTGTAGATAGAGCAAATAAATATTAATTGGAAGCTTTGGCACATACCTGATTCTCAGCAGTGTGCTCATTAGATGCTCAGTGTGAGTGAGAAGTGCAGTGTGGCTGCTAGAGATGTCATTTGAAGGTAGAGGCATATTAGAGAGCTGCATGAGGGATGAGGAGGAGGAGAGGGAAGCAGGAAGGGGACGCTGCTCCATGGCCAGAACACACCTGGAGCATGGTGGTCTTTCCTGGACACATGACCTTGATTTCAGGATGGGAAGCTTGGACTTCCAGCAGCTGGGAGAGAAAACTTAAAACCATTTCCTCCCTTGATTTAAACCTATGCATGGAACCCTTAATCTTGGTCTTCTTTAGGCAATGAGGACTATCGCAGTGAAAAAACATGGAAACCCTGGCATTTATGGAACTCACATTCTGGTTGGGATGACAGGCCATAAGTAGTAAGACAAATAAAACGGGCAACAATCTTGTAGTAATTAGTGCTAAGAGGAAAAATAAGGCAGGGTGGGGAGATTGAGAGGCACAGGAATGCTGGTTTTGAGACAGTGTTCAGGGAAGCCAGGGAGGTGACATTTGAGTGGACCCAAATACAGGGAGGAGTCAAGACACAGATTATCTGAGGGAGAGAAATTCCAGGTAGAAGGACTAGCAAGTGAAAAGGTCCTGAGATGGGAACATGGGAGCCAGACAATTTCGAGGCCAAAGTGGAGTGAGCAATTAACAGTGGCAGGAAATAAGATCAGACAGGCAGCCTAGTAGGCCTGGCTTTTGCTCTGAGCATGAGGAGAACACCTTGGAAGGTTCTGAGCAGGGAAATGATGGTTCTGTTGCATAAGATCACTCTAGCTGCTGTGCAGAGAAGGTATTGTAGGAGAGCTAGAGTGGGAGAAACCATAGATGCTCAGCCGATAAGAGAAGGCGTCAGGCAGGGAGAGAGGCATGCAGTTGCTTCAAATGTTTAAACTAATTTCCTGCGTAGGAAGGAGTTTTTTCTTTTATATATTGTCATGTACAAATATGCTGAAGTTATTTAAAAAATAAAGAAATTTTGGTTCAAGAAAAGACCTACACTAAACTTGCTTTTCTTCTGATTATAGAAGTAACAAATGTTTCTTTTAGAAAATCTGCAAGGAAAGAGTAAAGTATAAAGAAAATATACTACTCATAATCCACTGCTCAAAAATTTTAAAAAGGAAATGACTATCAACATTTTTCTCTATTTTTCCAGACTTTTTTTTTCTGTGCATGCAAATATACATTTTATAAAAGGAAGCAGATTATTTTCTGTTATATAGATATTTTTATAACTGTTCTGTAACTCGACTTTTTCACTTACCAATGACTGTTTCTTCATTTCATTAACTAGTATATAGAGCATCATTTTTAATGATCCCACTGTACCCTGTTATACATGTGAACCATCATTTAGTAAAAATTTTGTATAGTTGGGCGAACAGGTGATTTTTAATTTTCTTTCTTTTTTGTTATTATAAATGACACTACAAAGAATATCCTTAAACATAGATGGTGGTGTATATCTCTGGTCATTTAGACAGATTGTTAGGATTACCTGCTAGAAATGTATGCACACTTTAAAGTTTCGTGATTTATATTTTTAAGTTTGTACCAATTCACACTTTTACCAATTAGCACATTTCATTCATTTCCAGTTCCTATTTAGAGAAGTCTAAATTTCGAACAGGGTCCATCAGGAGGAAGAGAGTTTCCTGTCGCTGAAGGCATTTTAGTAGGTGCTGGAAATTCACTTGGATAAGAGATTATTGAGTAAAATTTAGTTGAGTATTTGAAGTGTCAGTGAGGTTTTAGAATTCTTTTCCAATTTATATTTGAGAGTACAGGGAAAGCAAGATGGAGGAAAGATGAAAAATTCTGTTGCTTGTATTCTATTCTATAGAGATAAATGAGTTGTTTGTGGTGATAGTTCACATACAGCAATAAAAAACAAAAAGTAAAACAGAAATAGGGTACTTGTAGCAATTTACTACAACTTGTTGGAGAATGGAGCTAGCAAAGGCCAAGTAGGATAACAGAGTTTGGAGATACAATATAATAAACACTCAATTTAAAATACATTTTATTTAGTTTAACAAAAAGCAAACTGTAAGTTGTTCTTAGACTTTTTCATGTGCAAAACACAGCAGCATATAACCCAAACAGTCCATCTCCATCAATTTATCAATTGGCTTACTGATTTAATTATGCAATAATTAACAATATTATTGAATACCCACTAATTCTAGGCAGTCTGTTGGGCTCTGGGGATACAATATCAAATAGAACATGATTCTTGCCCTCAATAGACTTATAGCCTATGGGGGGAGAAAAGCAAGCAATTCAACAATTTCAGTGTGATAAATGCTGTGATGAATATTCCATAGCATACACAGCATGCAATGGCAAACAGCGAAGGGGTATTACCATGCAAAGATACATTGGACAGGCCATGCCTACTTACAAAAAAGCATTGGACTGAAGATAAAGAGATCTAGGTTTACATTCTGGCATGGATGAAGTTGCATACGTCATTAAATCACATTTAAAATAAATGGGAAAATTATATTTACCTAATATGGTTTTTGTAAAAATGGAATAGAATAGCATGTGAGAGCAACTAATCCAGTAAAAGGCATGCACAAAATCTGAATAAATACTAGTCGAATCCTTGAGACATGAATAGTTCACAGAGCGGTCCACCAGAAACACAGAGTGAGGCAGTATTTATCAAAACTGGAATAGACTGGGCGCAGTGGCTCTGTAACACCAACACTTTGGGAAGCTGAGGCAGGCGGATCTCTTGAGGTCAGGGGTTCAAGACCAGCCTGGCCAACAAAAATGGTGAAACCTCGTCTACTATAAATACAAAAATTAGCCAAGACTGGTGGCAGGTGCCTCTAATCCCACCTACTTGGGAGGCTGAGGCAGGAGAATTGCTTGAACTCAGGAGGCAGAAGTTGCAGTGAGCCGAGATTGTGTCGCTGCACTCCAGCCTGGGCAACAGAACAAGGCTCTGTCTTTAAAAAATAAAACAAAACAAAGAACCCAAAAAACTGGAATAAACTCTTTTGCTGCACTGAATGCACTTTCCCCAAGTAGTATATTCTACATAAATCTGAGATCAAAATAATGTATTACATATGAATTTTGATGAATTTAGGATACAAACTAAGATGCTGAACAGTTAGACAAAACCCAGAAGTTAGATGAAATCACAGGGCATACGGATGGAGGAATTTCTCTTTGCTAATTATCCTATGCCTGGAGCAGTAGCACAGCGATTACTGCTTTGTGCCTAATGATTATGAGGGTCAAATTGTATTTACAGATAAATAGAGGCAAGCATTCAGTGCTCCAAAATATGTCTTTGAGGAAGGACAAAAGTGCTCCCAAGCAGTGGAAATGGAATAGAAGCTGTTCTAGGGTATGGCCGTGGGGGAGGCAGGATTCAGAACGCTTTTCTCTCAGAAGATGCTCCTCTGATGTACTCCAGAATGTCTCTTCTTTTGCATCACACCAAGTCTGACAAATAGAGGAAGGAGGTGCTGTCTCTCGAGCTCTGCAGTGTGCGATGAGGATACCATAGTGAACTTCCAAGTTCTGGCTTTCGTGGAGCATGGAGTCTACCAGAAAACGCATCTGTTGTAAAACAGCACAAAGGGATGCCTCTTATGGATGTGGAAGTGCAGAAAACCGTGACAGGTTCTAGTGAAAATGGGCTCAAGTCCTGGGACACCTGACCTAGAGTTCTCTTGAAACATAGTGTAACCTCTGAGAAGTATTCTTATTGCAAATTTGTGGTCAAAGAGATAATTTTAGTTTTCATGTGGAGTGGCGATGTAGCAATTGCAGAAACTCAGAAGCCTTCATGCTGGTCTATATGGAGGTGACCTAAGCTATTGATTTTGACCTAATGTCAATTCAACTTTAGGCCCTCAAATAAATACAAGAAAGTAACAAAGGGGAAAAATATCTAACTTCTCTAATAATCAAATAAATGCAAATTTGGACAATTTTCTTAAACTATCAAATCAACAAAGATTTTAATGACAATATTTACTGCTGTTAACAGTCAAAAAACTATCATGGGTGGTAGAAGTGAAAATTGATATTCTTTCTGAAAAGCAATTTGGCAATATGTATTACAAGCCTTTGAAACATTCTACCATTTGATCCGTTCATTCTAATTCTAAGACTTGATCCTAAAATGAATACAAAATATAGGAGGAAAAATCATTGTATATAAACATGCGCATTGCAGAATTACTTAGAACCTTGAAATCCTGGAAATAACCTATATTTCTAACAACAGAATGATTGATTACATTTTGTACTTCTTATGAAATCTCCATGGCATATGGGGCCAATAAAACTGATACTTATAATGATGCTTTGTCATAATGTTAATATAAAAGCTAACTTTTGGTTTCCCATGAAAGAAGCAATTCCTAAAGTAATAATGTGCTACCATTTAATTAACAATTCAGCACATTGTGCTGTGTGACATCTAGTACTGTGGGTTTAACTTTTAAAATATGCACTGTTAATTAATACCATTGCAACTATGTAAAAATAATAAATCAAAAACTTTGCAAAATAAAAAAAGACTGGAAAGAAATGCACCATTTTTATTAACAATGATTATTAGTAGTGGGATGTGTGATTTTTTTTCCTTTCCTTTTTCTTCATTTTTCAAAAATGCCCAAATTAGTGTATATTACTTTTAGAATGGACATATGGACATCAAGCCTGAGGGTGTTTTTTCCTTTTCTTAAAAAGCAGTCCTGTTTTCTGTTCTGTTAGTGAAGAAACATGGTCTTTGGTGACGAGAAAGCCTGAAGCATTGACTTAATAAATAGGCCTTTAATGACTTAAAAAAGTCGGAGACCCAAAGATTCTTAGGGTTGAAAGGTCACTCATTTCAAGTCAATACCACTTATTCCAGAACAAGGAGATAATTATTTATCAAGTGCTTACTATGTATAAAGCCCCCTGTGAACCAGTTGCCCACCTGCCTTCCATTGAGAATTCCTACTTATTTGTTTTTCCAGAAAAGAAACCAGCATCACCTCCTTTACATAGACTTCCTTGACCTTCATCTGTGTCCCCTATCCCCTGTTTCAGGTGATCTGGGCTAGGGCCCCTTCTGTCTGTTTCAGAGATCAGTTATTTCAAGCTTTCTGAGGGCAAGAACTATATCCCCAGCTCCTGGCACATGGTGAACACATAGACTGTTCAATGAATAAGTGAATGAATGATTTTTTCTTTTTGAGACAGAATCTTGCTGTGTTTCCCAGGCTGGAGTGCAGTGGCATCATCTTGGTTCACTGCAACCTCTGCCTCCCAGGTTCAAAGGATTCTCATGCCTCAGCCTCCCAAGTAGTTGGTATTACAGGCATGTGCCACCATGCCCAGTCTTATTTTTTTATTTTTTGTATTTTTAGTAGAGATGGGGTTTCACCATGTTTTCCAGGCTGATCTTAAACTCCTGGCCTCAGGTGATTCACCCACGTTGGCCTCCCAAAGTGCTGGGATCACAGACCTGCGCCCGGCCAAGCAAATGAATAATTTTTGAAGATAGTATTTTAGGTGTTCTGAAAAGATAGAAAGTAGTGTGAGAAATGGTATTTGCCCTTAAAGATGTTATGAATAATTGTAATGCAAAAAGCCAATTAACAGTGCATATTTAAAAACTAAAAAAGGACAGCAATAGATGTCACATGGTTCAGTGTACTTATTAAATAAAGGGTAACATGTGATTAATGCTTTAGGGGTAGCTTTATTCATCAGAAATAAAAAAAATACCGAGAAAAGAAATCAAATGGCTTAAATATACTCTTTCATATGTTTAAATTACTTGGTTTTATTTTATAACTTTTAATTAGCAAAACAATGAACTAATAATTTTATCTTCTCCATACCCAAATATACAAAATTATTAAGAAACATTTTCCATTTTTTTTTTTTTACAATGATTAATCTCCCAGTTGACTTGTAGTTGAACAAGGGCCAGAAAATTTAATGTCTTGCCTAAAACACGTGTTTCTTTTGGGTGAGATCGTATGATTCTTAGTCTTTATTCATTATTACATTATCTACGACATAAGTAAATAACAGTTCTAAAAAGTTCAGCTCTTCAGATGGCTTGTGAATGGTAGAAAAGAACTTAGATCAGTAAGTATGAATTTCCTTTTTTATATTTTGGAATTGCATATACTCCTGAATGGAGAGAAATAGGCCTCCTTCGCTTGTCTTCTTTTGCAAGGAGGTTTACATATTACTGCCGTGAGGAACCAAGAGAATCTTCTCATGGGTTTTTCCCTCCACTGAGTGAATGACTTGGCAAAGTTTCCAAGTTATGTCAATTTACCTGCCCCCTCCTGCACTACAAAGGCAGGGAGACTGAGAGTATACTTTCCAACCTTTATATTGCTTTTCAATGTAAATTATGCTAATATTTTAAATTGTAATAACTTAGATAAATTTAATGGATAAAATGTACTCTACTTGCATATGCCCTTTATTATAAACATAGACCATAGTCTTCTGGAGCCCTGAACAATTGGTAGTAGAATCAGATATGCAAGAACTAGAACTTAGGTTCTTACTATAATGGGTAGAACATGACTTAGACTAAATATATCTGTCTATAAATATCTCTGAATAACATAGATGTAGACATTTTTCATTATGCAAAAAAGAGTATTTATAACACTGTCTATCAGAAACCTAGATGCTAACTCTAAATCAAGAGGAATATTATAATTATTTAAATGCTGCCTAGGAAAATGTGTTATACGGTTTGAACAATTAGGGGAGATATCAACAAAGAAATCAATTCTAGTAGAAAATTGTAAATAATGAATTTTATTCAAACAACCTAGACCCTGAATTACTTTAAAGTAAGCATCAATTATATATACAGTTGAATATTTTATTATAACATTTACGTTAGGATGGCAATAAGCTGGGCTCCAGAGCATTAATTCACATGGCATATTGGGCTTTTGGGTACTTTGCCCCCCGCCCTTCAGGGGCTCTTGAGGGTAATGATGAGATGATGTTCCTTGTCAAATCTTGGGAAAATGAGGGCTGCTTCAGTATGTAGGAGTCCTGAAATCTCAGGAGAGTGCCATGGTATAGGAATTATTTTTACTAGAAGCCAAAGAACATCTACAATGTTGGAAACATTGAGAAACTAGACTTCCCAGAGGATGAAGAATAGGCTGGGGAGGAAATTGGACACTAGGCTACTTGAGGTCAAGATGAAGATTCAGGGGCATCCTTAATACGTGCTTTCCAACTTCTGAGGAGCTACTCTAGGGGAGAAGAAGCAGCCCACAAAGACTATTTTCTTTAAAAGACAGCACCCAGCTCAATGGATGGAAAATTTAGGGAGGTGGTCTTTGATTTGATATTTATGTCTTCTTCTCTTCTCTTCTCCTCTCCCCTCCCCTCCTTTTTCTTTTCTTTTCTTTTTCTCTTCCTTCCTTTCTTTCTTTCTTTCTTTCTTTCTTTCTTTCTTTCTTTCTTTCTTTCTTTCTTTCTTTCTTTCTTTCTTTCCTTCCTTCCTTCCTTCCTTCCTTCCTTCCTTCCTTCCTTCCTTCCTTCCTTCCTTCTTTCTTTCTTCTCTCTCTCTCACTCACTCTCCCCTCCCTCCCTCCCTCCCTCCTTTCCTTCCTTCCTTCCTTCTTTCTTCTCTCTCTCTCACTCACTCTCCCCTCCCTCCCTCCCTCCCTCCTTTCCTTCCTTCCTTCCTTCCTTCCTTCCTTCCTTCCTTCCTTCCTTCCTTCCTTCCTTCCTTCCTTCCTTCCTTCCTTCCTTCCTTCTTCCTTTCTTTTTTTTTCTTAGAGACAACGTCTCACTCTGTTGCCCTGGCTAGAATGCAGTGGTGAAACATTTTCCCACTTCAGCTCCCTCTTGCTCTTGAGAATGTCTCATCTTCTCAGATTCATTTCAGATAGCTTTGAGAATCCTCCAGACAAAGTTTCATGTTTGGAAGAGGCTTCTCAGCTACTTTCTGCATTCTGCCCAGCATGTGTCTTCTCTCTCGTTCTGATTCACTGTGGCAATATCATTGGTTGAGGCCACTGATTGTTTAAAAACCTAGAGCCACTTCATGACGTGCTTCCTTCTTTCCCAATCCAGTTGTAGGCTACTCCTGCTCTCTGCTCAAAAAAGAATTCTAGCCCTGATATGCTGCCTGTAGTCGACTTGTGTCTAAACCCCAATATAAGCTGTATACAGTAGATTAGGATTAACCTGTGATCCTAACATCTTATGTAGAGATTTGTGTTATTGTTTCTTCTCTTCAGTGTACATGTTGTGTCAAAGGACTCAGTATTGAGTGCCTGGGGGCTGGAGGAATATATGAAAAACTGTCAATGTGGTGTATTCAAATAGGCCCCACCCTCTGACACCATCTTATTGTCTTTGAGTCAAACCCTTGTTTCCTGAATCTCTCTTCCATGGATTAGCCTGACTCTACTACTTCCACTGGCTTGAGAGACACATCTGAATCCTAGGGTTGTCATGGCACATGTCCTAAAATTTAGAATACTGATACATAAGGAAAAATATTTTAGTAGTTAGAGTTAGCTTCTCAAGTGGAATGTGGTAGCTCAAGAAAGAGTAACCTCCTTCCAATAGAAATATGCAAACAGAGGCTCAGCACTTATGTGAGGGATGTTAGGGAAATAATTCTGTATGAAGGAAAGGCAGAAATGTGGACTAAGTATCTGTCATAGTCCATTTTCTGTTGCTATAGCTGAACACCACAGACTGGGTAATTTATAAAGAATAGAGGTTTATTTAGCTCATGATTCTGGAGCCCAGAAAGTCCAAGATCAGGTGGCCACATTTTGGGAGGGTCTTCTTCCTGTGTAAAGGCATCATATGGCTAGAGAACAAAAGTGCATGTGTCAGTTCAGGTCTCTCTTCTTATAAAGCCACCAGTCCCATCATGGGGGGGCCCACTCTGTTGACTTCATCTAGTCCTAAATACATCCCAAAGTCTCCACCTTCAATCAGCGTAATAAATTTCAGGCTTAAGTTTCCAATAGATAAAATTTGGAGGACACATTCAAACCATAGCAGAATCTAATAAGGTCCTTTTCATCTATAATGAGATACTGTTTGGGCAATTCTGCTACTATATTGGTATCCTTGACAGGATAATTAATTTAATTAACAGCAGCGATAGTGAGAAGAGGGAACAAATGCACACGTGCATGCACAGACCCATGGAACACTGTATAATACTCCATTGTCAAGAATGCTCCTTCGTTAAGAGTTTTTTGTTTTTTTTTGAGGCAGACTCTCGTTCTGTTGCCCAGGCTGTAGTGCAGTGATGTGATCTCGGCTCACTGCAACCTCCACCTCCTGGGCTCAAGCAATTCTACTGCCTCAGCCTCCTGACTAGCTGGGATTACAAGCTCCCACCACCACGCCCAGCTAATTTTTTTGTTTTTAGAGACAGGGTTTCGCCATGTTGGCCAGGCTGGTCTTGAACTCCTGACCTCAAGTGATCCACTCGCCTCGGTTTGGTTCTTTCTTCAGTTTTCTCTTAGGGATTACTCAACACTGTTAAAAGAATTTTAGCAGTCATTGTAACACTCAGTAACTTACATATAGAAAATACTTAATAAATATGAGCGTTAGTGAATCTGGAGAAGTGCCGCTTTCTATTCACTTACTACCTTACACTACAAGATGTCTTTTTAAGAGTCCATTTGCATTGCCTCTCCAAATGGAGGGCGGGGCTCATGGCTTACCCTGTCTTATGATCCCCAGGAATCCTAGCTTTTTCTTTGCCTAACCTTAGAAGATGCTCGGTTAATGATAGAAGTCCGCTGTTTGTTTCATCCAGGAGAGATTGTGATACTCACTGTGCTAGATTTAAAATGGCTCTGCTATGATCTCTGAGACTTGGGAAGTCTATTTTTAATGTATAAGAGAAAAGGTTTTGAGTTGTACAGGATTTTGATTTTTTTTTCCCCTGTACCATGCAGCTCAGAAGTAAAATGGTTTAGGTCAAAATCAATTGAACAAAAAGAAAGAAGACCTTGCAGTCTAGTGCTAGACATATGGTCTTGGAGAAATTAATTAACTTCTTTTGAATCTCTGTTTCTTTATCTGTAAAGACTATTTAAATAGAATGATAGTGATACTATTTACTTAGTGAAGGACAGATGTTTACCTACTGTACTCAAAAGGTCAAACAGATGGGATTATTTTAGATTGAAAGCTCATGTGTGGGAGTCATGCCTTTTGTGAGCCACATAAATTCCCATGGGGTCTGGTAACTTACTGTGTGCCCAGCAGGAACCCAAAAAGTCTTGTCATGGTGATAAATATGACACCATTTAATAAGGTCACATTTAACACAAAGAGAAACTTGGGAAAGAAAACAAAACAAAAATCTAGACCTCATCCCTAGGTACTTTGTGTGACTTTGGACAGGTCACTTTACCCCTCTGAACTCTTTAATTGGTTCATAAAAAGAACCAAATGCTAAGAAGGGGAGGACAGGCATATAAATGGAATAGTAGAAAAGATTATTGAGCCCATGAGGTGAGAAGTATAGTATCCTGAAATGTATGATACCCTGAAATTGTTGGCCTCCTACATGTATTCTCTTCAAAGGGAGAGAGTTCCCATGAAAATTACGCTTGGACAATACTTTTCAAGATATTTATGGGAGTTGCTTTGGATACATGGTATGCTTGAACTGAGAAGGAGCTTTAAGATATTTTAGATTAACCTTTTAATTTTATACATGGAAAAAGAAAGTCTCGAGGAAGTTACACAAATTCTTTGAAATTATATAATGTGTGAGAGAGCTAGCACTAGATTTGCAAGGCTGTGAGCCATTGGGGAATTCAAGTTTGTTTTGGCCTATTTTGCTTATTTTTGAGTTTAAGTGGCAGAAGGTGTTCTTATTTTCTTGGTGCCTTACTTTTCAAGAGGTCTTGTCAATGCCCCCTCATTTCTTGTCTGAAGAAACAAAATAAATCAAAAAAGGAATTAATTTTACAAATATACTATGTGCTAGCCAGGCAGTACCCATTGTTGGGCATTGGTAATACAAACTTGCTACAAGGCACTTGTTGTCCTTGGATAGATTTCTGTTTTTCATTCCTTCACATTGTTAACATTGAGCAATCTGCTTAGTCAGGAAAAGGCAACACATTGTAAAGGTATTCAGATACAAAAAAATCGGAGTCCAATGTATGATTCATTCCTATAGTAGCCCTGATGTAGTCCAGTCCAAAGGACAATTTTCTCCATTAGACATTAACTACCATCAATTTCTTCTCTCATGAAATAAACAGATTCTGTCTTGGAAATAGAAATTTTTTCTGCTAATGAGCTTTTTTACTGGTTGGGAGCCTTCTATTTTAATCTGAGACTAAAGGATAGAAAGAGAGGCTTCACAGGGAGCAGGAAATGGAAATGACAGTAGACCCTAACTCCCTCTCCACCTGTGCATGGATATGGAAAAGGGCTTTGAAAAAGGCACCACTTATAATAGCACAGTCCAGGGAACTGGGTGTTGAAGTCAATGCCCATGATAGGAGAGCTGCTCACGCTTCTTACAATGTCTTGAATACTCTTAATCCTTTTGCAAATACTTGCTTTGTTGTAAGACAAGTCAAAGCAGATATGATGATGTCTTAGCCGAGGAAGAAATTGTGGCTTCTTGGATGCAATATAGCAAAGAGGATTGTCTCTTAAGAATAATAAAAAAGAGGTTTTTTTCATTTAAATCTGGTCTAGGAAAAATATCCTCTTGAAACTATTTTTACTATTAGTTTTGTTTTCAAAAAAACACTGATCTGAACAAGATTAAATAAGCAAATCAATGGCTTTCTGGGTTTAAAGCAACTGAATTCCTACTGATCTCCCTTTATACTGAAATTTCAACATAGATTCTTCACAAGAGAAGAATGATGAACTGAATCCCATATGACACTCAAGAAGATGTAGGACAAGCAAATAAAAGTGGTCCCAGGGGAGCAAATAATCTTCCCAGCCCTGCAAATGATTCGCTTCTGCCCTATAGTTTGACTCGTCCAAAATCTGGTTTTCAAAACAAATTAGGCCACCTCTGAAAAAGGCATGCCGACTTCCCAGCTGACAATTATAAAAGTGACCCTGTCTACAAGCATCTGATGAGTGAGTGTCTAGGTTATAGAAACAGAGATACCCTCTTCCCACTGTAATATTTCGTTGATAGGCTCTGTTTAGAAGATTAATTCTTAGTGTCATCATTCATGAATTACAGGGAATGAAATACAGGAGAAAGGGAAGCAGAGAAGGATGTGCTAATGTTGCGATGTTTTATAATATTTTCAAACCCTAAGTTCTTCCACCAATCGGACCATGTCACTTAAATTTAAGGCTCTAATAACATTGGCTTACAGAAATATTTTCACTTGTATGACTTCACTCGTCCTTGATGCCAGAGTTCAAAAGGGTGTATAAATAAGATGGGAGGAGGGACACATTATCACAGACCAATAACAATGACAACAAAAGTACCTCAAAGCTCTTAACAAGTATAAAGCTAGAAATGATCTGAGGCTTGTGAAAAATACTGATTAACACAAAAATGATTTTAAAAGCAATATTCAGAAAAAGTAGAGTAATGGAGACCTGGTCCTGGCACAGATAGTGTTACCTTAAAAATATATCACAGAGAATGTATAATTATTGACTGTATTTATATCTTCTCTATCCAGGATCTTCACATTTGAAAGGAGCAGACAAACATCACCAGTATGATGGGACTGAAGCCCAAGACTGGTAACCTGATGGTAGGAAAACATTAATTTTCTTTAACTCGTGTTAAGTATCTAAACAGAAAATTTCATTTTTATAGCATAGAAATTTTGTATATTTGGTTTGCAAAATCTGTTTTGT
The DNA here is from genome assembly GCF_037993035.2 of Macaca fascicularis. Taxonomy (NCBI): domain Eukaryota; kingdom Metazoa; phylum Chordata; class Mammalia; order Primates; family Cercopithecidae; genus Macaca; species Macaca fascicularis. Next base: position 43,814,345 of record NC_088378.1, read on the forward strand.
TCTCCAAAATATGGAAAGCTATGGAAAATGGGAAATGTCTCCCCCTTGCCCTAGAAAAATAGATATAAGTTAGTGTTGTTAACAGTTTTTTTTTTTTTTAAGTAGACTGTGGGAAATAAAAAGAAGCTAGTGACCTTAAGACAATTTTCTAAAAACTTTTAATAAAATTATACTAAGCTTATCAGCTTGTTTTCATGACTGCGAGTATTGAACATAGAAAGTAGTAATAATTGGAAATCAGCATTGACTTATTAAAACAATTCATGCCAAAATAAATTCATTGCATTTTTATAGCCTTCAGTGCAGAATTTAATGGAGTGTTGGGTTATACATATAGAAATACATGGAAATAAAATATGGTGAGTTTATGTGAATTCATAACTGGCTGAAGACTTGTATCCAAGAACCACCATAAAACAATTTGTGTCCGGTTTCAGCGGGTCTCTATTGGTTTGCAACAAGACTCTGTACTGGGTGATACTGTTGAATGTTTTTATCAATAAGTATAATGATGAAGTAGAAGTCGGGCATATCCATTCTGTGTCAAGCACCAAACTTGGCACTATACAGAGGCCACACTGTGTGACTGAAAGGATGAAGGGCTTGCAACTCCTAGGGGAGTTTGAATTCCAGCTCTATACTTACTAGCTGCTTGACCCTTGACCTCCAGTTTTCTCATTTGCAAAATGGTAACTGCCTTGCAGGACTGTGAAGATCACAATAGTTCATGGATATGAAGTGTTTAATTTGGTGCTTGGCGCAAAGCAAATTCTGTTTTCCCTGTCTTTCTCCTCCTCTCTTTCTGGTAAAATGGATTTTTAAATAAATTTAACTGAGTCACCTAGTGGTTTGGTTCACATTGAATTACAGTCTTAAACAATAAATGCACACACATACTTATTACATGTTATTTCCCCTTCTTACTACACAAAAGTTACTGTGATAATTTTCTTTCACAGAGGTGCCAATTTGCAGTTTTCTCACTTAATGCATCTTGGAAATCAAGATGTCCGTATAATGAGTTTATGCATTTTCAATAATGAACCCAGTCACTTGGTCCAGGTTTTGCAGGTCAGTAGGAATTTTCCAGGCAGATGGTAGAGGGAATAGCTTTCCATTGTGAGGAAACCGGATAGACCAGGGCCCACTTGCCCAGTTATTTAATTTGTTCAAGAAATGTTTATTGAGTACTTAAACATGCCAGGCCATAGGCTAAATATTTTTTGTTCATGTCATTGAATCCTCAGCACAACCTAATGGGATAAATAATATTACTATCCTCATTGTACAGATAAGGAAGTTGAGGTTACAAAGATTAAGTCTCTCACCTAAGGTCAGAAAAATACTTAATAGAGGAAGTCTGATTCGCAGCCAGCCTGTTTTGCAGGAGTCATGCTCATAATCGCACACTCACTTCCAGATAAAAGGCAGGTTGGAGCAGAGAGGGTTCTAGATATAGGAGCAGCAATGCAAATGGCCAAGGGTACAGGAGGATCAAGTGTAAAGGAGCTAAAATTCTCCATTGTTGAAGCAACTGTGAGTAATATTAGTAGTTGTATTGTGGGAACAAAGTTGGAAACAACGTGGCAAGAGGTGAGGCTGAAGATGCAGGCAGGCCTGGCGTGGGTTTGCAGGTCCAGCAATATGTGACTTAAGTCCTGTTCCTTGTGCATGGGCCAGAAAGTGGTGTGAGTGTCCTCAGTCCTTCGTAGTAACCGCTTGGAGAAGGCTGCTGTGTCAGACCCTCAGGCTGAGACTGGGAGAGAACGCTGAGGCTTCAAGGCCCCTGGTTGAATGGGGCAATTTGCTGTAGGAAACTCGCCAACTTAAAATGCTTTACGAATACCTTAGAGTGACACCTGGGATTTCCTGGGCAATTTGAGGGGTGGCTGGAGCTTCTGAAGCTCTTATATTATAGGTCGTGGCTTTGGCTTTTGACAGGGTTGGGGCAGGATACCTTGGGTGTATCTCTAGTATGATTAACTAATGTAATCATAGGGCATCTTTATTTTTGTCCCTCACTATCCCTTTAAATGGATTCGATTGGGGAAGCTCTTCCCTTTGTCATGAATGGTAGTCTCCATGAAATTCTCTGGTCACATTCAGATCATAAAGAAGTAAAGGTATTACTTTAAGTCTCAAGACATTGTCACATTCTAATCTGTAAGGGTGGCGGGGGAGTTCTCACTTGCCTGGCACTCACCTGGTGGCTGGCATCACTTTCTCTCTGGACTTGGCAGGTAGGTGAAGCAGGCTCATTCTACCACGGATGCTTTCATTCTCGGAAACCCCCTCCTCCTGTCTGCCCCCAGATCAGCGAGGGTCTATCACCTGTGCTTTCCTGCTTAGGCTGATTCCTTAGGCCCTGTGCCGTCAGCAAAACCTCGGGCTTCTGTCAAGGTGGGAGTGATTCCCTGGGCATTCCTCTTAGAAGGACCTGGGGAAGCCTTGGCTGGTTCAGCTCTGTGTGCGCATCTCATGCACAGCCTCATCCAGGTCCTTGCTCCACACTCACACATTCTGGATTCCAAGGACTCCAAACCTGCCACCCCTTCTCAGCACAGCCTCTTTTCTTTGCATCCTGTCAGAAAAGTTAATCAGCCTATCTCGTGTCTTGTAGGTTTTCAGGTGGGACTCAGACACCAACCTAAACTGCAGAGGACAAACATTAAGTTCTTGGAGTAGTCCTATTGAAGCTGTTATTCACAGGCATGAGTTGAGGGTCCAGCACCTGCTATTGCTCTCTCCAGAAAATTCTTCCTTGAGTTTATGGGCTGGAGGTTAGGGGTGTCTCCCACTCCCTTGGAGCCGAGATAGGGTGATTGTGACTCAGAGCAAAGGCATCTTCAGATAAATCCTCTCCTTTCCAAAATTATCTTCTAATCTCCAATGATAGGCCCTTTTATACCTTTGATGTGGTTGAGGCATTTAAGTGTCATCTAAAAGACCTCAGTCACTCACTATGAAACATTTTTGCTTCTTGGTCTATCTACACACTCTGGCATGTGCTGGGGCTGAAACCTCCAGTTTAACATCAGATAAATCATAGATATTATACTGAAAATGACATCATTTTCCTCTACTTCAGAGTGCTCTTTCTAGAGTACAAATATGACTGCATGACTCTCCTGCTTAAAACCCCTCAATGAGTTCTCAGAGTCCTTGTTCGTGCAATGCTTGGAATGTAATAAGGAAGACAGCATGAGATAGCATGCAAGGACGCAGATAAGCAAAGTGTTGCAAAATCAAACACATAGAATGCTGAGATAGGGAATAATTGGGGAAGAGGTGAGGGGAGAGGAGCCAGGCTCTCTAGCCTCTGGCCTTAGAGCAGCAGCATATAATCAGGAATGCTAAGAGCATAAACTCTTACCTGAGAATGTCTGGGTTCAAATCCCAGTACTGCCACCTGTTAGCTATTTGATCTTTGAAGTTACTTATCCTCTCTGTGCCTAGGATTCCTAATCTGTATAATGGGAATAGTAATCATTTCCTCTTATGATTCTTGTATTAGAAGAGTTACTATTTTTAAGTAGAAGAATGCCTGGCATATTATAAGTGATATATAAAGTTTCTTAAATAAATGTAAAATTCCAATGGCTTTTTCTACAGGTTTTAGGCCCTTGCCCTGACTGACCTAAATTTGGCCTGTGCTATTCAGCTTAGCCAACTCCTCTTCTGAGAAGCTTCCAATGATCCTCAACATTCATTCAGGTGTCCTTGTTACATGCTACGATGCATTGTATGCATATCAGTATCACCACAATTATCCCACTGTACTGTAATTGACGCTTTTTCTCTGTAGACCATAAATACTCTACTCTTGAGAGAAAGAACTATATCTTATTTATACTGGTATAAACAAAGGTAGGGCATATCTGATACCCATTAAATATATGATGAATGAATAAATAAATGAATGAGTGATAGAGAAATTCTAATAGATCAGAATAAAACTATATACTTACAATTTGATAGTTTTCTTTCTTTCAAGATAAGAACACTCTTTTCTTACTGGTTAGATTTTTCACAGATTTTACATGACACCATAATCCTCCGTGTCATTTATAAGGGAAGGGAATTTAGGGATTTATCTAAAATTCGAATTTAGAAAAAGCTAAATTGAGTTGGATTGATTACTTCAGCTAAGTATTTACCATATTCATCCAATATATTAAAAACATAATTTAATTTAATACATATTTATTGAGTGCCTTTCTAGGCAAAGCACTGTGAAGGGCTGAACATGAATAAAGTAGGTCTTCTGCCATACAGCAGCTTATGTTCTAGAAGAAAAGACAGAGACACAGAAAACTGTGAAACAAGGAGAAATATAATAAAAGCAAAAGGCTGGGAGATTTAAAGAAGAGAGATTTAGTTTATTACCATTTCATTTTTAAGAATCTGTTTTGTAAAGTGAAGTCTTTTTTTTTTTTTTGAGATGGAGTTTCGCTCTTATTGCCCAGGCTGGAATACAATGGCATGAGCTTGGCTCACCACAACCTCTGCTTCCTGGGTTCAAGCGATTCTCCTGCCTCAGCCTCCCAAGTAGCTGGGATTACAGGCATGTGCTGCCATGCCCAGCTAATTTTTGTATTTTTTTATTAGAGACAGGGTTTCTCCATGTTGGTCAGGCTGGTCTCGAACTCTTGACCTCAGGTGATCCGCCCGCCTCAGCTTCCCAAAGTGCTGGGATTACAGACGTGAGCCACTGCTCTCGGCCAAAGTGAAGTCTTAATTCCTAATTATTTTGCCTCTTCTTGTTATTAACTTCTTTTCACTTCTTGAATTTACCGTACTATCTGCACCAAAAGAATAATTTCCTGATTATATAATGCATGCAGAAATCAAAAACACTACTTTACAACAGCCCTTTATTTGCTTCTTTAAAAAAATTCTGTTTCCCTATCTTTTGTGTGAGCATAGATTAATTTGTATAGCATTTGAATGGCAACATTCCCTGTGTAAAATATCAATGTTGTCAATATAGAATTTTAGAGCTTGAAGGAAATTCAGAGATCATCGAGTATACACATTCATCATTTTATTTTATTTTACAAAAAGCAGGACGTGGAATAACTTGATAACAAAGCTAGTTGTTGGAACAGCTAAGAGAAAACCCCAACATCCCGAGGCCCAGGACTATTCTTTTTTCCATTATACCATGCTGCTTCTAGAATAATTTTAGACTATAGGAAATGCAGTCCTGGGGAAGATATTTATAACAAGTCTCTGGCTCATTTAGCATGCCGTTGTTTGGGGTATCCAGCTGCACACTTTGTTCTTGTCAGTAATAAATTATTTCCTGACAATTTGGTTGACAAACGGGATCCCAGCCTCAATGATTTGCACACATCTTTTAAAAAATGATCAGGTTAACTGTTCTAAATAGCTTTTTTGTCCTTCACTTATCTTCCGGCATGGAGAAAAAGAAGATTCAAGATCTTCAGTAAGAGTGTAAATCACACACACCGTCAGAACTCTGTTTATATAACATTTAGGGTGAAGGTACCCTTTTATGAGCTTTTGTAATCCAACGGAGAATCTCTGAAAGCCACAAAACCTCTCCTGTGCCCTAAAACTAACTAAGTTTGCTTTTCTAACTTCCCAGTGGGCTAGGATACAAAGTACGTGGACACTCAAAGGTTTGAAAAGCAAAACAGAATCAAGAGGCGGGGGTGGGGAGGGGAATGTAGGGGTGGCCAATAAGGATTCTTTTACAACTCATATTTCTCTATTGAAAACTGAGATTTCTGGTCACATTGGGGCAGAATAATTGATAGCAGCTGCAGACGAGAAGGTTTGAACATGTATCTCCCCAGGCAATATTTTCTTTGGTTTTCTCAATGGTATGTTGAAAGTATAGCAGTTTAATATTGAGTCAGAGTTGCTTTAGTTAGCTAAGTGAACTAAAACAACTTATTTATTCCGTTTTCTTCACAAAAACTTGCCTTATCCCATGTTTTTTCTTAGACCACCACTGTGTGGTCGTGACATTTGCCTGTCATCAATGTTGGTGATTCTGAGAGACTCTCCTGTAGTAGGGGGTGAATGAACGCAGAGTGCCCACGGGCTGGCACCATTTCTGCTGCAGACTGGCCTCTCAAAGTCAAGAATCCTTGGCCTATTAGTGAGGAAAAATTCAGGATTATAGGAACAACTTCTCTTTCAGTTCCCATTGTTAATAATAGCAAGATAATGAAGAGGAAATTAATCTTTGAGATGTTTGAAGGTCTTCTTAGTACAAGCAATAAACAAGTTGTAATTTAAGAGATAGTAATACTTCGAAATGGTGAAAATGAGTCCAAAATATTTCCAAACTAATGTGCTTCCTTTTGGAAACATGTGGACGTTTTTCAATATAGACGTTCTTCAAAGGGCAAGTCTCTGATTCCTTTAATAAAATATTTCTTTAAAAACTTCACATCTATTTCCTTTAGTGAAGGTTCTCCTTTTGAATGCTCCTATCATGATAAATAGAATAAAAAGGGTATGAAAAAGCTATTAAAATAATTACAGAAGTTCAGGTCATAAATTATCTGTTGATTCAGACTGTCATCAGGTAAGTCAATTGCTTCAATGTTAAGACTAATTGGCCAGACTAGAGAATTGGCTATAAATGACTTCAGACATCTGGATCAGATCTAAGTCATCAGCTTGGCCAGTGTGATCCGACCTGCACTGAATATTCCCCTCATTTGAGCAATAGACATTAAGTGTTATTGTGTTACTGGTATTTTGTGATATTAGTTTGCCACTCTGCCACAAAACATGATGGGATTAAATACACACAATATGGGATAATGGTGACATAATGGGATAATGGTGATCAGCAGCCCAGGTGTCTCATCTGAGAGAAACATGGCCAAATTAAACAGCTAGTGAATGTTGACTATGGATTGGGTTCATGAGCTAGCTAAATTTTTTTTTCAGATTGCTGTGGTTAAGAAAACTCATATTTAACCAGTTTTGCATGCTTCCTAAAATATCTAACCTAGACACTACTATCCAGCTCAATCTCCTCCTTCTCTGCCCCTTGCAAAAATATGAGACCAGAAATGGTTTACACTTCTATATGGGCATGCATGCATTTATGTATGAGTGAATTGTCTAAAATGTGTCATAGGCTTTTAAAACTAAGAATCTCCTGGGACTAGAAAAATGCAAGATCTCGACAAACAAGGAAATAAATGTGGCAGCAAGGCATCCTCTCATCTGACCTAACCCCCGTAACTTAGGGGTTCACTCAGCTCTTATCCTCTCAGTGTGAACATTGTTAATTTAGTAAAACACAATGAAATCAGGACAGTTGACAAAATCTGTTCTTATTCACTGCATTTATCTGGTGACCAGGAAAACATTTTCAATGTGACAACAGGCTTAGTCTCTTCTAGATAAAACTTCTCCTAGTCTTTCACTTGAACTCTTGATAATATTTTACTTCAACAAAAATAGTCAAACTTTAAAGCTACATTATGCCAATACCTCATTTAATTCTATGATTGCAAGAAAAGAAGGTGTACTGCAAAACTAAACTTCCTAAATATCTGAAAGTTATATTTTTGAACTTCAAACCTTTAAAAAATTGAATTATTTTTATTGGAAACATAATTATACTTGAAATTTCTCTGCTTTCTTAAACACCTTAAATGGTATATTAAACATAACTATTTTTATGACTCAGGTATAACTATAAATATAAATGTACCAATGCACTTATGGCCCATTAAAAGTTTGAAGCAGTTCACCTTTTCAATAAATCTTTATATTATCTCAAATTACTATATTTTATTTGTCTGCTTTTAGTAGTTTTTCTGTTAGCTATTAATCCTTGCCATTCTTGGGGTGCCTACTCTATTACTGAGTTCTATCTCTTTTCCTTTTGCAGTTTCTAATCTGCTATGGTCTGGGAAGCACATAGCTAGCATTCTTAAAATTTTGTGAAAACAGGAGAAACATGCTTTATGAAGTGGATGAGCTTTACCGTCTGGATGTCAGGAAAACTATTTCTCTTGCCCAGAGGCCTTATTTGCTTATGTAGTGGAAGGACACAAATTATTTGCTTTCAGATGACACCAGACTCTTTTCATGGGGAAATTCTTTGATATCTGATAACTCCACCACTAATGTTCTAGGTGCTTTGATTCTCTGGGGAATGTAGAATGAACATACTCATTATAATATGGGTGCTTTTAGGCATGCAAAATACATATCGTAGCACACATACTCAGGTGTTTATAGTGTAAAGAAAATGTATAGTTGTCAGGAAAATGAATGCTCTACGAATTGACACATAAGTATTGTGGTGTATATGTTTTATTTTAATATGAACTTAGCTATTTTTAGTTAAAATAGGTTTGATAATAATCGATGTATTTGTTTACACATTCTAAAAAGGGGAGTTAAGCCAAACTTCACTGGAAAAGAAAAAAGTAAGCTAGGTGAAAATTAGAGATAGACAACTTATTGCCATAGAGAGAGAAGTAAAAATCTCAAAATCTTTACAAGTGTGGGAGGACTGAGGAATCTCTTGCTGAGTGAAAAAAAAAAAAAAAAATCAGTCACTTGAATTAAAATGTTTCCCCTTCGGGAGAAAATGAAAAATTTAATGTTTTTCTGACATAGTCACACCTAATATAACAGTCTTTCCCTTGTAAGAGAATTCTCCATCTTAAAATCCTAGAATGCTCTGATGTCTAAGGCATAGACTCCTTAACAAGCATTTTCATTCTCTTTTTCTGATTCAGGAAGCTTCTTTAGTAGGTCACAAATAAACTTTAATTGCATTTTGTAATTAAAAACATGTTCAAATGATTACTAACTTTTAAAAACCCTTAATATGAAGTACTTTCATTCCTTTTTAAAATAGAAGTTTTGCAAAGACTTAGGAAAGTGTCCTAGAAAAGTATATGTGAATTTGTATTTCTTTAAAAAAAATTATTCAGCCCAAATGGTTCCTCTTTAACCTTTTCTAAGTTGTTAATTTACTCCAATATTGTTGGGATAGTCGTGTGGTTCCATCTGCTTCTCTCTCTCTCTGTGTGTGTGTGTGGGGGGGGGAGGGGTGGGTGAGGTAGCTGGAATATGAGGGGTGAGTTGTGGAGGAGAAAATTGAGATATGAAGGTATTTGGTGATGTGTTTGGGGAGTTGATATCAACCTTGAGAGCTGACTGCCTTCAGCTTGACTGATAATAGTTATTTTTCTTTCTTCTCTTCTTTTTAAATCACTAAAATGTTTAAGAGTTTGCAGGATCAAATTAAGTACACCTGGTAGGAACTGCATTTGTGTGGCAATGATCTGTGAGAACAGATTTAGTCAGCTATGGAGTTAGGTTCCGATTTCTGCTTTGTCCTCACATACAGTAGTTTGTTTACCTCTTTTCCATGGCTAAAAATGAAAAACAGTAAACACAGAGACCATTTGCTCTTTTTCCATCTTTGCGTATTATGCAACCATTTGGCTAACTGGGCAGAAAGTGACAGCATTTCACTCCCAGAAGAGATGCCAGTTGTGTGTATCTCATTGCGATATTTCAACTTCACTGAAAATATTAAAGAAGTGCCCCTTTAAGGCCCTTTCTCTGACCTCTAATACAATTCATTTCACAGAACATGAAAAACAAATCACCAGAATAAACTTCCTGAATTGTATTTGTGAGCTAATTCTCAATCTACTTATAAATATTATTAGGAGTATTGGCTAAATGCTACCATATGTTAAGGCAGAATTTGTAGAATCAAAATGCCATACACATCACAAAATAAATGGAATTCACTGCTTCTATCATCCTTAGTTATTTTAGCTTTATACTTGCGGTGTGTTATGAAGGCTATTTCCCCCTAAGGAACATGTGCAGTGTGTAAATTATTAACTCGTTAATTCCTGAGGTCCTTAGGCTTCAAGGACACAACTGTTTATTTTTCTCTAGTTTGCTGGTTTCATAAATGTGGAAACTGAAAGACTTACAGCAGGAAATTAGTGCTAAGCCAAAAATAGAGCTCAGGTTTTAGTTTTTAGTACAGGATTGAAGAGCTTTTGCATGGAAATAAATTTATACTATTTGTAGGCATGATATCAATTGAGATTAGAAAAATTGTTTCTGACTGACTATAATATTTAATTGTTTTAAGTTACTTTAAAGTGTAAACATGACATTTTGGTTTTGGGAAACATGTTGCCTTTAAAGCACTATCACTTAACTGAAACTTATTCAATGAAATTATTAATCTACTAAGAGAAGGATAGCCTGATAAAGTCAACACATACAAGTTTGACTCAGGCCGGGTGCAGTGGCTCACGTCTGTAATCCCAACACTTTGGGAGGCCGAGGCGGGCAGATCACCTGATGTCAAGAGCTCAAGACAGCCTGACCAACCTGGAGAAACCCCGTCTCTACGAAAAATACAAAAAGTTAGCCAGGCATGGTGGCGCATGCCTGTAATCCCAGCTACTCGAGAGGTTAAGGCAGGAGAATCGCTTGAACCTGGGAGGTGAATGTTGCGGTGAGCCAAGATCATGCCATTGCACTCCAGCCTGGGCAACAAGAGCAAAACTCAGTCCACAAAAAAAAGGATTGACTCTACCACCACACGTATCATGAATCCAGTTGTCATCTACTGTGTGACACTTAGTGAATGAGGAATCAGGAGACAGTAAAACTAAAAAGAGCCAGTCTGGCCAAAAAAAAAAAAAAAAAAAAAAGAAAAAAAGAGCAAGTTTATGATGGCTTTTGTTTTGTGTATTTCAGAATTCTCCAGAGGCCTTACAAGCTACTTGGCATTTATTTTTTAAAAATAATCCTTCTACTATATATGCTATAATTATATACTTAATTACAGCTTGTTTTAGGATCATCTGTGAAAAATGTATTACAAATACACTTTGAGGATATGACTACAATAATAACACAATGGAAGGTAGCTGTTTCTAAGGATAGTTCGACAAATACTAACAAAGAGTTTACTGAAGCAACACTGATTGAAAGGATACAAATACAACTAAGGACACGAGGAGAAGAAAATAATCAAATAGATGTGGTTTGCATTCACAGTAGAGTATCTTAGCAATTATAAGATGGAATACTTTAGGAAATATTTTACACATAAGCATTTTCTAAAGGCCTGAGAAATTCTTTTAGGAATTCCTCAGCATTATTGTTACATTTTCTTTCCTGAATATGCTTTGAGCATCAAAATTCCTGTATCAGTGCCATTGTAATCATACTATCTAAATATGTTGCCCATCACATGAATTCATAAATTAGGGTGAAGTAACAAATGGCGAATGGACAAGGCACAAATAGAATTCAGTAATTTTACACTGGGAGATAAAGGAGGGGAAACAAATCACAGGAAACTGTATTTCCATTAGAGATGTTTTTCTTTTTCACGTATGCTTTCAGCATCTTAATTGTGAAAACTCATGGTCATTCATAATTATAAGAAAATCTGGGGTAATGGTGGTCATTTCTACAGCAGAATGCGACTATTGACTGTTTACTAGAAAAAGGGAGACTCAAAGCATATTTGGAAACAAGTGGCAGAACAAGGGAAAGAAGTAGAAAGGGCTACAATGAGGATTTAATGAGGGATGCTGTTGGTTCCAGTGATTGTCAGTGGTGGCTGCTCATGAGATTCGTTTTTGAGTACTTTAAAAAGCACTGATGTCTGCCACAAACCCCTCTCTGCCAAACTCCACCCTCCATATTCTGATTCAATTGAGAGTGGAGGACAAACAAAATATGGAAGACTTTTGGTGTGCAAACTGATCTGATGACTAGTCCTAAAGATTTCTTAGAAATAGTGAAGATGGGGGGAAAAGCATGGAGGAAATCTTAATGTAGAAGGGACCCAGATGAGAAAGAGAATTAATTGGTAGAAACAATGGGAAAAGAAGCATGCAGTTCATGGACAAACCATCCAAGAATCTTAACTGTGGTAAATAGAAGATGAGTGAATATTCCCAAGAGACATGTACTTTCCTGTGTATGGATGTAAAGTAGATAATTGATATTTATTGGTAAATCTCCCCAAACCTGGCTTTTTCATACTAAATTTCCAGCTACTGCTAATAACTTCCACTGTGCATTCCTCCAGAAGTTTCTGAAATTGGTACCAGACAAAGAGAGCTATCAGGCATTTTCAGCAGTCCATAATATTCTGGATCAATTAAGTAAGAAAGAAACGAAAGGATTAAAGTGGTAAGTCAATGGTAATACTGAGAATATCTACGAGGTTCCTACTCTGAAACAGAATAGTTGAAGAGTTATGCAATTTGTGTGAGGTTTCCGAGGAATCTTTATTTTGCAAGATTTGTAACACTATGTTATTTTGGCTGAGGATACCATAAAAACAAAGTCATTTCCAACAGTGCACCAAAAATCTTGCACTTTTTCTGTGTTCCAAGCTCAAGGGACTACCTATCATTCTAAAAATACATCAGTCCAAACTACCTTTGCTTTTTTTTTTGAACGTCTTTGTGTCTTCAATATCATTTTTTTAGTCTTACTCCAAAAGACACATTCTCTGTTAAACATCTTGCAGTTGATGAAAGACAGTATCCAGGTATGCTCTCATCCAGAACACACACATCTTTAATATCACTTTCATGTTGTTCTGTTTACTTATCTGCCTCTCTTTCTGGATAGACAGAGTAATTCAAGGAGAGTTTACAGCCATTGCCTTGCAGAATGTCTGTTTTTAATTGCAAGGGAAAGCTCTCTCTTCTGTTGGGTAACTAGAACCCCTAATGAAAGAGAACTGGACAAATGCTTGCTGCATGAAGTTGACACCCTTCACCTACTTGGAAATGTTCTTTTTGGGCAGTTCTGTTGAAGCAACTTCAGTTATGTCAGTTGAGTCTGTCCTGTGGTATGTTTTGTGTGAGTGTGTTCATCGGTCTCAAGGGGTGTATGAATCAACTAAAAATATACTAACATTTTGCTTGTTTGTGCAGCACATGTGCTTTGAGAGAAAGAAAGATTTGTTTAGATTCTCAAAGTGGTCTAAGGCCCAAAACAGATGATAAAATAAAACACTATCATAAGCAGTGAAAAACTAGACAGTTTCTCACTGAATTCCAAAATTAGATGAGGATGACCATTGTGATTACATCATATTTATTGGAAAATAAGGGCAAAATTTATTACCTGCAGCATTATGATAGTCTACCTAAGAACAAAACAAAAAACTAACTGAAACTTTTAGTACTAAAACTAATAGAATTCACGGAAGTGGCTAGATATAAAATAAATTTAAATGCCAATAGGTTTAGATTTGCAAAATCACTTGGTAATATAATTTTTAACAATCCCAATTCATCAGTAATAAAAGCATATAGCACATCAAAATTTAATAAGCTATTTGCAAGATGTCTACCAGAAAAATAAAATAACTTTCCTGACAATCATGAAGGAGGACTTAATAAATACAAAGCTGTGCTGTATTCCTCTGTGAGGTTACTTAGTATTGGAAAAATTCCAAGTAAATGTATAAATTACTTCAATGCAGCTAAAAAAGTAAATTTAAATAATAATGAGATACATTTTTATCTTTCAGATTAGCAAAGCTTAAAAATATGTGGAATAGGGTATTTTCTCATACATTGCTGATAAGGGTGTAAATTGTTACAACTTTTTGCACAGTAACTTGGAACTATGTAGCAAAGTTTTAAACTTTTCCCTCCATAGTTCTGTTTTTAGACATTTATTCTCCAGAAATATTCACCCAAGTAATTGTAATAGCGATATATTAGAAACATCATGAAAATTTGCCAATAAGAATTGGATTAAAAATTATTTTCCATCCCTTTGGAGAAATACTGGGCAGACATTAAAAGGATGTGGCAGTTTTATCCATCAAACAAAAATCTTGTCCTTGTTTATAATGACAATTATGCAAAAGCAAGCTGTGTGTATTGCTTGATATAATTACATCTTTGTTTTTAAAAAAAGTATATGTGTGTGTTTGTGTAAGAGTGTGTGTGTGTGTGTGTGTGTGTGTGTGTGTAGGAGGCATGTAAGAAAGTTCACGAGGGAATAGACCTATCGGTGGCCATTTCTTGGAGTAGAATTTCAGGGGCTTTTTGTTTTTTACATCTTCCTCATTTTCACGACTCTTCAAGACTTTTACAATAACAATATGTTATTTCTTTAATTGGAAACAAACATAAAGATTTCTTTATCTCTTCAGCCTTTCACTTTAAGATTGTTATGGCTTCATCTCTGTTTTCACCATACTTAAACTTCATAACACAACCCTTTTTAGGGGAACTGCCTACCCGGTCCCTCGGGAGAAGACAGACACCATTCACTATTTTATAGCTGAGTAGAGCTAATGATGGAAATGACAATGATAATGACAAGAGAGGGCCTGACATATTTCCGAGCTTTTCGTCAACTTTTACTGCTCGCTCTTCACCTCCCTTTGATCCCCTGCCCTAAATGAGAGTGTTAGAATGTATGTCATTAAAGTTAATTTAATTTGAAGCACACATATTAAAAAAGGAAAAGAATCACAAAGATCCTTCCACTTTACCAAAACAAAATTATATTCCTCAGACGGTCAAGGCTAGGCAGAGCTTTTTAAAGCTGGAATGTGAAATTTCGGATCTAGAGCTTTTCTTGATAAGGAAAAAAAAAACTTCTAAATGGAGATAAAAATTAAATTGGAAACATCCAGACGTATTTACAGAGGCCTATTTGTTGGTTTTCAAAGTAGTTACTACATCCCCAGGTCTCTAGATTTTTTATTAAAATGGTTTTTAAGAAATATCTAATCATTGCATAATCTATTGGGCACAAAGAGAATGCTATTGTAATCAAATACTGAAGAACATTGAACAAACCCATCATTTCTTTAATTTTATTGCCATTTTGATTGTATGATTATTTATTTCAACATCAAAGAATATTTCTCTTTTACACTCTCTACCGATCAAGCACACAATGAGTTATTTTAAAACACATTCCAAATATTTTATTTCACCCAGCTTCCTGTTGACAGGTACAATAGTCCCATCTTAGCTTCTGTTCACACAAGAACACATTTTGAAACCCAATTAATAAAAGGTAGAGCTAGGCAAGCTCTGCAGAGCCCAGCACCTGCTGAGCAAACTGTCAAATGTTTGCCACGGTACTTAGGGCTGTATTATGGCAAAATGGAAAAAAAAAATAGGCATGGGAATAAAATTTAAAACCCACAATGAAATAGTTGATTAAGAAAATTAAGCCATTTAGTACAGACCCATTCCTCTGCCTCCTGGAGGAAGCCTTAGGAGGCTGTGTGGACCAGAGTCAGTTAAAACATTTGTCCTCTATGGCAATGACTGCTTAATTTTATTCACAAAGGACTCCTTTGGCATTCATCTACATTTCCAGACCCCTTTTCAAATTTATTCATAAGTTTCCTCTTTCCCAGTGACCCCAACATACTTGGTGCTGGGAAAGAGTCTGTCAACAAATGGCAGATCTGCACCTAAGCCAGCATGAAGCCTTAGGGGTCCTGAGGCCCAACTTCAGATAGCTCCTTGGTATGGGATAAGGTTGAGCTCTTAGTCTCCCTGAGTCAGGCATTTTAATTGCTGGATTTTTTTTTTATTTTATTATTTTTTTTTTTTAATGTTTAAGGGAGGCGGGAGAGGAAAGTGATAAGGGAAGCTTTGAGGGAATAGTGATGAATGGCCATGGCTCAACTTTTACCTCCTTCAGAAAGCCTCCTCCAATTAATTCTATTCTTACACTAACCATCCCTTTATTCCACCCCTTTATTCTAAGTTTCCCTAGCCCCTGGGTCCATAGTTGGCCCAGAAAAATTTTGTGTCTTCTGAATTGCTTTTGTTTGTTGCTTTAGTTACTGACCTCCCCAGCTAGCCTATGAAAAATTTCAGAAGCCTAGGAATATGTCTTCCATTGCTTTATGGAATTTAATAGTGCCTAGTTTACTCAGTAGGAAGGAGAGCTCAATTAAGTATAAGAATTATATTAATTAGCGAAAAAAATTAGAACCCTGAAAGTTTTCTGGAAACAAACAAGCAAACAAAAACTAATAAAGCAAATGCAGCCAGCAGAACTTTTTTCTCAAGTAAGAACCTCTTCAATTTGACATGGCCATGAGCTATTCAGGGCTCAGGCTTAAAGGGAGTGTCTTCTAAATTGTGATATTTATTAGGAGCAATTTTGGCGACTTGACGTAGATTGAGGACATTCACATGTTTAGAAAGAGTCAGTCACATGGCAATGATATTCTCTGTAATATTTATTTATATCCACATCTTGTTTTTTAAAGGATTTGAAAAGATTAATGAGATTAAATACAACATATCAATTAAAAATTGTTAAGAAAGGAACACGAAACCAGATTCATAAAATAGAGTTAAAATTAAGACTAAATTGAAAACAGATCTTGCAAACACTTGCACACTTGCCAAAAATTTGGACCTAAGCTTCCTGGCAACTAACCTGAAATAGATTAGGTAGGTGATCAGGTACACAATAGATAGTGTTTAGGTGACAGAAATAGTTCACACTGTTCAGGAGAACTGTAACAATTCTTAATGCAAAATACAGGCAAAGACCTCTTGAGGATGTTTATCAAGTTATGACTGCATAATACCTCTCGTTCATGACAACATTCTTAAGCGTGGACCAGCTTGAGTTTCATGAGGTGCGTTTACAGTGTCTTTCAATATGAACAATCTTCACATCAAATGTAGTTCAGTAAAAGCAATTCAACTGATATTTACACAGGAGTTCTATGAAATAATTTCCTCTAGTCCATCTAAATTTGGGAATAGATTTGAGAGTATCTGCCCAAATGGAAGGACTACTCTATCAATTAGGTAGGGCTAGTTTGTGCCAGAAAATATCAGTTGCTTAAAACTACAATATTTAATTTTTGTTCAGGCAACATGTTCATAATGGGTTAAAAAAGGACTGTGCTCATTGTAGCTATTAGGGAACCCTGGGTGTATAGAGGCTTCATGCTTTCGTGATCACAGAGACTGAGGGAAAGGACACAGCAAACCACATAGTAGCTCTTAAAACTTTGGCCCAGAACAGTCATCACGTCTGCTGACTGAAGCAAACCAGTCATCAGGCCAGGCCAGTCTTCTGTAGAAAGGGATGTGCAATCCTCCCATAGGGAAGTGCACTGAATATTGTAAACAACAATACAAGTTATGACAACCATGTGTCCTTAACAAAAAAACCTAAATAATGATTTTCTTAATTGACATTTCCCAACATATTGGGTGACAGAAATTTCCAAATTGAATCATTCCCTACTGACTCCCTGAAGTGGTCGTGTTCTCTGCTGGCAGTTAAAAATGAGAACTGCCTGCTTTCAAGGACTGACTAGCTGGAGGTAGGATTGATATTCTACCATGAAAATGCAGCAGCCTAAAGGACCTCTGCCAGAATACGCTCCACCACTTAATACTTTTTATTGCTTTTGACAACTTATACTCCACGTTTTTTTTCTTCTCTAGGAAAACATATTGGTAACTAGACATATACATAACCTAGATTGCTATAATGACGATGTCTTTTATGATTCATCTTAACCATTCTTTCGTGACCCCTCCCATCAAAAACATTCAGTGACTTCCAGTGGCATTCCTAGCATTTTTGACACCTTGACTGGACCATTTTTATAACACCCCCCACTTTGTGATGAAATTACTTTCATATAGTAATTAGTAATCAATATAATTTTTAAATCTTCTGTTTTAAAACAACAAATGAAAAGAAGTGATTTTGATTCTAAAGACTGTAAAAGTTTGGGGTATTTTATATATGAATTAAAATTTGCACCTATCAAATAAAAAATGTTATACTTGCATTTAAACGAAAATAGGAAACTCCAAGTGATCCCACAGTAACTCAAGTTCTGTTTCTCTGACTCAGAATCGCAGCTATGTCTGTCCAAGGCGATTGCCAACGTTTCCCCATTTATCCTAAATGATTGTAGCTGAGTGGGGTACGCTTGGGGAACAATTGTTTAACTGGGAATTTGCTGAATTAACTTCTATGCTGACCACAATGTTTAATAAAGTACAAAAAATAAAAATGTGCTAATTCAAACCATGCAATGTATTATTAAAACTCGATGCTAATGGCATCAATTGTTTAAAACTAAGACCAGAAATGATTTTTTTTTTTTTTTTGAGGAGGAGTATTTTATCACTTCATTGTTTAGAAATGTCGGCAGGAAGTGATGATTAGAATCAGAATGACTGGATTTTATTAGAGCTTTAAAATTTTTTATAGACAGGGTAACCCCTCATTGTCCATACCCAGAACTCCCTCATACTTGGTCAGCCCCTGGTGACTCCTCAGTGTTTACATAATTGAGTGCAAAGTGGTGATCTTTCGCATAGTTCTCCAACATATGGCCTCAACCTCCTTCCAGCCTACTCCTCCACAATTCACCTATTGTGAAAATACCCCGTCGTCTAGAATTGTGAAAATATTCTGCATCCAGAGCCCTCCTCTTAAAAAAATACTTCTGTGTGTGTTCAGATTTCTCCCTCTGACAATGTAAGTGTAAAGAGCACAGGCTTTAGAGCCAGGATTTTCTAGGACTGGATTTTCCCTCTGCAGTTTATAAATTGTGTGACCTTGGACAAGTTATCCAACCCATCTGGGCCTTATCCTCCTCATCTGCAAAAATATTGATTACATAGCCCATTTACAGATACCACTGGATGAGATAAGAACACGTAAAATATATGTAAAATTGTCTTATCACTCCACATCTTTCATTATTCTCCCTTAATAAGTTTTGTATATCTAACAGTTACAGGACTTTGATCAAAACAGACCTGCATAGAGTTTGAACAATTGAATTGAATTGATTGGGCTTCATTCATGGTATACAAGCTACCAAAGTCACATGGTCTAAGCCCAAGCTCCAGTTCTTTCTACAGTTGCCTCAGCTGTGAGTCTTGAGCATTGTCATAAGAAGAGAATCTAGGATATTTCTCATTTGGCTTCAGTTCTTCTTCTTCAGCTGTCCAGAGCTTTTTCATTTAGAACAAACACTGTGACAAAATGAGGAGGCTGCAGAAGCACAAGTGGGAATGGCAGCTGACTGCATGGGGAGGAGGTGTCCATTTCACCTTCAGGACCATCTTAGCATTTTGAGCAGCTCATAGGTCAGGAATGCTGTTGTCATCAGGGTTAGAGCTATGTCCTGAATAAATACCAAGTTAGGAGGAAGATGACTCAGAGCTGCCTAAACCTCATACTCCTCTGATATTTTAAGCAACAGAGAGTGGCAAGCAGCTGTTAGATATCTTTGCTGCTTTGTTCAGGCAAAGCTTAGCCTGCTCCATTTGGAAAGAAAATGGTCATAATTTCCAGCCCATTTTAAACTCTTCCTTCTTAGAATTGTTACTGCACACGTAACCTGGGTCACACAACTTAGTTTTCTGCAATCTCAATTTTTTTCTAATTATTTCCTCTTCCCCAAATGAATATTAAGTTTGTTGCGTAAAGAGAATATACCTTACATTCCTCTTATATTCTTTCCAAACTCAAAGATTTGCCTTTGACCCAGAGTAGGTAGTGCATACAAACACTAATTTCATTTATATAGGACTTTGATATGAAAAAATACCTTTATGTCCATTCTTTTGTTTAAACTTCACTACAACCTCATAAAATAATTGTTATTATCTTTATTTTATAAACCAGGAAACTAAGGTTTAGAGAGATTAAGTATACTGCCAAGGATAAGGATCATACAGCTAGTAATTAGCAAATCCTGCGTTTGTGTATGTGCGTGTGTGTGTATATTCACCCCATAAATCGTATCTTAAATACTCATTCATTAATGACAGCTTAATTGAAAAGCCTTAAAAATATATTTAATTTTTTTTCTACTTATTAAAGTCTTGTTCCCTAACTTGTTTTTCTGGCTCTGAAAGCAGCTAGAAAACCATTTTGTAATTTGCAAAGAGGTAGATCTAGAACCTAATTATTTCATTTGTACACAGAAAAGAAAATCTGTACAAATGTAAGAAGAAATGGCACAGGAAAATCCTCAAGTAATAAGAAACCATAAATTCATTTGTATTTTAGGTAATATGTTTATGGCAGATATTCAGAGAATTAACATTATTTTGGGGCATCATTATTTATCTGAAAGATTAGGAAGGGCGTGGAAGAGTCTGTGCGGTTAAGGAGAGCAAAAACGGTGTAAATAATATCAATTGGTAGACTCATTTGATTCAGTCAACAGGTTTTATGAAGCACCTGCATTTTCTGTCATGGCTGAGGAGTGGTTTTCAACACATGTTGACATTCGGATAGGTCAGATACTCCGTGAGTTCAATCAAGATAACCCTGTTTACCCACTAAGGTGACCCAGAGAGCTGCTAGAGACCTAGTTTTTCATTTTGGTCTCGTGCTACAAATGGTCAGCAACTCTGAGATTGATCGAAGACACCTGCCTCAATTATTATGCAATGATTCATAGATTCTTACTATAGAACATAATTGAGTATTTGGGTTTCCTCTTTCAGTTAGGGAGAGTAAACAAATTTCTTATTTATATCGACCAATCACAATTTGAGCAAGTTAAATATTAAAACCTATTGAAACAGAAAATGAAGTTGAGTTTAGGTGTGGATCATGTCAAGAACAACTATTTAGTCTTTATTTGAGAGATGATGTGCAAACATTTCATGCTGCTTGCCTCATTAATGTCTTCAGTAATTTACTACACCTTTTACTTCATTCATGAAAATTTCAAAGGATTAACTATGAATGGATATTTGAGGAAGTTAACTTACTGGATCACCGAAGTAGAGAAAGAGTGGCCCAAGGAAGGGTGGGGAGTAGAAAAGTGCTCAGGAGATAGTTGTTGAAGCTGCAGAGAAATTCTATTTCTATCTCCTGGTTTAAACCCTTCATCCCACTCAATGTACATTAACCTGAAATATTAATAGATCACTATGCTTCTCCCTTAAAACTAATGCATAAGCTTTTAGATTGATGATTACTGCTGCATTCAAGGTTCTGTAAATAATGATAACATAACTGTCTAGCACATTATATAAGATCACCTAAATTATAAGTAGAAGATGTATCACATCATGGTCAAGTCTAATATATGTAATTTATGGGCTTTATTCTCACTGTTGCAAGTGTCTGTTGAAGAGGGCAGGAATAATGACCCTTATCCAGAAAAATAGATGAAGTCTGTGTCTTTTTCTAAATCTGGAGTTTAAGAAACTGTGCAATCCAAAGGAAAATCCCTTTTAAGGGGAAAAATTAAATCATTTAAGATCACCCCTCCCACTAGGTTCTATTAACCACATTTTGTGAACTTAGTATGTGTCTGACACGATGATGAGTATAATGGCAGTGGTGGTAGGAGGTGTAAAAAAGTGTTGGACATGTGCCTTATTTTCACTGTTAGCACTATTTCTTTGAGGAAAGGATGGCAGTCAGTCTTTTTCTTCTGTTTTGGGAACATCCCAAAGAATTATTAAAAATTGTTTTAACTTTCATTTTGTCCTCAAAGTCTTATGCTTTGATTATTTTTGTTCTCTGAACCTAATTTTACACTTTCTCATAGCTATAAGTATTCATCTTTTAAATATTTCTTTCTCTTCCAAGACAGCTTTCTCATATCTTATCTCGCCTGTCTTCTTTCTTTCAGATTTTTGCTGAGTTTCTTAACATAACTACTTTGAGCTCCATCGTGGTAATTTTTCCATCTGTTATGACTTTGTAAGCCGGTCTACAAACCTTGCATCATCGTCACCTATTGGTGCATAGAACTGAATTATTCTTCTTCCCAGTTCAGAGCTTATTGTACATCCACAAGACTTTTCTTTTGTTTAGCCATATACCTTAATCCATTTCTGCATCTGTTCTCCTTTTTTCATAGGCAAACATTAATCATTTCATGCATTAATTTGAAGTTCATGAAACAGACATTATGTTGGTCAAAACAGTCAAATATCAACAATTTCATATGATTCAAATTACCATGTCTTCCCATTTCCCATTTCTTATTAATTATAATATTCAAAAATTGAAAAAGATACAATATTTGTATATTTCCTTTTCTGACTAAGTTAGTGGTGCCACCTATATCAAATAGCTAGTTCCTACAAACATGGCGCTGTTCCTGGGTTCTGTATGCTTTTCCAGTAGCATCAGCTGCTGCCTAGTTATCACGAGGTACAATGATTTTCCTTTCCCTGCCAATATCGTTTTAGATATATATGGGTCTTTGCAGTTGTTGAAATAAATTTAGCTGATATTTGGCGATTAATCTTCTAATTTTAGAATACTTTCTCTCCTATTCTCCATCCCTTTGTCTGTTTGCTCTTTGTCTTTTCCATTTTCTTAACAGTATATTTAAGATCTTCCAGGGACGGAGCAAGATGGCTGAATAGGAACAGCTCCAGTCTCCAACTCCCAGCGCGAGCAACACAGAAGACTGGTGATTTCTGCATTTTCAACTGAGGTACTGGGTTCATCTCACTGGGGAGTGCCGGATGATCGGTGCTGGTCAGCTGCTGCAGCCCGACCAGCGAGAGCTGAAGCAGGGCGAGGCATTGCCTCACCTGGGAAGCGCAAAGGGGAAGGGAATCCCTTTTCCTAGCCAGGGGAACTGAGACACACAACACCTGGAAAATCGGGTAACTCCCACCCCAATACTGCGCTTTAAGCAAACAGGCACACCTGGAGATCATATCCCACACCTGGCCGGGAAGGTCCCACACCCACAGAGCCTCCCTCATTGCTAGCACAGCAGTCTGTGATCTACCGGCAAGGCAGCAGCGAGGCTGGGGGAGGGGCGCCCGCCATTGCTGAGACTTAAGTAGGTAAACAAAGCTGCTGGGAAGCTCGAACTGGGTGGAGTTCACAGCAGCTCAAGGAAACCTGCCTGTCTCTGTAGACTCCATCTCTGGGGACAGGGCACAGTAAACAATAACAAACCAATAACAAACGCAGCCGAAACCTCTGCAGATGCAAACGACTCTGTCTGACAGCTTTGAAGAGAGCAGTGGATCTCCCAACACGGAGGTGGAGATCTGAGAAGGGACAGACTCCCTGCTCAAGTGGGTCCCTGACCCCTGAGTGGCCTAACTGGGAGACATCCCCCGCTAGGGGCAGTCTGACACCCCACACCTCACAGGGTGGAGTACACCCCTGAGAGGAAGCTTCCAAAGCAAGAATCAGACAGGTACACTCGCTGTTCAGAAATATTCTATCTTCTGTAGCCTCTGCTGCTGATACCCAGGCAAACAGGGTCTGGAGTGGACCTCAAGCAATCTCCAACAGACCTACAGCTGAGGGTCCTGACAGTTAGAAGGAAAACTATCAAACAGGAAGGACACCTACACCAAAACCCCATCAGTACATCACCATCTTCAAAGACCAGAGGCAGATAAAACCACAAAGATGGGGGAAAAAGCAGGGCAGAAAAGCTGGAAATTCAAAAAATAAGAGCGCATCTCCCCCGGCAAAGGAGTGCAGCTCATCGCCAGCAACGGATCAAAGCTGGACGGAGAATGACTTTGATGAGATGAGAGAAGAAGGCTTCAGTCCATCAAATTTCTCAGAGCTAAAGGAGGAATTACGTACCCAGCGCAAAGAAACTAAAAATCTTGAAAAAAAAGTGGAAGAATTGATGGCTAGAGTAATTAATGCAGAGAAGGTCCTAAACGAAATGAAAGAGATGAAAACCATGACACGAGAAATACGTGACAAATGCACAAGCTTCAGTAACCGACTCGATCAACTGGAAGAAAGAGTATCTGCGATTGAGGATCAAATGAATGAAATGAAGCGAGAAGAGAAACCAAAAGAAAAAAGAAGAAAAAGAAATGAACAAAGCCTGCAAGAAGTATGGGATTATGTAAAAAGACCAAACCTACGTCTGATTGGGGTGCCTGAAAGTGAGGGGGAAAATGGAACCAAGTTGGAAAACACTCTTCAGGATATCATCCAGGAGAACTTCCCCAACCTAGTAGGGCAGGCCAACATTCAAATCCAGGAAATACAGAGAATGCCACAAAGATACTCCTCGAGAAGAGCAACTCCAAGACACAGAATTGCCAGATTCACCAAAGTTGAAATGAAGGAAAAAATCTTAAGGGCAGCCAGAGAGAAAGGTCAGGTTACCCACAAAGGGAAGCCCATCAGACTAATAGCAGATCTCTCGGCAGAAACTCTCCAAGCCAGAAGAGAGTGGGGGCCAATATTCAACATTCTTAAAAAAAAGAATTTTCAACCCAGAATTTCATATCCAGCCAAACTAAGTTTCATAAGTGAAGGAGAAATAAAATCCTTTACAGATAAGCAAATGCTTAGAGATTTTGTCACCACCAGGCCTGCCTTACAAGAGACCCTGAAGGAAGCACTAAACATGGAAAGGAACAACCGGTACCAGCCATTGCAAAAACATGCCAAAATGTAAAGACCATCGAGGCTAGGAAGAAACTGCATCAACTAACGAGCAAAATAAAGAGTTAATATCATAATGGCAGGATCAAGTTCACACATAACAATCTTAATCTTAAATGTAAATGGACTAAATGCTCCAATTAAAAGACACAGACTGGCAAACTGGATAAAGAGTCAAGACCCATCAGTCTGCTGTATTCAGGAGACCCATCTCACACGCAGAGACATACATAGGCTCAAAATAAAGGGATGGAGGAAGATTTACCAAGCAAATGGAGAACAAAAAAAAGCGGGGGTTGCATTACTAGTCTCTGATAAAACAGACTTTAAACCATCAAAGATCAAAAGAGACAAAGAAGGCCATTACATAATGGTAAAGGGATCAATTCAACAGGAAGAGCTAACTATCCTAAATATATATGCACCCAATACAGGAGCACCCAGATTCATAAAGCAAGTCCTTAGAGACTTACAAACACTTAGACTCCCATACAATAATAATGTCCACTGTCAACATTAGACAGATCAACGAGACAGAAAGTTAACAAGGATATCCAGGAATTGAACTCATCTCTGCAGCAAGCAGACCTAATAGACATCTATAGAACTCTCCACCCCAAATCAACAGAATATACATTCTTCTCAGCACCACATCGTACTTACTCCAAAATTGACCACGTAATTGGAAGTAAAGCACTCCTCAGCAAATGTACAAGAACAGAAATTATAACAAACTGTCTCTCAGACCACAGTGCAATCAAACTAGAACTCAGGACTAAGAAACTCAATCAAAACCGCTCAACTACATGGAAACTGAACAACCTGCTCCTGAATGACTACTGGGTACATAACGAAATGAAGGCAGAAATAAAGATGTTCTTTGAAACCAATGAGAACAAAGATACAACATACCAGAATCTCTGGGACACATTTAAAGCAGTGTGTAGAGGGAAATTTATAGCACTAAATGCCCACAAGAGAAAGCAGGAAAGATCTAAAATTGACACTCTAACATCGCAATTAAAAGAACTAGAGAAGCAAGAGCAAACACATTCAAAAGCTAGCAGAAGGCAAGAAATAATTAAGATCAGAGCAGAACTGAAGGAGATAGAGACACAAAAAACTCTCCAAAAAATCAATGAATCCAGGAGTTGGTTTTTTGAAAAGATCAACAAAATTGACAGACCACTAGCAAGACTAATAAAGAAGAAAAGAGAGAAGAATCAAATCGATGCAATTAAAAATGATAAAGGGGATATCACCACCGACCCCACAGAAACACAAACTACCATCAGAGAATACTATAAACACCTCTACGCAAATAAACTGGAAAAATCTAGAAGAAATGGATAATTTCCTGGACACTTACACTCTTCCCAGACTAAACCAGGAAGAAGTTGAATCCCTGAATAGACCAATAGCAGGCTGTGAAATTGAGGCAATAATTAGTAGCCTACCAACCAAAAAA